>NC_080839.1:55524939-55824939 GCF_030435755.1 Ochotona princeps
GTCCGGGAAATGCATCAGGTTCTCCCGCATGGGTAGCAGAAACTCAAATACTTGAGCCATCATCCCTGCTTCCCAGATACATTAACGACGAGCTGATTCAGAAGCCAAGCATCCAGGACTGGAACCCTCACTCTAATAGGGAATGTGAGATCCCAAGTAGTACCTTAGCTCTCTGGTTACTTGACTTTGATAAGTCAAAGGTAGTTGAAGCATATATTGAGTACCTGTAAACCCAAAGTAAAGATGAATATTTCTAAGTCATAAGGTAATAACTGTGGATATTCGGAGGATTGCTTTGCATTTTTGGAATGGCTTACTAGGCCTTCAATTTGTTTTGATATTCTTTGTATATTGCCAACTTTATCTAATTTACCATCAAGTAGAAAAACTTCCTTAGAAGTCTTACCCAGAGTGGTTTTACACAGAGTGAGTCTTGGTACACTCACATCTGGTACAGGAGTCCCGATTGTGTTTCTGATTCCATCTGCTTGTTGATGTGTAGCCTGTTGACTCCTAGTTGGCTTCCTGCCATTCACATTGGACTCAGATTGAGTTTCTGGCTTCTGGCTGTTGGCTTTGGAGAGGGATGCAGCAGATTGGAGATACCTGTCTGTTTGGCTGTCTCTGTCTTCTTTCTCTCTTCCTCTGCTTTGCAAGTTAAAGCAACAATAAAAGATTGCCATATAATACAACTTTCTTTGGTTTGCTTCCATAATTTGATTTATGTCATATTCATTTTCTAAATAAGTGAAGCTACTTTCAGGAACTTTTCTTTCAGAATATATGGAGTTTTCACTTAACTGTTGTTAACTGTTTTTCTCCAGCTAGATTTTACAAAAGATATTGCTCTGTAATCTGCTATCTCTGGAGGAAAAATATTCATAGTTTGAATTTATTCATTTTTATTGGAAAGGCAGATTCATAGAAAGAGAAAGAGATCTTCCATCTACTGATTCACTCCCCAAGTGGCTGTGATGGCCAAAGCTGGAGTCAGGAGCTTCTTCCATGTCTTACCCATCCACCCCCGACACATGCAGGGTACCAAGGCTTTGGGACGTTCTCTGCTGCCTTTCCAGGCCACAAGCACAGAGCTGAATGGGAAGTAGAGCAGCCAGGTCGTGAACTGGTACCCATATGGGATCCTGGAGCATTCAGGGTGAGGATTTAGCCATTGAGCTATCATTGCCAGGCCCAGGGACTCTACTGGTCTCACATGGCACCATAGATTGTAAGGGTAGAAAAGGAAATTTTGGTTTTTCACTGCTTCCACATTTATCAGTATAGTGTATGTGAGGCAATTCTCATTTTCTAAGATTGAGATTGTGGAAACAATTGCAGAGTAAAATTAAAGACAAAGTCAAATTATTTACTTTTTCAGTTTCTCAGATGAATCTTCAGATCTCTTGTGTGTGAAAAAAATCCCTGTATTTACTTTATGTTGCTCTTTAATTCTTCCTCTTAGCAGCTAACTCTTCCTGCCAGATCAATAGAGTCATCAGTCATCCTACTCTGCCGATCAGCATCACTGCTCACGAAGATAGACACATCAAATTCTATGATAACAATACAGGTAAGACTTGACTAAGAAGTGATTTTTAATCAAGCGAAAGAAGAAAGAAACCCTGCAAAAAAAAGTTGGCTGCTTTTGGTCTGTTTTGTTGGCATCTTTCAAGTTCACAGATTAAACTGAGCTTGCAGCTCAATTCAGTGTGTGGTCATGCTGCCCAAATCTACTGAGGCCAATCTTTATTATATAGAATAAATGGATTATTTTGGTTAGTTTTGTGGCAAGTAGATGGTTGGAGTCATGTTATCACTTGAAACAAAATGAAAAATTAATTAAATTGGAAATAAAAGTAGTCTGTTTCTATGGTGCATTGCAGTGTATTGTGGAAAAATAGAAAAATGTTGGAAGTAGAAAGATATGGTCATTACACATTGTAATAAATTATTGCATAGTCTTATTCAATATTTAGTAACTCAGTTATCAGTTAGCCCTATTCTGTGCTGCACATGGAAAATTCAGAGACCATCTGCCTTAGTTTTCCATGGGCTAATATTTTCTGTGTTGTAATACTCTTTGATCCCAATTGATTTTGAATTGGAACGTGAGGGGTTTTCCCAGGTTTTTTGGGGTTAATATCACACATATGAAAGAAATTCATGAAAAGCTGTGCTGGGAGGAAAGCACCCTTGTATTTACAGCCATTTTTATCTGGACTGTTACTGTCTTTGTTAACATGGTAACTTTTGTTTGTTAATATGTTAACTTGTGCTGGTTTTGCTTGACTGCTAGTGATAAGTAGTTCCATAGATTAAATCCTTTTCCATGTGTTGTCCCACTTAAAGTGTGGCCATGTTTGCGTTTTGTTCCTTCGTCACATTCTCTGTGAATTTGAACTCTCTTCCTACAACCCATATGATTTGTCCATTACTAAAGTTTGCAAAGTAGGTCATTAATGATACCTGAATTCTAACTAATGGGCATAACTTAAGAGGGTGTTTATGCAGAAATTAGCAACTTCCATTTTGTGGTATAAAATACAAGCATTATATATATATATACACATATATAGTTTTTATACATAGTATATATAATATAGTTTGAATTGTTTTTCTTTTTCATTATTATTACCATGACTGGAGGCAAGAGGGAGATACATGATTTAGATGATGTAAAAAAAGTTTATCAACAGAGATGGAGAAACTAATGTTAACATGGTGGCTAATGTATATTCAGAATGCAGAAAATCATCAGTAACGGTTACTCTTTTGTCCAAAGGCAAACTGATCCACTCAATGGTAGCTCACCTAGAAGCTGTTACAAGTTTAGCAGTTGATCCTAATGGCCTGTACTTGATGTCTGGCAGTAAGTACATCAACTACAGATTATTTATTTATTTTTTTATCATCATCTTGAAAATCTGATTTTCCCTTTCCGTTTTTCTTTTGTTTGGTATAGGTCATGACTGCTCAATACGGTTGTGGAATCTGGAAAGTAAGACGTGTATTCAAGAGTTCACAGCTCATCGGAAAAAGTTTGAAGAATCGATTCATGATGTTGCTTTCCACCCATCCAAATGCTACATTGCCAGTGCTGGAGCTGATGCATTGGCTAAAGTCTTTGTATGACACATTGCATCGTTTTCATCATGTAGCTCTTTATAAATAATTGACTAACTGCACAAAAGAGATACAGAAGACCAGGGCAAGAATCAGCTCAGCTTGCCCTTTTGTTCTACTGAAGGAGCACAGAGAACATTTGTTAAAAGCATAGTTTCGCAATTCGTATACTGTTTTCTAAAATTAAAGTTTGTCCAGGTTGCTGCAAGCTCAGTTTAATCTGTGATCTTGAAAACTGTCTCAAATTGTCCCCCAAAATAGACCCTTTTATTTCTGAGGTGGTTCTAATTTGCTAAGCAGGCCTGAGCGACACAGGTTTAGCTTGTCCCTATTGATATGTGGTGTGTTGTAATGGATAATTAAAAAACTTGGTGGCTGGAAATGAATAGAGGAAAAGCAGAAACTTAGATCTAGTTCTCCTCTGACAACTCTTACTAAACATGTTAGTCAAACAGTAATCTTTACTCTGTCCGCTGTACTAATGAATCCCTTTGTGTGTGATGACCAGGCAGTGTTAAAATTAGCTTACTTTAGCTGTTTACATAAAGCAACTGGCAAAACATCTTATCTATTAGAGGAGGAAAATGCAGTAATATGTTACACATATTATTACTCAGAAATTCTAAACAAGTATTTAGTTTGTGAGCAGATTTCTTTATTGTATTACAGTTTTGAAAATAGATTTGGCAGCATTCTCAAGTTTAGCTGTCATGCACTCGCCATTATAAATAGTCTATAGAGTCTGCTTTTACTAAAGGACTTAACTTATTCAGGTTTGAGATCTGTTTATTTTTAAGGGCAAGCAGGGCATATCTCTGTAATAATTTCTTTTTTTAATTGTATTTTATTCCTATGAAGTGGTTCTTATTGATGAATTCTTACCTTTCAGTGACTGAAGGGACAGAAGTTACTACTAGTACTCATTTCTCAGCACCCGCTTAACCATGCTTCTGCTGATCTGTTCCTTGTCTTTCACATTCATGTTATCTGACACCTACCAGAAGTAATTCATCATTATGAAGTTTTAAGAGTCCAAAGAAAATGGTTAACCTCAGGCAGTTGCTTTTGAAGTAGGAAATAAAGGAAATAAAGGATATTAACATATCCAAGAAGAAGAACCTCCTATGAAAGAGTTCCATGACTAATAAGGGCTAAAAGAGTCTGCCTTTCTCTCTCTCCTCCCTGCCCCCATCCTCCATTATTTAATTGGAATCCAAGTTGGAATGCTTCTCTGATCCTACTTTATCTATGACCTTATATTGTATGTGGTTTACCGGTGGGATTTCCACGAGCCACTACCTGAAATGAGTCCCTTGTCTAACAGCTGTCATGCCTCTCCTCATACTCTTTCTCTTGTTTGTCTGAAATTGTAGTGATGAAAGTTATAAATAAATTGCTGAAGTTCAGCTTTTCACCAAAATTTGTAATAGGTTCTCAGACTTTTTAAAAAAGTATACCCATAAGTATTTAACAGATTAAAGTAATTCTTACATTCCTATCCTCATATATTCCATTGTCATGGCCATGACACTTATGTACATTTATTCCTGGAAGAAGTACTCTAGTGGTGATGTGGATAATAATTGACAGTACTTCTCTAGTATTTCTGTTTGTCTGCCTCTAGAATTCTGCAGTGTACAGGCAAATTTCCTTTAAAAAAAAAAACTGTGCTCAATTTGCCTGATTGTTGTACAGATATGCTATAGTATTTTAAAACAGCTTCATTTTTATTTAATCTTTGTGCTTTGATTAACAAGCAGGCTTGAACTCCTTTGTCCAATCAGATGAATTGACCTAGATGTGAGCTACGAGGTGAATGTGTGTATTTCTGTGCAAATTGAATATCCCACATTGTGTTTAGTAAATTTCTTTTGATTCTTCACAAAGGGAAGAACAGGTTGTTGCTAACCTAACACTGTAGAAGAATACTGGAAAATCTAGTCAGGTACCCCTTCTTAATATATTTATAATGGACCACCACAAAGCTATTGTTCTGCCAGTTACTGCTTTAATTACTCTTCAAGGTCTGTAGTGCCTACCTATGTCACTGAAATTCTGAAAACCAAGACATTCATTCACTGTTGATTTTTATACCTCATGGTTGAAAATTTTCTGTTAGTGAGTGGAAAATAACCATGAATATGCAAAATGCATATAATGGAACTGTTGAAAGTTCCTTAGAAAGCCAGTGCTGTATCATTAGAGACTGTACACAGAATAATTCTTCTCCACTCGTACTGTATGAACTCAGCCTAGAAATGAACCAAAGCTGTCTTCCAACCAGATGGTAGCATATACGTTTGTCTGACTTTTCCCCAACCTATTGAGCATTCACAAAGCAAACAAATTCAAGATTCAGATAGTCACTGAAATACTTTCATAATGCTTGATTTGTAAATACTTTGGATAAAATGTTTTAAAATAGTATGAAAATCAGCAGAAAGTATGGGTCCCTGCCTTATTTTCATATGCTATGGATACATCTCTGGGAGCTTGCAGCACCCTCCTCCTCTGTCACATGGAGCTCATTTGCAACTCAAACCATAGACAAATGTTTAACATAACTGATGTAGTGACCTTCAGTATTTTTCTATTGAACAAATTTAGCAATTTTTTGCCATTAAACAAATAATTAGTTATGCAAAGTCATTAGCTTTTATAGTCATTTTATTTACAACTAAAAGGGGGAAATTGAGCTGCACCACTGATAATGAACTTTGTGAAAAATTTTTTGTTTATCTGACTTTCATTCCTTCAGTATTCTTGCTATAAATTTCTTTTGAAGATAATGATGAAGATTTATTTGAAAATGTCTAAAATGTATGTATATTTTATAAATATATATTATATATATTATAGGAATATATATAATATATACTCTCTCTATATAAAACCATAGGTGCATTTTACTGTTTTGTATTTTCATTTTTGGAGGTGGTATACACAGCAGAAAATGATGAGTATGATGAGTGTTGTGCTCTTTGCTTTTGCAGTATAATATATAGTTCTCAATGTTTAAATTACTGTATATACTATATCCATTATAGGCTAGCATGCTTGTTTTAAGGACTGTCATTCTAGTTTATTAAAATCTGAATGTAAGAAAACCTGGCTATTCAAATGTGAATTGAAAAATATTCCATTCTCAGTACTGAGCTATTTTCATTGATCATTCAGGCTTTTTAACAATACAAATATCAACAAGAAGGCAATAGCTAGAAAATGAGAGGTGCCTTTATTTAAGGGGAAAAAAAAGCGAACAACAAAAAACAAATGCAGCCTTACAGTGAGGATGAAGACTGAGTTTGTGTGTGGAGGTGGGAGGGGAAAGGGAGAATGAGAGGGAGAGAGTGTGTGTGTGTGTGTGTGTGTGTGTACACGCACACATGTGTGCCAATCTGAAGGTCTTGGTTTGTGACCATCAGTGTCCTTTTAATGTATCTGCCCCATCTCTAGGACTTCAGGGGATATTTCGTGCACTGTCTTTGTGCTCCTTTGAGCACCATATACACCTTCTAAGAACTTTGAATGTGAATTCCCAAAAATTTCAGTAGAAAGAGAGAGAGAAAAAAAAGCTATTCATTAATATCAGGTTCAGGTAAAAGGAGAACTTACTGGTTTACCAAACTTGGGATCTCATTAATGTTGGCTAAGTGGATGTAATTTTTTGAAGTCTCACATTTTTAGTACCTCATATATTTCCCCCTTTCACAAGAACATGTCATAAAAATTTTATGTGATGTGATGAGGATTCAACCAGTAAAAATTATTTTTAGATACCTGAACTCTTTAAAATTCCACCTAAGAATTTTTCTGAGGATTTCAATGGCATCTCTCATATCTACCTCTTTGTCATTGCTACCGTTTTTACTGAGGAAATCTTCCTGACTTCTGAAGTGATGGTGGGATGCAACTGAAAAACTGATGTTGGTGCTTTCCTAAAGCTTCATCCTTTGAATTCTGTTGTGTGAAGTGTTGCAAGCCGGACCGAAAGACTTAAAATTTATTTTAGTTTTCTTCTGAAAGAATTGTTTAAAAATTACCTTCAGTATTGTTAATCTCTGGTTGGTTGGTGTCTATGTGATGTTTTTCAACCAAGAGTCAAATTCTGTTGAATACACATGGGAAAAGAGTTCTAACTATAATTTTGTTCAGCTTACTTTGTTTAAAGCTATGACAAGATTCTTAAGTACATAGTCATTTTATTTACTCAGAAGTTTCCCTTATTACTATATTACCTGTTTATATAATTGCAGTATTTTTTAAATGTTTGACACTGGGATTCACATTTTACAAAAGTAGTAGCTGACAGAAATGTTTATTTTTGTGAAATGTTTCAATTCCTAAAGTCCATTTTAGGGAAGTTCCAGGAAACAATTATGTCTGTGTTAAAAAAAAAAAAAAAAAAAAAGATAGTCATTTTGATAAACAGATGATCTGAATCATCTTACTTTTGCCATGTAAAGCTTTGTAATTGACGTTATCCCTCTTCCGGGCTGGGTCTCCATGTCAATGTAAGGGGCACGGGGTTGATAAAATGTTTAGCAGTCTTCACATTATTTGCTTTTTCAGTTCAAAAAATTCAAGTAGCAGAGATTCTCCTAAATCTCACTCACTCCAGCAGTATTCCTGAAGTAGTGCTTAGGGGATAGAATTCTCTGGATCTTGGCCATCAAGCTTTGGATTTAATTTAACTGGGACCACATGCCTGTCATCCCTCGGATGCAAATTGGAAAGTTCATTTAATTTAGATAAACTCTAATGTCTGCCTGCCTTTTTAACAGGCTGTTGAACCAGTGAGTGCCTTGTTAATGTAGAATGTCCCTCCCCCTTTGTGTGTTACCTCTCTTGAAAATGTCTCAGAGAAAGGCATTTAATTGGTTATGGAGAGCTGTGAATTTGGTATTGTCAGGGACCAGAATGTCTGGTCTACTGAGTACCTTCCTGCCTATTTTCTCCTCATTGTTTGGCTGAGGCTTGCCTGTGGTGAGAAAAAGAAACCACAACCTTCCTTTTCCACACCTTTTATCCAGTCCAGATTAAAAGATGTCCCTTATCTTCATCCCAGCTCTAGATCTAATGCTTGTTTTTAGGTGGAACCACTTGTTTATAATACTGAAATCAACTGCTAATTTTATGTCTTCTCAACTTGAGTTTACTGGAGCTGACCTTAGGGTATCATCAGTTTGGATTTCTAAACAACCTTTTCTTTCCACGCCCTGGCCCCTGTCTGGTGAGCCCTGGGCCAAATTGTTTGATCTTCAGGTATTTAAAATTTTAGTGATATCAATTAATGTAAATTAGCCCAAATGCTATTATTTGTGGTGCAAGAAAGTTTTTTTTTTTTTTTTTTTGGAGGGGGGGTTAAATTCAAGGTTTGGATAAGCTATTTAAGATATCCATTTTCGGTGGCTCTAAATGTATTTGTTTCTAAATAAAGTGTGCAAATATAGATGATGTGCTATAGATGTCTCATGAATTGGAATATTTGTCAAATTTGGAATCTAGTAGCAACTTTGTACCAAATTCAGATAAAACACTCAAATACCATTTCATCTGGGGCTGGGAGCTTGTAGAAGGGTACAGAAAAGTTGATATTAGACAAAGTAGGTATGAGTCCAAAATAAGCAAAAACTCTTAATTATTGATTGTGAGGAAGATGGAGAAGTTTATCGTTAGAGAATTTGAACCTTTGGAAAGCCAGCAAAAATTTAAAACCGAAAAATTCAATCAGTGATTCTTCCAGGGTCACTTGGTGTGTTTGTTAACAAATAAGTTTCATGTTTTTTAAGAGTTCAATTAAATAAGTTGCAGCAACATCTCTAAACAATGTGTTTTTATTGTTTCTTTGCTTGGCTATTTAATGACAGTCATAAGCCTTCCACACCTCTGCCCATTTGTGCCATCATTGAGGTCTTTACCTATGCAGAGCTCAGAATTTCTTTGTTCCTTTCTGGAACCACAATACTGTGTTGAATCTAAAAGTACTCCTTGATGTCTCTGCAACTGTGCACTCTGAAGTTCTGAGTGTTGGTGGACCGGTGTCTTTTATAATACACATTCTTCAGTACTGTTAGAAACATCTCTTACTGGGTTTTAACAACAACTAAGACCTGGCTTGCTGGGATAACTTTGGAGTAATCTAACATAGGAAGTCACAAAGGCTCTGTAAGTTATTTATGGGTTTGTGATTCTCAGGTCTTGGCCTATGGTCAAAGTAGTAACCTGATCTACAGTGGGTTTCTTGATGTTTTGAGGAGTCCCAGCATTGTCTTGGCACTTAAGGGAATGCCAGACTTCTAGGCATAGGGTATAAACAAACAAAAACAGTGTAACCATAATACATTCTTTAATTTGTAACTTCTCAGTTGCTGTGACCAGGATAACTCCAAAAATTGGGATCCGCAGGTTTTTTTGAAACAAAATTTGTAACTTCTTACATTTCCTGTACTTTCAAAGCTGAATTGGGAATCCATCAAACAGAGAAAGACCAACCCTACACACTCCCAAGTTCATCTTTATTCACTAAAGGTAATGGTGACTTTAGTCAGACAAACAACCTGATTATTTTGGGTGAGCAAATTCTGCAATGCCCTATTAATGGACAGTGGCTGCTTTATAGAGAATTCTTATGTGCCTGGTGATTTAGCTCAAATTTACTTTAGCAAGACTGGTCTAGATGCTAATTTGACATTGACTCTTCCATTACTTCTTTAGAGAATTAACACAATGATGTTGAGATTCTACACTATAGCATCACCCAGATGAAACTTGGTGTGCTAGGATTATTGTTGTCAATTTATGTACCACAGTTATGACTTCACGCATATGCCTATGTAACAACTTCCCAATGTGTAACCTCAAACTGAAGGGTGTTTTTTTTGTTTGTTTGTTTTAATTATGTGAGCTTAATCCAAGGAAGCACAGTGGTGGGTGAACATGTCATCCGCAAATAAGGATTTCCAAATGGAAAGCGTTCTTTAAGAAAAAGAAAAGGGACCAGCATTATAGCATAGTGGATAAAGCCACCACCTTTGATGCCAACATCCCATCTTGTTTTTTTGAGTCTTGATTACTCCTTTTCTGATCCAACTCCTTGCCAATGCACCTTGGAAAGCAGTGGAGGGTGGCCCGAGTACTTGGGCCCCTGCACCCATGTTGGAGACCCAAAAGAAGCTCCTGACTTCCAGCTTCGGCTTGGCCCAGCCCTGGCCATTGCAACCATTTGGGGAGTGAACCAGCAATTGAACAGTCTCTCTCTCTCTCTCTCTCTCTCTCTCTCTCTCTCTCTGCCTGTCTTTAAAATGAATCTTTCTAAAAGAGAAGGAAGTACATGGAAAGCAAAACTTGACATTGATGTAAAATTAATCATAATATCAGGCCTGGCAGGATGGCCTAGTAACTAAATTCTCGTCTTGCAGCTGCCAGGTTCCCATATGGGCTTCAGTTTGTGTTCCAACTGCTCTGCTTTGCATCCAGCTCCCTGCCTGTGGCCTGGGAAAGCAGGAGAGGATGTTCCAAAGCCCTGGGACTCTTCACCCAACTAGGAGACCCAGAAGAAGCTCCTGGCTCCTGGCTTTGGATCAGCTCAGCACTGGTCGTTGAGGCTGCTTAGGGAATGAACCAGCAGAGGGAAGATCTTTCTGTTTCTCTTTTTAAATCTGCCTTTCTAATTAAAAAAAAAAATCTTAAACAGATTAATCATGGCATATAGAAACAAGCAGCTTACTCTGTGTCCTGGAATGTTAGAGTTTGCTGCCTCCCAGCTACTCATTTCACTTACGAAAGTTAGATGAAAATAATCTTATTAATTAGCAAGATTATTCTTAGAGGAAAACTAATTTATCAGAAAAAGCCTGTTTAGAGTACTGGATTAGTCAGGTGAGGGCTTGGAGGCAACAAGTACTGTTTCTAGGTGGACCTGTGCTGCTACATCTTCATTTCTCCTTTAGATGAACTTGAAAGATTATCACTTCTGACCTCAAACACTGAATGGTTTAAATTCTGTACTTGTTTGTCCTTGATCCCTAACATAAGAGAGCTCCCATCCTCTTGCTCACTCTTCACATGGGTGCAACACCCAGGCCTGGGGCCAGACTGAAATCAGCATCCATATGGAATGCCAGCATTGCAGGCACCGACTTCCCTGTCTTCCCTGTTGCACCGTAACACTGGCTCCTAAATTAGATAATTTTAGGGAGACAGCAAAAGTATCCTAGTACCTGCTGGCAAAATGTCAGGTGGCACATTTTAGGAAACCGAGTTTAGGCATGTTGTGTTATGTACTTATGTCAGAATGAACAACAGGCATGTTAGACATCTTCTGAAATGACCAAGTGATAACTTCATCCATTTTTTTTCATTTTCATAGGGTGAGAATGTTTTTGATTAGCCTTTTGAAATCATTTTTAAGTGTATGCACATCTTTTTTTATAAGCTATATATTTTAAAGTGTTCTATTTTAGAGTGGCCTCACTCAGTATATTTTAGAAAAAACTCAGTGGTATATGTCCTTGACATTTGTAACTAACACTGTCCCGTAGCCTCATTCGCCATCCCCCGCTCCCCACACTACCCAGCCCAGTACTTAACTGCTGTGTAAAAATATGTAAGTGTTAAATGCATCAGTATTTTATTGACTGGAAAACCTATATTGCTGTGCAGAGCTTCCAGAGAAATGTGGAGACTTGTGCGTTTGATGTGTGCTAAAATAAACGGAGCATTAAGCTACAGCAGGTGGGAGTGGACTGCATGAATAAAATTAATAGCAGTGTCCTCTCAGAGCATAAATGGTTAAGGTTAGGTTCTGCCAGTTACTCTTCAAACAGGTTTTGAAAGTATGTCGCTGCAGCTAAAACAAAATTCACTAAATTCATTTAAGTGAGATCTTTTTAAATGAAATGCTCTCTGTTCCATTTCTTTGTATATCTCACAATCAGAAGGAGTCAGGCTTCCATCAAACTCTAAAACACTCAGACTTTCTTCTGTTCTTAGTCAGTTTTTACATAAGCAAGACAATATGCTCCTGTATTACTTGAGGTTACTTGAGAATACACTTACTGACTTTTTGGTTTTTAATGTGTTTTTTTTTTTTTTAATCTGAGAGTCAAGAAAGAGGGAGAACTCCCATCTGCATTTCACACCCCCCCCCAGGTGCCCACAGCCTACATCCCCTGCCCTGATGTAGGACCTGGTACGCAGTTTGGTATTCCTGTGTGGGTGCAGGATGTGAGTCCTTGAACTGTCACAACTGCATTGGCCGCAAGCTGGAGAGGAAATAACCTCCAATGATAGGCTTATTATACACACTGTCTTTCAAAATAATCTGTTTTTGTTTTGAAGGGTTGGAGTAAACAGTGACAAGTTGTCTCTGAATATCATGATTTTCCCCATTACTGAGTACATTAAGTACTGCTAATATGTCACTTAGCTGAGTGCTCCACTCCTCCCCCTCTGTGCTCACACTTCAGTCTGCCTCCATTGGAACTGAGCAAAACGCATGGTGACAGAAATGTGTAAACTCTATTAGCTGTCCCTTCTTTCTCTGTTCCTAACTCCTTGCCTCAGGCGGGCAACCCACAGGCCTCTGATGCATCCCACAGAGGTCCTGTTTATGAATGGCTCTTCGTTCTCCCAGTGGAAGATTCCACCGGGAAGTTGTGTTTGGAAGTGAAGGCAGGGTCGAGATCTCTCAGGATGTGCTCCGGGTTTTATTTGAACAGTTTAACTGCTTCTTGAGCAAAATAGTCAAATCAGAACCCCCATTTATACTTACATCGAATGGCTTAAATCGTTAGAACAATCAGAAATATGAAAGTATGAAATAGCTGAGTGTCAATGTTGAATCTATATAGTATATAAAAACTGTTGCCTGTCTTTGAAATTTATTGATTAAAAGTAGGGCTCTGTTAAGATGATTCAGCACAGAGGAAAGATCAAGGATTTGACCTGGACATGAACACTTGGAGTCTAAGAAACTTTAGACCATATTGCCTCTTTTTTTGTCAGTTTCTCACCTATAAAATAGGTCTCCTTAATTTGGTCGATTTCAGGTAATGAGTGTAACACATGGTGAACTATCAGGCCGTAGTATGTATCCAACAAAAAGCTGAACTCCCCGGATCTATGTATTTTTGTTATGCAATTCTTTTACTCCCATTAGTCTCTAGAATATCAATCTTTTAATGAGATAAATTTATTCACTTGAAAGGCAGTTACAGCAGGATCTTCTATCCATCCATTGTTTTCCTTCCCAAATGGCTGCAACATCTGGTTACGGGCCAAGCTGAAGCCAGGAGCCACTAAAATACGCATCAGAAAAAGCCATCAAAAAGAATATCACTTTCCTGAGTCTTCTAGTCCCTACTATGTGGCAGACAATTTTAAGCGTTGGGATCAGCAGTGAACAAAAAAGCCTTCACTTACTGCTGCAGCTCATATTCCAGTTAGGGGAAACACTAAATAGAACTGTGGAATATTGTTGATGAGTGATGTATGAGCAATTATTGCATGCCAATTTTTTATACTGATAATGCAACTTGTATTTCCTAGTTTCATGTGTATTAGTGCCTTAAATCTATAGATCTGCTAAGTTTCATAGTACACACATAAATACAATCATATGATCTTACATAAAGATATTTTGGAGAGCCAGTTTACTCTCTGAATCTCACTTTTCCTCTCCAGGACTTCATGATGGGCATCCTAAGACTATAGCTTTCATTCCATTCTTTTTAATGGCTGTGTAATACTCCAGATTGATGACATACCATGATTTATTAAATCTCTCTGATACTGATGAGTTTATTTTGTTACCAGATTTTTGCTATCACAATAAATATTCCTGTGTGTACAAGTGTTTGTGACTATGATGGTCTTTACTTCTATGGGATAGATTTCTGTTGAAGGAAGGATGAAATAATTTATATTTCTAACAGTGAATGCATGAAAACACTTTGTCTTTTATAGCCAATGAATAATTGCAGAATCATAAATGAAATAGTGTGTATAGTGATTTCCCAGTGTTTGCATTTCCATTTTCCTGACAACTATAATGACTTCTGTAAATTATTTTTATGGGTCATTTGGATTATACTAGGAAATGAGTTATCAGTAATTTTTAAAAAAATATTTGAAGGGTAGAGTGACAGAGAAAGAGACATTGTCCATCCAGTGGCTCACTGTCCATATAGCTGTGGCATCCAGTTCCAGGCCAATATGAAGAGCCAGGGGCCAGTAACTCCATGTGGATCTCCACATAGGTGGCAGAGGCCCAAGTATTTGGATCATCCGCTGCTGCCTGCCCAAGGCATATTACAGGAAGCTGAATTGGAAGCCAGATCAAAAGCCAAGCAGCAGGAATATGAACTGGGACTTCAGTGTGAGATGCTGCGGTTGCAAACTGGCCTAACTCCGTGCACCACAGTGCCAGCCTTTACCTGTCAGTTTATATTGTTACGTAAGAAATTGGTACAAATTTAGTATTCTTTTTTTAAATCTCATGGTTCTGTAGATTAGAGTTCCAAGAAAACTTGGACCCTCTTTTCAGGGCACAGTAACACTGAAAGGAAGGTGCCAGTGTGGGCTCTTAACAGAAAGCTCTGAAGAAAAATTCACTTGCAAGTTCCTAAAGTCTTTAGGATGAAGATTCACAATCGACGTTGGTCAGACCTCTAAAGGTTGGTCTCTGGGCCTGGCACATGGTCCTATCCATATTCTAAGGCAGTCACGGTGTATTAAATCCCTCTTATACATTGACTCTTCTTGGTCTTTTGCTACCGACCCGACAAGATTGCTTTTGAAGGACTCTGGTGATTAGGTAAGCCCAATCCAAATAATCTCTGTACATTAAAATCAATTTGTCAATATCAATTACATCTGCAGTTCCTTTCTCCCTGTAATGTGATGTCATGTGGGTAAAGTTCATGGGGACTCTGGGAATTCTGCCTACTACACGTAGTTCACTTTTATCCTTAATTTTGTCTACTATGTTTCTCTTTAACTAGTTTGCAAGTGCCTTTTAATGTAATATATACTGACCCTTTTTTGGTTAAAATTTCCTCCAGTTCTTGCAAGTTGTTGATTAATCACATTATGAAGTACTTTTTCCATGTAAAATTTAGCCATTAGACTTCATTCTTAGGTGAGTTGAATATTTGCTTTAATCACATTTATAAATGTTTAAAATTTTCATTTTTCATGATATTGTTCCATTGGCTCAGGAATTTCCCCTTCCGCCCTTCACATCCTCATATCTTTTTCATTTTATTCACATTGTACCCTTACTTCTGCTGCAATTGAACAATTTGGTTCTTTTTATTGCAGGTATTTTTCTCCAAATCTGTCATGTTTCTGTTGACCACGTACATAGTCCCTTTTCCCACTTTGTGTGTATTAGTATGTGTTTAAGTCTGCGTTTTTATGGTTTGTAGATAATACTATAAATTTTTTTAACTACATGATTAAGATAATGTACCTCTGGGTGACCTAGAATGGTTTTTTATATATATATATATATGTATGTATATATATACACATATATATAATTTTTTATTTTCTACATTGAAATCTACTTCATTTGTAATTTTTAATATATATTTAGAATGCAAACAACATATCTAGCTTTATTTTCTTCCAAGTGGTTTGTCAATCTAGCACCCTATGTTTAAGAAAATGATCTTTTCTCAATTAGCTATAATACCAGTAAGAACTATTTCAAGTTCTCACATATACTCATATTTTCTCTGTGTGCTATTCTTTTTCATTTATGGTTCTCTTCCAATGGAACTATCATGGATATAATTGCAGTGACTTTATTACATGTTTGAATATAAAATGGTTTTCTAAAATGGTTAAATAGAGTTTTCTTCCCCATCCTATATTGCTCTTTTTACTGCCTTTCTTAGCTGTTCTCTGGTTTTTGAAGTTTTTGATATTTCAATACAGTTTTATTCAATTAGGGCTTGAAAATGCTTTTAACTTACATATTAATTTAAGGAAGTTTGATGTATGATATTGTGCTTCCATCTAAATATAGTATCATTTTCTGTTCATTCAGTTATTAATATCTTCAGTAAAGTTTGGTTTCCTTATTTAAGCACTGTGCCTTTAGCTCTATTTTGACTTGTTTAACTTTGAGGACTTTATTGTGAATGAACCTTTTCTGTTTGTGAATGAGCTTTGATCCCCATTTGCATCATTTTAAATGTTACTTAGTTTGACAGGCAGAAAGACAGACAGAAAGAAGAAACTCCTATATCTTGAATTATTTTCCAGATGCCTGTACTGGGCAGCGCTGGACCAGGGCTGGAGCTGCAACACAGGAATTCACATGGCTGACAGGTACCCAAGAACCTGAGCCAATGTCTGCCAGGGTCTACATTAGCAGGAAGTTGGAGTCAGGCGCCAGGGTGAGAATCAAAACCAGGAAGTAGAATATGAGAGATGGGCATCATAACCAGTAGACCAAATATCTGCCCTACCCATGTTGATATCTAAGGAATGATTACAAATGAAGAGAAAGCATATTGTTTGTATATATTATATACAAAAAATTATTTACATACTAAGTCTTTTTGTTCTGTTAGTTTGTTACTAGAGTCTCTTAACTGGAAATTACAATATATTATTGAGTAATAATGGTAATAGCTGTATCATTGTCTTACTTAGAATGGTTTTGGCATTTTGTTATTTAGAGCATTTGCTTTGGCATTTGGTAAATAATAATTATTTTACTTAAATAGGTACTTCTGTGTTGTACTGAGAAATTATATTAAGATTAATAACCGAATTATATCAAATCCTTTCTCAGCATCTTTTTAGAATTTATCTAATTGTTTTTACTTAAAAGGAAAATAGAGAGGGAGAAACAGAGGGAGAGAGAGAAGGTTTCCACCAGCTGGTCCACTTCCCAAATGGCCAACAACAGCTGGAACCGAGCTGGTTTGAAGCCAAGAGCTTCTTCCTGGGTCTTCCACATAGATGCAGAGGTTCAAGCTCTTGGGCTGCCCCCTGCTGCCTTCCCAGGTCATAAGTCAGGAGCTCAATTAGAAGTGGAGCAGCTGAGGACTTGAATTGCAGGCCTTAACAGGTCACCATGTTGAGCCCTTCTTGGAATCTTTTAATCTGATCGTGTGTTGCTTTCCTTTAAGTGCTAAACACATGAAAATACCCTTGCCTCCTTGGAATGATGCCACCCTCTTACAATGTGTTGTTATATTCTTACAAATCTGTTGGCAGTTGTTAATCTTTTATTAACAGTGTATATTTGGTATTCAAAAGTGAGATTTACAGGCCCAGTGCAATAGCCTAGTGGCTAAATCCTCACCTTGCATCCATTGGGATCCCATAAGGGTGCCGGTTCGTATCCTGGCTGCTCTACTTCCCATCCAGCTTCCTGCCTATGGCCTGGGAAAGCAGTGGAGGAAGGGAGATGCATGAGTAACCAGAGGATTCATTCACTGCTGGTGAGAATATAAATT
Source organism: Ochotona princeps (assembly GCF_030435755.1). Lineage (NCBI taxonomy): Eukaryota > Metazoa > Chordata > Mammalia > Lagomorpha > Ochotonidae > Ochotona > Ochotona princeps. Next base: position 55,542,543 of record NC_080839.1, read on the forward strand.
GATTCAAATACATTGGAAAACTGGCAGAATCTACTAAAGCTGAAAATACTCATACAATGGGATCTAGTCATTCAGCCCCTAGTTATATCCCCAATAAAATGCTTATTTCCCTGAAAGATGTGTTTTGTAACAGCACCATTAGTGATAATGTCAAACAAGAAACTGCCCAGAAGTCCACCAAATATAGTAGAATTGTTGTAGGATTTTTGAACCTGAATACGGCAGCAACTTCAATTCTTGTCTCGCAGGAAAGAAGAATTTTCGTGTGGACAAAGTTTAGTTTTGAAGCAAGATTTGTTAGAAAAGTTGAGAAAGGGGACTCCCGTCCTAGTGATGGGAGGGGGCTCTGAGATAGAAAGGACCCTTACCTCCTGCCATAGTGGCAGGAGGAGAAGTGGAGGAAAAAAGAGACCCTAGTCCTCTGTCATAGTAGCAGGAGGAAAAGCAAGAGAGAAAAACCTATATTAATGGTGGGGGAAGCACCTTTTTTTTTTTATAAAGATTTATTTATTTTTATTACGAAGTCAGATATACAGAGGAGGAGAGACAGGAAAATCTTCCATCTGATGACTCACTCCCCAAGTGAGCGCAATGGCTGGTGCTGTGCTGATCCGAAGCCAGGAGCCAGGAACTTCCTCCAGGTCTCCCACATGGGTGCAGGGTCCCAAGGCTTTGGGCCGTCCTCGACTGCTTTCCCAGGCCACAAGCAGGGAGCTGGATGCAAAGTGGAGCTGTCGGGATTAGAACCGGCGCCCATATAGGATCCCGGCATGTTCAAGGCGAGGACTTTAACCACTAGGCCACGGCGCTAGGCCCTTCACTTTTTTTTGTTGTTGTTGCTAATTTGATTCAGTTGTTATTGATTCTGTTATTTAGAAGTTTATAAAATTTGAGGTTTTATTACAAATTTATTTTCTTATGATTTTTTAAACCTATTTTCTGTCTTAGGTGAAGCAAACTTTTAACAGTTGTTTTAGCTTTTTTGGAAAAAATATTGACACATAATTTTATTATATTTACATAAGTAATTTTTCTGAGGCATAGTTAGTTTTGAACTTGATATTTTCACAGATGCGCGATGCTGACACAAGGTAACCTCCCTGAGTCTCCATTTTTCATTTATGAAACAGTGCTTAGTAGTGTCATTGTAGGACTTAAAATTGGACTAGCCAATGTGAAGGCAGCCAAGAGAGTGCCAGGAACATGAAAGGCCAGTGAACCTAGGAAAGGCCAGATTCTTCATTTCCTTTCCTCTAACCCAGCTTCTTGCAAACTTAGCGCAGTTTTTAACAGTGTCCAACCCACAGAGAGAAACTTCACTGTGAAGAATTCTGGACTTGGTAACCAAAAGCAACACATTACAAAACTCTCTTGGTTTAGAAACATTCATAATCTGAAGTTTGTTTAGAAACTTCCTTAGAAAAAGACTCAGAACCAATTTTCTCCATCCTTAATATTGTCCAGAAAAGGAAGAGATATGTTAAGAGGATGTACAGGCAATGCCATATTCAGGAAGAAAAACTAAAACAGCTCCCTTTTCATTCCCCAGATGGGCTCTATCAACATGCCCCCTCGCTCTCAAACCTTTGGAACTGACAAATAACAGCTGGAAGAAATGGCACTGCCCCTGTCCCTCTGTGGTGACTGGCGGAGAGCTGACCCCTCCCATCACTTCACAGGGGCCTGAGACTCTTTCTTCACATGTTTCATTAAGTTGTCACTTGAAGAAACTTCATCCATTAAGGGAAGATCTAGATGCCATCCTACCCAAGGGTGTGTAAGGGCAGCACCCAATGTGCTGAAGGCAGTGCCCTTGCAAACATTCATAGACCTGAAGAGAGAATTCTTCTTTGTGTAATATTTAATAAGATGAAGACCACAAGCACTAGTGCAGATCAAACACATTAGGAGTGGGATAGAATGTGGCCGTGTTGTGAACATGTGTTATCAGACCATTCCAGAACCTCCTGGGAGAGACTTGTGGTATGGAGAGCTATCTACGGCGCTTGAGAAACAGCTGTTGTCGAGTGGTCAAGGCCCACTTGCCACTCTACCCTAGATTTGATAGGTTAAGTACACTGTGGACCCGAATGGATTCAGTTTATTACTTACAAGGTCAGCCGAAGCTGAATCAGTCTGGTGCCAGTCTCCTTGTCCTGCAGGACACCAGAACCAAAGGGCCAGATTAGACACATCATAAGAAGTGGGACCCCAATTCTAAAAGGCAGGGAGTGTGTTTTGTAGCCTGTAGCCCTTGTCTGGAGTCCTGGACTTCTCTGAGAAGAGGGTGCTTTTATGAAAGTTTCCTACAATATGGAAAGGTATATGACAGTGGCCTTGGGACAACTTGTCACAAGCTACACTCACTACATTCCTGGGATGATCAGGACGTCCCAATGAGACTGGAGTCAAACTGAGGTTGAGCCTTACACGTGGCCTGGGTGGAGGAATGAGAGGTTGCTGAGGCACCAGGGCAGAGCTGTTGCCCTGTTGTTGTTACCCCAATGTGCTCTGTAGGAGCAACGCAATCTGGGAAAGGTTTGTCCTCAGGCTTGTCCTCATTCTTCAGGAAGAGGTGTTTTAGAGTCCTCGAAGGGCTGCCCTAGATCTGCCAGTGGACAGGCTTGTGGGCTCAGGGTAGTCTTGTTGCTTTGTAAGGCAGAGTTGTGATCACTGGCTTAGTGAGTGAAGGAGGATAGGGAAATCCTTGGCCTGGGCAGGTGTGCTGCTAGGTGGTCACCATCAGCAGTGTCACAACTATCTCTTGACAAGAAACAGGCCATTACTACCAACAATGAAGCATCTGGAACCCAACTGCAGTCTTACTCTGGACAGGTAAGTAAATGATAACAATTTTTATTGGCTCAAGTGACTCTCATAATCACTGGCTAAGATTTGCCTCATGGTAATAGTCAAAAGCCCTCGCCTGGGAGGAGAGTCAAAATGCAGTGAAACATACAGTACATGTTAGACCATGCTGTTTCCACTGCACCTGCACAAAGAAAGCCTGAAGACGGTACAGGAACATGCAGGCAGCAGCCCCCCAGAGGCTGCCAAAGCTTCCTTAAGCTTTTACCTCTTTTTTTTTAAAAAAAGATTTATTTCTTTTTATTGGAAAGTCAGATATACAGAGAGGAGAAGAGACAGAAAGGAAGATCTTCCACCCTCTGGTTTGCTTCCCGAGCGACTTCAATGGCAAGAACTGAGTCAATCTGAAGCCAGGAATCAGGAGATTCCTGCTGGTCTCCCACACAGGTGCAGGAACCCAAGGCTTTGGGCCATCCTCGACTGCTTTCCCAGGTCACAGACAGAAAGCTGAATGGGAAGTGATGCTGCCAGGATTAGAACCGGCGCCCATATGGGATCCTGGTGTGTGCAAAGCGAGGACATTAGTCACTAGGCTATTATGCCAGACTCAGGCTTTTACTTTTTAAGGTTTCTGTGAACTGTCCAGGGTGGGAACAGATTCTGCACTGCCGCTGGGCTTTCCCATCAGCACAGTGCCCCTCTCAAGGTAGAAACAGGCCTGGGGGTGTTTGAGGCCTTAGGTCAGTCAGGTGAAAAGGTCCCCATTCACTGAGGGAGTGTTTTGAGGAGAAAACAAATTACACTGTGCCTTTACCCTTTCGACACATCTGCTCATTTATTTTGCTTGGTGCGTATCTTGGACACTCACCACCTCAGTGGTTTGCAACCTCCTGGCTTGTGTCTTTCCCTGTTTGGCTTTAAAGCCCTGTACAACCCTCCCATTGAGGTAGCCAAGAAACTTCGTTTTACCACGGTTTGAAGAACTTGTGGGGTGCTGAGGCAATTGGAAAAAATCCAGTTTCATGATATCTGGGTTCAGCTTGCAAATGTCTTGGAGATGTCAGGCCAACAACAATGAAGTGAATCTCGGTTCTTGTTTTTGGTGTTTCACTGTTTCCATGGCTTCCAGACCCTCTGTGTTTCTATGCCCTGGGCACTCATGTAGAGGCTCTTTGTTGAGAGTCCAGATTTCAATTTGCCATTAATGCTGCTCACCTCAACCAAGTTTGGGACTGGAGAAATCACAGAAAGGAGCTATTCAGCAGGAATTGTATTTATATATATATATATATATAAAGCCAAGTCTTGGTTACCTAGCCAAGTGTAGTATTTGCTTATTTGGGCAGCTGACTGCCTACAGGCCCTATTTGTGTAAGAAAGATGGCTAGCATAAAGTTCAGCTCAGTATATCTTTCAACCAAAAGATGCTAAAAATGAAACAAAAGAAACCAACCAAGGCTACCTTAAAAATGAAGTTTTTCAACTTTGTTTCCCATGTGGATGATTATTTAAATAAGGCATTTCTCTTCAGTTAGTTAGAGAAGTAGAACCCAACAAAGTGTCCTATCTGTCTCTTTGATAGCCTCAATGCCTTTCCAGCTGTTAGCAGTAAAGCAAGTAACATTGGGTAGTCACTGAGGCCTAGAGAAGTGAAAGGGAGTCTCACAGATGCTGTTCTTGGCTATCTTACATAAAGCCAAGCAAAACAAAGGAACACGGTAGAGATGAGAGACAGCCGTTCAGCTTGAATTTGCTTTTCTAAACTTGAAATCAACTTTATAGACCTGCATTTATTGGCATTCAAGGCAACCTGACTCTTTCAAGAACTTTCAAAGTCGGCAATTCCAGGTGATGAGATAGAGCAATATAAGAGCTTGTTCCCTACTAGCCACTCTCCTGAGGGTTGCTGAATGGCCCTGCTGAAGCAGACCACAGTGTGGACTCCACCCCTATGGGGTAGGAAGTATTACTCATCTCTCTCCAGAGTTCTTATCCAATTTCCAGATGAAGATTATTCTGGAAGAGGATGGGCTGAGGGAGTTGCTTCTGCTCCTCAGCCCATTTCTAGGGTTCTACCCTCTCTCCTTGGTGTTGATGGTTTATTCTTGTTTCCTTCCTTTCCTCTCTTTGCTTGAAGTACTACAGAATGAGTTCCTGTCACTTGTAACCAAAAGAACTTTGACCAATACAACCTTGTGTGCCTGGCCCCCCAACTTCTTTCCATAGTATTGCTTCCTGACATCCTTACCTCCAGTTCCAGTCTATAAGTCTATCTGTGCATTGCACTGTTTCACATCTCCTGGTTTGTAAGGCTGTCATTCCCTCTACCAGGGCCCTTTACCCATTTTCCTTTACTGGCTAGAATGACCTTGGCTCAGTAAACCTAGCCCAGAAGATCTGCCTACATGTGCCTGTCACCTCTACCATGAGTCACATGCCATGTTTATTTGTCTCTTCCACACTAACCTGTGCGTTCCTTGGGAAAGGGTCAAGTCTCACTCATCTTTGTGTTGTAGTGTCAATCCACCTGCCTAATACATATTAGGTACTTAAAGCATGCTTGCTGAATAAAACTCAGGAAGGTAAACACGAAACAGATTTTCATTTCCATAAGAGAAATGAGAGCAGTAGGCGAATCACAGAATTTTCCTATGGGTAGATACCCACAGAGGATTTTTTTTTACTGGTTTTAGAAAGAGCAATGATTGTTTAATGGTGAGGAACCTCAGAAGGATGTTGGGAAGAAGGGTGCAGTGTGACAGAAATACTCTCTCTTAACCTCTGCTGCTTCTCTTTTCCTAAAAATATCTGCCTCTCATTCTACCAGCACCATTGTATTAGGGATACCTCATCCTCTGGAATCCATGTCCCTGACGATGCATGCAGGGTATTTCTTTTAATGAGACAAGACCAAGGAAGTCTCTGGAGAAAGGTGAGTCATGATGTTGTATCCAGGGGACCCGAGTCTGTCTGAGTAAGTCAGGGAAGACTCTGAAGAGAAAGTGTCATATGGACTGAGACAGAAGGATGCATTCAGGAAGCTACTATCAAGACTGTCCTCTATGGATGAAATCACCTGCAAGAAGTAAAGGCAGGACCACTCTGGAGAATCAGCGGGAGGGCTGCATGTAAGGTGGAGTTGAGTTAAACATCTAATAGACTGTTCACATTGGACATGGAGCTGACACTGAGAATATGCTTCATAGAATTGCAGATATATATATCTTTTTAAAATTATTTATTTGATAGGCAGACAGAAGAGACAAAGAGCTGCCTTCTGCTGGGTCCCTTTCCTGATACCCACATCTAGGCTTCCCACACAAGTGGCAGGAACCAGACTACTTCATCCCTCACTGCTGTCTGCCAGGATCTGCACTGTCTTGAAGCTGAAGTCAGGGGCTTGAGCTGAGAAACAAAACCAAATATTATGATGTAGGATGCAGGTGTCTTAACTTTTCTTTAAAGATTTTTTTATTGGAATAAAAATATATATCAAAAAAATAAACAATAAAAAAAAAAGATTTTTTTATTGGAAAGGCAGATTTGCAGAGAGAAGGAGAGACAGTGAGAAAAACCTGTCTGCTGGTTCATGCCCCAACTGGCATCAATGGCCAGAGCTCAGCCAGGAGCCAGGAGCCAGGAGGTTCTTCTGTGTCTCCCACAGAGGTGTTGGGTCTCAAGGATTTGGCCCATCCTCCACTGCTTTCCCAGGCCAAAAGAAGGGAGCTGAGTGGGAAATGGAGCACCCAGGACACAAACCAGCGCTCATATGGGATACCAGGACATGGAAGGTGAGAATTTAGGTACTGAGTCATCGAGCCCGGCTCAGGTGACTTAACTTCTAAGTGTCTACTTCAGTAGGTATATTTTAAATTGTCAGGCTTACTAGAAGACTCCTGATGAAACCACTTTGATTATTTTACATTCTGTTATTACAAGAAACAAAGTATTTCCCTCAATATTCCTTTTGCCTCGGATATATGAAGGAAACAATAGGAAAATGGTGGTCTTACCCACTTTCCCATAGCCCTTGTACCATTTTACCCTAATTAACAAAGTAAAGATTGCCAAAATATAATTTTTTTTTAAAAAAAAGAAACAAAGCATTTAAGTATTAGCTCTCAAGTCAAAATGTAGGGCCTGATTTTCACTTGGTACTGAGTTATACCTACTCCATCTCTGTGCTCTGTGCCTCAGTTGGGTGGTCTGTACAATGAGAGAACATTATGCCTCTCAAGCAAGTTATATGGGTAAGCAAGTAAATCTATGTAGACCAGAGCTCAGCAGGTGAAAACCACTGACTCATAGGCATGATGGCAATTTCATTTGTCATGATACTTTTTGCAATTGCCGGTCATGCACTTTGCATATAATTTCATTATGGTAATTGTAAGATTTTAATTATTTGCTTGTTTGTGGCTTCCCACTGGACTGTGAATTCCTTACAGACATTAGTAGAATAATGTCTTTTTTTTTTCCCCCATAGTAATTGGTTTCCAGCATTTTTCTTAATAACTGTATTTACATATTGATAATCTAAGGGGAGACCTTCTCTTAGGATTCTGACTGGGAAACAACATTATCATGTAGACAATCTCAGGACACAGGAGTATTTTATTCTCTGTGAACCAGTGCTGCCCCCTGCTCCCCGAGACCACTGCTGGAAATCTTGCTTTAGGGAAGTTTTGTCTTGTTCGAGCAGTTTAAAGATCCCAGAGAAACAAGAAATGTCTGAACCCTGCTGGTTTGCCCTGAGATTTTTTTTTAGCAGAATCTTGTTGCCAAACTTCAAGACTTACCTAAGAAACTTCTGCCCATGGGCCTTCACTCGTGACAAGTGGGGAAATTAGAGCAAGTGGAATGTGGACATCATATCACTGGAAAAGCTAGCTCAGTGTCTCTCATCAGCTTGTGTTGATTGACTTTGAAGAATGGGGGCGTGGTCATTTTACTGTTGGGCTTCAGAGTTTGCAGAAACCAGAGGGCTCTGCAAAGGTTGCACAAAAGGAGAAAGAGGATGCCACCCCCAACAAAAGTGGTCAAATGAACCAGCAGGTGGGCAGACAGAACTGAATTCTGTTCTATCCTTTCTCAACTGCACAGCTGCATCCTGGTTGGGGTTCTTCTTTTGCCATTTGAGGAACTGATGTAGTTTACCTGTAAGGTTCTATTTCTATTGTTATGATTTGAGTACTGCCTCGTAAGTTTAAGCAGCACAAAGTGACAGTTACAACCAGGCTATTCGTGTCATCCACGATCTCACACGGCTCTGTGCAATCCTTTCTTCTGCCCAACTGTATTCTGCACCTCTGCCTTCCCACTGAGACTTGGAAGCTCTTTTGTTGTCAGCAAACTCCCAGTCCCTTTCCCTTCATGCTCCATGAAATGTCTCTTGCACTGATTGTTCTCTTGCCCTGAGTATTTGAGGACTGGCGTGTGGATAGGTCTGCTCTTTGCTCTGCTGTCTCTTCCACATTATCCCCTTCATCCTGCCCTCAAAGTCTCCACCTGCCTTGAAGAGGTAGCCTCAGGTTGTGTTCAGCTCCCATGCCAATTACTGCTGTCTTCCGCCAACCTGCAAGTCACTTGCTGTCATTCACTGAAGTTACCAGAATTTGGCTCACTGTCTTCTCCAAGCTGGCATCAGACATTCTCTTTGGTGACTTGACCACTGACAAAGAATTCTGTTCCTGCGGAGCCTCTGAACTCCAGAACCCCTTCAGTTCCTTTTGTCCCTTCCTCCTTTTCCTTCAGGCAGGGTGCACTCAAACACAAGATACTTCAACAAGTTCATGCTAAAATTGAAATTGAGAGAAATTTATTTGGGGCAAACCTTTTTTGAACTTCTGCATTATTTTTCTATACAAGGCATTCTTCATGAGCTTTCTGAAGACCTTTCATATACATGGATTTTAAATTTTTTTGAAACCTAATAAGCTCATCTATCTATCCATCTATTTATCTATCTATCTTATTGGAAAGTCAGATATACAGAGACGAGGTGAGACAGAGAGAAAGATCTTTCATCTGCTGGTTCTCTCCCCTAGTGGCTGCTAAAGCTGGAGCTTAGCCAATCTGAAGCCAGGAGCTTCTACTGGGTCTCCTACATGGGTACAGAGTCTCAGGGCTTTGGGCTGTCCTCTACTGCTTTCCCAGGCCATAAGCAGGGAGCTGAATGGGAAGTGAAGTAGCTGGGATACAAGCTGGTGTTCATATGGAATCCTGGTGTATGAAAGACAAGGAATTTAGCCACTAGGCTACTGAACTGGGCCCAAAACCATTATCTTAAAAAGTTAAAGTAACATAAGTATACACTGTAATCACACTGAAAAATTCCTATGTAAAGATTATCTTCACTTAAAAAATATAGGAAGGATAATTGTTCCTAGTGCTTATTTAAGTTTTAAAATTAGTTTCTAAACCAAATTTGTTATTAATAGAATGCCACTGGTGTCTTTATGAAGAATTTGCTGTTTTAAAATTTTTTCTACATTTTGAAGTTTTGGAACTAAACTTTTTGAAATTGCCTTCACATTAAATTATATGAGTAATAACTGGAAATTGCTGACACCTTTTGTTGATTGGTCTCTGTAGACACTTCTTCATTGATAATATGTTCTCTCTCCATATGTTAAGAGATTCAGTAAGCTTGGTGCAAATTCTGTGAAACAGATGAAAACCCAGAATCTAAGTCTTTTAGTTAATTACTTTGCCCCCCCCCGCCTTAACAAAGGTACTCTTTTTCCCAAACAGATTATTATTCTTTAAAACATACGTAAGTAAAACAGGACATTGCTGAAGTTATCCCTAATTGTGATTTTTTTTAATATTTCTTCCTTGTAGTTGTATTTCACATCCTAATAGATGAGTTCCTGGCAGAAACTGGGTGGAAAAAAAGAAAGTTAAACAAAGATTAAAATCCCAGCTTCTTTTAATGCAGCTATCAATGACTGCAACTAGTCCACAGGAAAGCTGCTAAACTGAATGGATCCAGGACTCTCCAGGAAACAGCTGGAATGCTAAACTCCATCGGATTGGATGGTCCTCAATCCTGGTAGCTGGCAACAATCACTGGAGAACTCTTAGAACCTGTTAGGATCCAGGACCCAATGCTATAGGTTCAGGGTTTAGGGGTATTTGGATGTGGCTTGGGAACCAGCATTCTATTCTCCCAAGTTTCTAATGAGTAGTCGTAATGCATCACTTTTATGCGAGGTCAATGGGGTGCTTGGCAGGCAACTTTCCCCAAAGCAAACTGTTGCAGGAATTCAGCGGCTGAAGTCATAGCGAGAGGAGACTGGTCAGGAGTAGCTGTACCATTTTTGTTGCCAGTTTCCCTGCACCTTCATGGGACTATAGTCACCTTGGGTCAAAAAGAGCAGAGGGTGGCCTGCTATAATCCCTATGGGTACCACAGATGACACAGGCAGAATGAGTGCTTGAAATCCTTGTCAACATTTTATTAAGCAACTATTATGTTTGTTGTCATGACAAAAAGGAAGCATGTTGAGATTTACAGAGTTTTAATGAGAAATTAAGAAAACCCTCACAAAGGCTCCATCTACACCCCACATAGGTGCTATGCTCTATTCTGTACGTGTATTTTGAAATACTCAATTCCCTCAAAATGGTGCACTAGGTTGGCCTGTTCCACAAATTGATGGTCATCTTTCTAATTCCAAATTTTGAAGCATGAAAAACCATGATGGCAAAAATTAGTAACAATACGTCTGTTCCCGCAGGTCCCACCCAAGCCTTACCACCCTGTGTGCCCTACACACAGCCATGGGCACTGTCCAGAGTCAGTCCGTCAAGCAGTGTTTGCTGGTGCTTTGCCTGCTGTGATTTCAGTTCCGTGGTTGTGAGTTGAACTCTGTACAAATGTTCTGGATGATCTGAGGCACGAATTTGTAGAGGTTGTCAAACTCATCCACAAAAAAGGAGTGGTCCCTGGCAGGGTAAGTGGCAATGATTTCCAGCTCGTCCTGTGCTGCCCACGCCACACCAATTGCGTAGGTGATCACTCCTGTGGGGACAAAGATGGCATGAAGCAGATGTCCCCGAGAAGAGGCAGTGTTGATGGATCATTGCCTGCCTGTTGCTCTGCTGGCACACCTGATCCAAAATCAGAAATATGCCAAATACAATGGAACAATCCTCTACCCCACGTAGGCCTCTAGATTTCTAGAAGTAAGACTAAATAGAGTCATGTATTCATTCAATAAATAAATACGTTACAGCATCTGTGCCAACAGTAGCAAAATTTAATGTAGTTGCTGTCTCCAAAGTTTATAGTCTCGCGGGGAGGAGGGAACCTCTCAGTCAAAATGGAGTAGATGCATGGAAAGTGGTTCATGTGCGGGAGTAGTGGAGGTGGAGCTATTTTTGTATAAGTGAAACTTTTGGTGCCATGTAGGTCAAACCACACGGTACATGCGTGTTCTGCTTGTGTTCAAAGCTAACTACAATCTGAGTCTTAACTACTTCAAAGGCAGGGTCAAACTCCCTTCAGTGAAGTAGGGGACTTGAATAATGTTAGGCTTGAGGGTGACTTTGCAATCCAATAGACTCCAATGTCCTCCCCAGTGCAGGGAATCCTGAGCAAAGTCTCAGAGAGAAGCCCAGTGGAGAGTTGCAGGATCAGGAGGGGAAGACCAAGGGTGCTGAATGTTATCAGGGAATCATTTAAGATGAAAATGAAGATGTTCTCCTCTTAGAAAAAAACCAAGCTGAGATATTGGCAACATGGTGAGAACAGCTTCAGGTCAAGAGATGCCAAACAAACCACATGAATTTCATGTGGAAAAGAAATGAAGGTGTGGGGTGGGGTAAGTAGCCAGTGCTACGTGTGTCTGTGAAAGGGAGAACAGGCAGACCACGTGGTCAAACAGATTTTCCAAATTTTCAGCAAAAGAGGGACTTGAGCATGGTTAGATGCAGATGGAAAGAATGTAGTGAGATTGCAAGTGCTGGGTTGCCACAGGCAGTGAGGCAGCCCAGAGAGGAGAGCCCAGAACTCAGAGATGAGGCACCCATACTTGGTGAGTGGACAGGAAGACTGCCTGTTGCGATGGCTGTTGACTGGGGAGGGGGTAGCTGGTCGATGAGAATTTGACCTTACTCTACAAAATCCTATTCCCACACAACCTCAAAGGTGGCTCCAGTGGGTGAGCCAAATGTCCATGAAATAGTGTCTGGCTGTGTTTTCTAAGAGGCCTTCCTCACTGTTTTTTAAAAAATGTTATTTTTATTTGAAAGGCAAAGTAACACAGAGAGGGGAGAGAGATCTTCCATCCACTGGTTCACTCTCCAAATGGCTGCATCAGCTACAGCTGAACCATTTTGAAGCCAGAAAACCAGGAGCCTCTTCTGGATCTCCCACATGAGTTCAAGGGCCCAAGAACTTGAGCCATTCTTCACTGCTTTCCCAGGCCATCAGCAGGGAGCTGGATGGGAAGTGGAATAGCTGGGGTATGAACCAGTGCCCATACGGAATGCCTGCACCATAGGCACAAGCTCAACTTACTTTGCCACATAGCCTGTCCCTCTACCCACTTCTCTTTCAAGTGCCCTCTGGATGCCCTGGGATCTTACCTCACATAGCTCTGGCCTAAGCTACTTTTTCAGTTGTTATCCGTTAAGCTCAACATACACTGCCAGTTGCTTTTCTCACCTCTGCAGATTCTTTTCTGTGAATATTGTCTTGACTGGTAGGGAGGTGAGGAGGTAGCTGTGGGCCTTAAAATGCTGCTTAGTGGCAGCTAGAGCAGCTTGCTGCAGGGTCGGACTGAGGCCTATGAGGCTCTCTTTTCTGCTCACATATGGACAGAATGCTCTCAGCGAAGACTACAGGACAATGCTAGAAACCTGGCTTTTTATCCTTCAATCCACCCTTGGTGCAGACAACCTGCTACTGGCAACTGTGACCAGTCACCCAGCCTGGACTTGGATATGCCCATATTGTGCTTGGGATGTTTTCAGACGAATCCAAGTTAGGCCAGATAGGAATTTGCATCCATGCAGTTTGCACCAGGACAGGATACCCTGAGTAGGGTGCTCCTAGGGTCTACCATCACCCTTCACTTGTTCTGCTGTGTAGGCCAAGTATACACTGCACAAGACACCCAGGGGACAGATATCTAGAAAAGCACATGAAGGTGGGGCTGGACCTGAGCAGGGTCAGGTGTGTGGAGACAGCAGGAGAGCCCATCTGACCCTGCCTACTCTCCCTGGGCCTTTCAGCCAGCATCTTCATGCTGCTGACATGAGGCCAAGGGGCTTTGTAACTTCAGACACACAGTCTCCCACCATCCCACCATGGTGAGGATGCCCCTTAGATGCTGCCAAGGGAAGTTCACTGCCTGGGAAGACTTTGCCTAAGCCTGGTGTCTGGTTACTTTGGTTTCCAGAAGCCAGTTAAGCTGATTCATGAAGGTTTGCTTTAGGATGGTTTTAAGCAGCTTTGAAGAATACAGAAAATCTGCGAAAGAACCCAAGTTAAATGTAGGCACAGAAGGAAAAACAACTAAGCATGGCACTGAGTGTTGTAAGCTAGGGCATGTCCATAGGTCTCACTGGTCACTCAGTTTACTTTCCTTATTACTCTCACTGTTATTCTGGGGCTCTTTCTAGGTTGTTTGTATTTTCATGTTGATTTATGGCACTGTTTTCAATAGCAGTGATTATATGTAGGGTCTGCAATAAAAACACAGCTGTGACTGATTTTCCAAAAGTTTTCTAAAATATTTTCTTCCATGTTCATATTTTTAAACTTTTCTGTTGCCCTCCTAGAAATTTTTATATGGAAATACCTTTAAAAATATCTTAAATCAAAGTGTCTTTGAAATTTCCCCAATTCCCTCAATTCTGGCTAACAATTACTTACAAAAGCAAAACCTTTTTTTTAAATGTTTTTTCTCTTTAAAAGGACTCACAATTTGGTTGTCTATATGCTAACACAGTCCAGCATCTTCCATAAGGAGGGAGTTTGGTGTTTTAAACAGAGAAAGGTAAAGACTCAAATGTCATTTTCATGTCTCATCCTCATGTTTGAGACATAAAGAAAAGAAGGGTTCATGGTCCCAGCCATCTGTGGAACTTGAGGTGCTTTAAAATTTTGTATTTATTGATTTGCAAGGCAGAAGAGAGGGAGTCTCACCACTTATTCATTCTTCACCCTGGGAATTCCCAAGAGCAAGTTAGCTCCATCTGGATTTCCCACATTAGAGGGGTTGGACTTCAAACAACTTGAGTCATCCATCACCTGCTACCTGCTAGGGTGCACATTAGCAGGAAATTGGAGTCAGAAATAGAGCTGGGATGCAAACGAGGTCAAAGGCCCACTCCAGACCTTTGATTCTTGGAGAAATCCCAATTACCTGGCTTCCCCCTCCTTGCTCTTGCCTTGCTACTCTGAGGGGCCTACATGTTTATCTCAAATATTTTCCCTATGGTTTTGAACCTTTTGAGAAGGTACAGACTAAACCAGTGCATAAAGGAGACAGTCCCATCCTCATCTCACTGCTGCCTCCTCCCCAAACCCCAGAGATAAGCCCCGGCCCCCAGGCTGCTGGGCAGGGCCCACTTACCCTTGTAATGGGCAGCCATGGCTGGTATCCGGACATCATCGTAGGACCGTCCGTCAGTGATGAGGATCATCAACTTTCTCTTGTTGGGCTTGGATTTCTTGAAGAGCTGCTCAAGGGCGTAGTTGATGGCAGCCCCTGTGCTGGTGCCACCGCTCCAATAGCCCACCCTCTTGATGGCATTGAGGATGTCAGACTTGGTGCTGTATTTGTCAAACCCAAACTCCAGCCGCTGCTCGTAGGTGTACTGCACAGCCCCGATGCGCGTGTCTGTCTCGGAAATCTCAAACTCCTTGCTGAGGTTGGCTACAAACTGAAGAACCGTGCGGAAGTTGCCTGTCCCTACGCTGCTGGAGCCGTCGATGACGAAGCCAATGTCGGCTGAGTTGAAGCACGTCTTGCTGCAGGCCAGGCGGTCAGTGTCACAGACCCGCTTCAGCAGGGGCTGCACAGTCTTGCGGAGGCCGAACCAGCTCTGCACATTGAATGTGTAGAAACCGTTTGTTCTGCACACAGCCTAGAAGGCAAAGAGGAGAGGCACTTGTTAGGTCATGGTCAGATCACTGCTGTCACTGTAGCAGTTGAGGAAGCATCCAAACTCCTGTTTTCCATGCTAGTTCTGCTACTGCACTGTCTCCATTTCCGCTCACCCAGCCAGGCCCTCGTGGAGAAGCAAACTCCTCTCATTTGTTCTCACCGTCTTGGTTGTGGTCCTGTCTTAGTGGCAGGCAAGCTCCCCCTAGCACAATTACAGAAAATCACTGATTCCATTTATATTGATGTCTCCCCAGATCCCTCAGGTCATTGGTACCATAGCCAGCCATGAGGTTGGCACTAGTGGGCACCAGTGCATGAGGGAAATCAAAGCAAGCTTTTGTCCTGACTGGAAAAATAAATGAGTAAGAAATATTTTCAGAGTAGTACTGTACCCAGGGGTAGGGGTCTCATGGAAGCTGAATGGTCACATGTCTTGGGTCACACTCAGTGCTCTCAGAGAGATCCCCTTATTAGTCCCCATCCTAATCCTAGAAAATGGAATTGCAACCCTCTGGCATGAAGGCACAAACTGAGGGCCAGCTGTGAAGGGACGGACATCTAAAGTCCCTGAGACTAAAACGTATGTTTGTCTGTCTTCAAAACCCACACTGTGTCCTCCAGCTAACCCTGCCACTAGGGGACTGAATGTTTATTTACATGTCCCCAAGTTTGTTCCAGAAAAAACTCAAGGCAGTAGCAAATGAACATGGAGCAAGTTGGCTGGTTCTACCCTGGAAGTGACTGGGCCAGTATTCATAAGCTGGGGCGTTTCTTTCTGGCCCCTGCCTCTTGAGGGGGGTCACAGAGTTAGATCTGAAGACTACAGATGAATTTGTATAATTAAAACCTGATTCTAAAACAAGAGCTGGCTTAAGACTTTCCTAGGAAAATTTTTTGTAGATTTATAGAAATCTAAATAGGGCTCTCAGAATTTTCCATGGAGTGGGTGGTGTGTGAACTGAGTGCTGAATCCAATAGATGGAGAGAAAGGCCCGCAAGGCAGTCAGAGAAAAGTGATGGAGAAGGCAACCACAGTGTTAGACATGGACAGGAGACCAGTTGGCTGGCACACAGAACCTGAGCGTGAACCACAGTAGATGTTGCTAGGCAGGCAGGTTGGGACCAAACTCCAGAATGCCTCAAGGGCAATGAGTAATAGTAATGCATTTGGAAGAAAGACTCCATAGGATAGAGGGACTCTTCATTAGAACTCATAGTGAAATCTGAACTAAACTGGGGGTACCTAGGAACTGATGTGATTTGACTGTAACTTGTTTCCCAAAGATGCATGTGTTGGAGCCTCAGTCTTTGGTGTGGCAATGAGGAGAGCTAGTGGCAGATTTAAGAAGTGGAGCTTAGAGCAAGCTAAGCTGCTCTTTGGGAACATTGCCCTTGTAAGGGACTAATGCTGGTTTCACAGAGTGGGTTAATTGCTGCAGGAATGAGTGCTGTAAGTGGGTTGCACTTATGGTGCCACTGTCCGCCAGACTCTCAGTAGAGTTGAACAGATACCAACACCATGTTCCTGAACCTCCAAGACTAAAAATTAAATGGACTCTTTCCACATGACCCAGCCTCAGGGATTTTGTTATAGTAACAGAAAATAGACCAATGCAAAGACAGACCGGATATAGAGTACCAGCTGGAACTAGGAAGGTGGTACTGGGCATGAGAAAGCAGGGGGAGATGAGAGATGTGATATAGCAGTGGACAAGAAAGTCAGGGATGACACTCTGGGAGGGGTCTGAGAGAAGGGAGCTGTTTGTGGGAAAGATGAACTTGGCTTGTTGTATGTACGAGTTAAAGTGCTGACAGGATGTCAGTTTGCAAGGAAGAGGTGGCTGCAGAGCTCAAGAGATGAAAACTGAAACTGGCTCTGGGAGGAATTATGGGATTTCTGAGAGAAAGCCTCCTAAGAGAAGAGGGATGGCTGTTGTACTTCTCAAAGTGCGGGGCATGTTTATGTTGAGCGGGTCTCCGGACAGTAACACACCTTATTGGCAAAGTTGGGCTCCACCACATAGTGCTTCTCATTTTCAACAGCACCTTCAATGGTGATGAAGAAGATGTTGATTCCTGATTCTCTTGCAAGTCTGGAAACCTCCTCCACTTTGTCTGTAGGCCAGCCATCCACCAGCACCACTGCCACATTGGGAGCACTGCCTCTGTTTCCATTGACTTTGGAAAAGAAGTTCTTGGTCACAAAGGAGATGGCTCGGCCTGCAAGAAAGAGAAAGCTCACGCTCGGGGTGATTGCACCAATTACAAATACAGGAACAGGCCACAGAAGTGCCTGTGGAAGTGAAGAAATACACGCATTGCTTCCCCAGTTTGTTTCTTGTTTCAAAAAACACTTTATTTGTAGGTGTATAATTCTGTAGCAATAAGCACACATCACAATGATACGCAGTCACACTCCTTACTGTTTATTTCCCTCTCCAGCTTCATTTTAGGTCGTTAACTTCTCATTCTCTCTTACTTTGGAAATAGCTTTTAGGGACTAGCAAGTAGGTAAGAAAAATGTTCAAGGCGTTGCATGGCTACTTTTCTGCCTTGATGCTGGGCCCACACCAAGTTCCTAATGTTGTTTCCAAAAACATGGAGTGAGAGGAGCTAATGTGCGGCTTCAGCAGCCTTGACGCCAAGTCAAGCTGCCTGGGGGAGCCCAGTGCCACAGGAGTCATTGGGTGTGGAGGGTTGCCATGCGTGGTCAGTGGTACATATTCCCTGAAGTCAGGCCAGGAGTACAGAGTTGGCTGGCCAGGGAAGAGCTACACCCAGTAGGAACTGAAAGCCTCTGTTCTGTAGTCCTCATCACCTACTGGCTGTGAGGCCTTGTGGAGCTTGTTCTAGGTCTTGGGACCAAACTCTCCTGACAACGATATGCTTTGTTTATTTAAAGCCTCCTGTTGTGCCTTCTCCAAATGCAGACTTCAGACTGCATTTCAGTTGACCAAAAAGACCAGCTGTCCCAGTTTGATAGAACTGTCCTAGTTTTAGCACCGAAAGCCCTAGCTTCTCCTGGATAAACTGGAATGACTGTGGCCCTAGAGTCAGCCTCTTTCTGTGTAGAAAACACAGAGCAAGAGCGTGGTAGCAAAAGAGAATCATCTGAATGTTGACCACTTACCAACATTGGAAAGACCTCCTCTCTGGGCCATTTTCTCTATGGCTGCCTTCAGATCCTGGGAATTCATGTGAGTCTTGAGGTTAAACTGGGTCGCAGGGTTGTCTCTGAAAATCAGAACAGGCAGGAAAAATTCGCTGGAAAGTGATCTTCTTGGCAAGATAGCAGGAATCATGGTTGATTTTTTGCATAAATGAATAAAATGGAAGCGGGAGTGAAGTTCTGACTTGTCCCACTGGGTATAGTGGCAGGACAGGAAGGCTGGGCTTCTGCTTGGTGCACATGGGATCAAAGCAGGCTATTCCTGGACTCAGAAGTGTGAGCTCTACTTCCCACGGTGTCAGATCTTGGCTGTGTGATGGTGACACCTAGCTCCTCCTTAACCCCTCTTGCTTTCAGTTTCCTCATCTGGATAAAAAGGTCCTTCTCATAACATCCGTATTGCCAGGGAACAAGACTGTGGTCAAGTAGCATTTTGTAAAAATAAGGATCTTGCCTATTGAATGCTGTAGTGTCCCTAGGTTGCCCTCTTCTCTACGGAAGAAAATTTCAGGGGTCAGCCACTTCCTGGGTGACCTTAGCATTGTAATTGCTGGAAGTGGTGTTATGGGAAAGGCTTCCTTTCTCATCTTGTGCTTCCCATAACTGAGACGAACCACTCAAATCTCACCCTCAATGTCATAGTCTGTGGTGCTAAAGGCTGAAAACGTTGAGCTGGAGAGGAGTTGGAGTGAATACTGTTGGCAGACAAAATGAGAATCCTCTAGAGATGCCTCTCCTTGGGCTAGCCATGACAAGAGCCTTGGTAACCACTGAGCAGAGGGTATAGATAAACTTTTATGATCAAGTGGAAGGGTGCAGAGAGATCTTGGCCCTCTTTTGGGTGGTGCGTGTGCACCCACAGCCAGGAGCAAATGGCGCTACACACTGAGATGCCATCCCTGAAGCCCTGTGCTCAGTGTGTGACCTGTGCAGCCACAAAGGGTCCCATGTACTCAGAAAGTGCTGAGCTACATGTAATGCTGTCTTGAAGGTCTTCGTCTCTTAAAAATAGATTTGTAATTGTTTATTTGTTTATTTGGGAGAGAGGGCAAGAGAGAGATGTTCCACCTGCTGGTTTATTCCCCAAATAGATCAGGCCAAAGCCTGAACCCAGTCTGGGTTTCCTGCATGAATGACAGGGACCAAAGTACTCAAGCCATCATCTCTTGCCAATCAGGTTGTGCATTAGCAGGAAGCTGGAATCAGAAGCAGAGCTGAGACTTGACCAGGTACTCCGAGACAGGATATAGGTGTCTCAGTCTTAGCTATTACACCAAATCATTTCTGTAAAAGAAATTGTGTGACTAGTCTAGGCTGCAAGTCCTTAAGATGGGGGAAGGAGCCCTTTCAACTCAGACTTTCTGTAAGGGCAGAAGTGGATCTAGGAAGCAGTACAGTAGCTTTGGGCAGATTCAGGGGAAACTCCAGGGTAGCTGACTACTACTACTACTACTACTACTACTACTACTACTACTACTCCAGGGTAGGTGGATTGTTAGTGAACCCCTGGGGACTGGTCAGACACCACAGCCACCAGGGAGTCAGTCATCAGAGTCAGAGAGAGAGATACTCTTTACCTATTTTCTAACTTTCTTACCCATCTCAAGGTGATCTCTGTTATACCCTGAATGTGCACTAATCTAAATGTTGATGCTGTAAACTGGGTGTCAGTCATCTTCAGAGAAAGATGACTTATTTGAAAGTAAGTTCAAACAAGAGGAGGCACTGGGGCAAAATCCCAACCGGACAAAACGTCACCGGATGGAAACCAAGTTCTGTGGTTAGGATTAAACAGAAGCAAGCAAACAACAACAAAGCAGCCAGCAGTTTGGGGACATCTGTGAATTTGGACATGATCATACCAGTACAGTGTAAAGTTCTTTCCCACTGAGGCTACTGTCTCAGGAGCCACACAGTGCCGCACAGTAAAGGAACACAGTGGGTTGCCCTGGTCTTTCCCTCTGATTTGAGAGCTTATGGGTTTACATAAAATAAAAAGATTTATTATTTATTTGCAAGGCCTGATGACAAGAAGAGGGTCAGACAAACAGCGAGATCTTCCCTGTGCCGGTTCTCTCCCCAGATGGCCACAGACAGCAGCCAGGGTTGGGCCAGGCTGAAGCCAGAAGCCAGGAACTCCACTGGTCTTCCATGTGGGTGACAGGAGCTCAAGTACTGCTGCTTGCCAGTCCCATTAGCAGGGAACTAGACTGGAAGCAGAGCAGCTAGGACTCAAACCAGTACTCGGATATGGAATGCTGGCGTTACACGCGTGGCTTACCCTGCTGTGCCCCAAGGGCAGCCTCTGGGTTTATAGTCATACAGAACAATGTCAGTGAAAACAAATTTGCCTCCAGCACCCAGGTTTGAAGAGCACCCGCTCTCTGTCCCAGTGCCTGCCAGTCCTCATCCATCAGGCCCTGGCAGTTTTCTGTAGGCATTCACTCACTTTCATTCCCTCTGTGTTTCTATGGCAACACCCTCCCTCAACCAATTCAGACCCCTTCTTTTGTGAAGTGCCAGTTTTCTGCGTATCTGATAGAGGAATCTTCCTCACATTTAGACTGGGTTCCCGAATACAAAATTCCTCTTCTCACAAATCATTGAAGGCTGTCATTTTCAAACTTTATATTTTGACTTTCAAAGCATCTATCATTGCATTCCAACCTCTCATGTTAATGCTGTTCTCTCTTTTTCTCCCTGTCTTGTTGGGGGCATCCAAGATGCCAGTCAAAATGAGCTGCCCACTATTTTTCAGGCTGAGAGCTTTGTGCCTTTGCTCACCTTTCCCCTTACCTGCAAAGGTCTAACTGTGCCCACCCTCCAGGCTCCAGCTACACCTTTGCCCCAATGCAGCCTCCAGCAACAACCTCTGTGCCCAACTCAGGTTTCTGAGGCTACAGCGTCTTGCCTAGTTAATCTTCACTCTCTCTCTGTAATCTCTGCTTCTACCTGTTAGTGTTCATCAACATGCATCGTGCATCTCTTCCCAAGATCTCATCATCTCCTTGGGTTCATCAGTCATTCCTGGGCAGCAGCTGTCCTGTGGACACTAGTTGGTCCTCTCTCCTGATAGCTGACATAGCTCTCCTGGGGTCAAGTCGGATTTCACATGGCTCTCCTAAGGTCAAGTTGGATTTCACATTTCCAAAGTGAAGTCTTTGAGAGAGAGTCTGTCCCATCACTGGATCACTTCCCAAGTGCCTGAAATGGCTAGAGCTGGACTAGACCAAAGGTGGAAGGCAGGACCTCATCCAGCTTCCCATGTGGATGGGAGGGACCCAACTGCTGAGTGCTCCTGCTACCTCCCAGGGTCTGCATCGATAGGAAGCTGGAATAGGAAGAAGGAGCTGGGGTTGCAACTGAGATTTGAACCCAGACACTCCAATATGGAATCTGGGCATCCCAACTGGTGGCTAACCACCTCTTCTAGTAGCATGAATTCTTGATTCACCGAATACCATTTGGTATTAGACCTATTATTAAAATCTCTCTTCTTTTTTATCCATTCCATGTCCCTGTCCAGTCCAGACTGTTCTCTTCCAAATGACTGCTGTATTTCCTGCCTGGTTTTCCTGTCCCAGGGCGGCCTCCACGGGGCTATTGTATAGGATTCTGTGTGCAGAGGCAGTTTTAATTTCCTCTGAGTGTTCTACTTTTGTGATTTTATGTTCTTTCCTGAAGAAGGCCCCAAACTTCTTAAGCTTCAGTTTCCAGCCAAGTTGACATCTTCCCCTAATGATCAAGATTTATGAGATTTATGAACTTTCCCAAAGCCTAATGAATAGGTTATGGAACTAACAATTGCAAAGTTGATATTGGCAATAGTAAATATGGGGTGGGTATTTGGTGCAGTGATTAGGATGCTTCCAGGGACACCCCTGGAGTGCCTTGCTCAACTTGTGGCTCCGCTTCTGCTCAAGCTTCCTGCTGATGCACATCCTGGGAAGTACCAGGTGGGACTCCCACCCATGTCAGAGACTTGGACCGGACCCATTGCTTCTGGCATTAGCCTGTCCCAGCCCTGACAGCTGCAGGTGTTTGGGGAAGATAGATCTGTGTTTCTGTACACCACCCCTCTGTCTCAAAGCATTGCAAATAAGATGAACAAAAAATGTGATTATCTACAAAACAAAATCATACCCATTTCCTTAATTGTATACATTTTTTCAAATGTGCAGAATTTTCATTACATTTGAAAATAATTTATGAGCTAAATTTTCTCACTTTGCTAGACTTTCTGTGTCAGGAAATCATAGATAGTCATAAGGTAAATGTTGCTCATGAGCGATTTGAAAGCAAAAATATAAAATGCCCTTTCAAAAGACTTCACAGGGAAAAAAGTATATTAACTGAGCTATTATCATAATGTTCTTTTTAAAAAAATGTTTTAGTTTTAAATGCTTGTTATGTGGGTGAGGGGATTGCAGACCGATGTAGGTCTCTGGGTGGGATGGGATGGGGTGATGGGAGAAGACCCTGCCTTCCCTCCCATGACCACAGAGAAGGGGGATGGCCAGAGATTATGCTGCTCCTTGCTGCCAGATCACTTGAGCAATAATATCCTTTTTTAAAAAAATAAGACTTACTTTATTTTAAAGGTAGAATGGATTCGGAGAGGTCTTCCATCCACTTACTCACTCCCCACATGGCTGTAGTGACGGGAATTGGGCCAGGTCAAAACCAGGAGCCTGAGACTGTCTCCTGGTCTCCCATTTGGGCAGCAGGGGCCCACAGGTGCTTTGTTCTGCTGCTTTCCCAAGTGCATTCACAGGGAATTGCTCTAGAAGTGCAGTGGCTGGAAACTGAAGTGGCACTCTGATAGGGGTGCCTATTCTTAACGTTGATCAGCATGGGGTCTGTCTTAATGTGGAACATTGCGTGGAGCAAGCGAGGATGACTTGCTCTTTCTTATGCTACATAAGCAGCCGAGTCTTGTTATTCTTGGCAAGTTGTGCTCTATAAGGTCACCAGGAACACAGGAAAATTGTAGTACTGCTTAGTGGAAATACATGCTTTGGTTCCTATGAGTCAGCAGTCACGAGATTTTCATGGACAGAGCAGTAGATAATCTTGTTTTCCATGCAAGACACTAAACTTAAATTTCTTATAAATAATTTCCTGTGGTATTTGCAATAAAACATTAGCTGAGAACATTTAACATTTTTCTCACCTACAGCAGTGTGCCAATAAATGTCTTTGGCTTTTTAGTCTTACCATGATGCTTCATGTTAGTTTTTTTTTTTTTAAATCAGTTGCCCATAATTTTTTTTTCTGTAGCTCTTTCCCATATGCCCTTTCTGTCACATACTACAGAGGTTATTTTAGCACTTTCTGGAGCATAATTAAGTACAGACAATAAATTTCCTTTCCCTCTTCTGAATGTACCAAATTATTGATTCATTAACTTTGAAGTCATGACTATCAGCTCCACTACTGCTGTCTGAGCAAAGCTTATCTAACACTTTATTTTCTCTGGAAGCCAACAGCAATGCCTTTTCGTACTTTGGAACACTAGGCAGCATTGCAGCACTAAATTTGGGAGCCAGGTCACCAAAGAAAAGTGCAGAAGTGAGAAAAACAGACTGTGAAAGGACACCCACAAAGAGCGGAACCAGAAGACAGAGTGTTACCTTGCGTCCTTATTGTTGCTCACAGGTGCATTGGAGGAGTGGAAATTTTTCCCACCTGTGAACATGACTGAACATGGCTGCAAAATGCTCTGAGTCACACATTTGTTGTTATAAATAAATGGGAATTTTAGCCAGGAAGTGGATTTGCAAACAGAGAATCCACAATCATGAGAATTGACTATAAGAAACTTGAGAACAGGCTTCCTAGCTTCACCAGTGTTTAGCACTCAGG
The DNA here is from genome assembly GCF_030435755.1 of Ochotona princeps. Classification (NCBI taxonomy): domain Eukaryota; kingdom Metazoa; phylum Chordata; class Mammalia; order Lagomorpha; family Ochotonidae; genus Ochotona; species Ochotona princeps. Next base: position 55,566,507 of record NC_080839.1, read on the forward strand.
GGGGTCCTGGGTAATCCTAGAATTAAATAAACACAAGAAAGCAAGTCAGATATCCTTCCAGATAGCCTTCCTTGATTCATCTCCTGCAAAGCCAAGCACTGTCTCTGAGCTCCACACGGCTCGGGCTTTGGCTCTTACAGCACGGATGAAGGTGAATCCAGATTTGGAGGCGTATAGAGGAACTATTCACGCATATAAGGAATAGGTGCTTTAATTTAGAAAATAGTGCTTCCCTGACTCTATTGTGAGGTTCCAAGATCATAATCTCTATCCTATTTTCTTTTTTGCTTATTTAAATGAATTGAAAGGGTGGATCCAAAGACCTCAGAAATCCTCTTCTGCTGCTAAAATGATGATTGGGGCAAAGGCAGGGAGCAGATCCACCAAGGGTCTTATAGGCAATTGCCATCAAGTCACTTAAATGAATTAAATTTGTGTCTCTTGCAAATGGCACAGTGCTTTTGTCCACGGCAGGCATTCAGTAAATCTGTGATGGCAGTGTTTGGCCTTGGTGGGTAAGGTATCTGTGTTTCACATCAGAATATCTGGGTTTGAATTCTCCTTTCCATCTCCCGAATCCAACTTCCCACCAAGGCAAAACCTGGGAGGCAGCAGGAATGGTTCAAATAACTTGGTCCCTGTTGTCTAAGTTGGGGGAGATCTAGGTTCAATTCTCAACATTTGGCTTTGTCCTAACTAGCCCTGGCCGTGGTGAACATTTAGGGGAGGAGTCAGCAGAACGAGAGCTTTCTGTCTGCCTCTCAAAGGAAAAAAGCAAACCTGCTCGTGAAATTGCACCTGAATTACATCCCAGGAAGACTGACAAATCATCGAACGGTAGACTGTGGCAGGTGGTAAGACCAGAGTATCTGGGTCATGTGTATGTCTCAGGATATGTGAAAGTTGGCAACCTGGCACCTTAGCCCATTGCTTTTCAAACATGTAGACTATTTCAAAAGTTCAAAGAGGTATGCCACTGCCTATATGTACATACATGTAAAAGCCGCTTTTTATCCATAAATTTATTACAAGTCCTCTTTAAAGAAAAAAGTTTTCTCAGCAATATTAAAAATTTCATTTGAAAATATGCAAATAAACAGGTTTATAGCTCAAAGAGAACATACAAAATTGTTCTCTACTTGGAAGAAGAGCTAAGACTGATGAAGAGAAATTGCAGGGAGTTGGCTGTGCGTGGAGAGGGATGATTTGTGTAATAGGAAATAGCTATTGGGTAAATATTTAAGAACAAGACCCGTCAAGGATCCGCCCAGGTGTAGCCTGGGAGGACAGCAGTGTTTCCAGAGCTGGCTGATGATAAAACTCACCTGGGGTACTTGTGCATGCTCAGACCTCTCCTTGCAAGAAACTCACTGAGACCTGCAAATTGCTTTTTTTTTTTTTAAGCCAAGAATCCAACCCTTCTTCTCAGAAAAGTTTTGCAAGTGGTGAACTCTGAAAGACCTCAAAGGCCCTTTCAGCCTTCAAGGTCTACTTCTGTTAAAGTCCCAGAGCTCACGGGGCCCCCTGGCCACTTTCAGACACATGGAGTGGACCACTGCACAGGATTTATATGCCATTACAGAAACATGAACTAATCATATTCCCTCCAGCAAAAAGCTTTCAAAACCATTTCTTCCAATAGCACAACATCTTAGGTTACAAATAGTCTGTTTTCTTTTTTTCAAACTGGTGAAAAATGTGAGGACCTGTGGACTTAGTGCGATGCAGTGTATCCATGAGGACAGGAGCCCATTCCAGGGGACTTGCTGGCAGCTGCAGGTATGGTGGCAGACTTGTCCCCACAGGCCGTGCCTGGCTGAGGTTGCAAATGATTCTGCCTTCATGTCCTCCTTCTGGCCAGCCCAGTGGGGACTTGGAACAAGGAATCCTGGATACTGGTCTTTTCCATCTGTCCCAGCACCGGAGCAGGAGGAGCAATGTCCGATAAACATTCCACTGTTTTGGATGAGTGTTGTTGGGAATTAGCAATAGTATTCCACCCATCCACCAAAGAGTCTAAAATTAACCTACATTAGCCTTTTCTTGCTAAAGGAAGCGTGGATGTGCAATCCGCTGATGAAAGCGGTTTCACTGAGCCTCCTGGCCCACCAGCTGCACAGCTGTGAGTGCTGGGAAAGAGAGATGCCATGAGACAGAAGCACCTTCTCACCCAGGGGGGGCTTGTGAACTGGAGATTCTGGGGCTGCAGGACCAGAGTGAAGTGTGAGGTTCTGCGTTGCTAGCGATCTCCCAGATGACAATGTGTGTGGCCATGTCTTAGCCTCAAGAAAACCTGCTGTGAGGCTGCCAGTACTAAGAGGGAGGAGAATAAACAAGAAGTCAGAAACAAGGACAAAAAAATGCCAAGAAAAGCGAAGGGGCTGGGTCTTCTGCACACTGCTGGACTGGCCACTTGGGGACAGGGTCATGGCACAGCCGAGGATAGCAGAGCCCCGGGGGCATGTTTGAGCCTTCTCTGGTTGCACGAGGGAGTCACTAGACTAGTGACTAGTTAAGGATGAAGACTAGAGGCACCTGGCCTCCTCAGTGGTCCTCGTTACACTGCGCTGAGGACTGAGTGGCACGAGGGGCTTAATGAGGGCTCTGCGCTGACTCTCCTGGGCTTCTCCAGGGAGAGATCAGGGCGCGCCGGGAGCTCCAGGGGCTCCAGGGCAGTGGCGGCAGGAAGTCAAACGCACTGTTTCGTGTGTGTTCCTCCAAGAGAAGGAAAGGTAAGGACCAGACAAAGCTTACAATTTTTGTACAGATTGTAATCACACCTGGCCTTGAGACTGTGTTCCTAGTGACTGGGGTTTGCGAGACTGGGCTGCCTGGCTCTCAGCGACGAGAGAGGTGCAACTGTGGGGTCCTCACAGGGGCTGACAGGCAGGTGGCAGGCAGCTATCCTGGAATCCTGTCAGTTCTTGAAAAGTCACTGTCCCTGAGGGGTTGTGAGTTGCAGTTGGGGCCTGTGTCTACAACAGGCAGCATCACTTAGTGCACGGGTAGCCGAGCTGTGTTTCCCCCCAGGGGAGCAGGTGAGTCTGGACTTACAGGAGAGGACACCGTGGGGGCTCCGGTCCCTTGCCTGGTCCTGGTTTAATGGGTCTGGCATGTGATGGAGTACCAGCCCTTTGAAAGCGTCAGGGAATCCTGACGTGAAGACAGAGCTCGTTCAGCCCTGGAGTCCTTCCATGGGTGTTGTAACTCCTACCTCCTGGGCCACAACCCCTCTAAACTTAGTGGCTTCAGCCACACACCGGTGCTGTTTTAGATCCCAGCTCAGGAGATTGAGTCCAATGCGGTCTCCACGGGTTAAAATCGAGGCACCTGCAGGGCCATGCTGCTTTCAAAGTTCCGTTTGGAGAGAATCCCTTTCTTTCCCCCAGCTTTTGAGGCTGCCTGCCTGGCTGGCTGGGTCACAGTTCCTTCCTCCCATCTCCACAGTCAGTGATGTCCTTTCACACTCTGCACCCCCTCACCGTCCGCGCCGCCCCACCCCCAAGTCTCGACAATAACTGGGATAGGTTTTCCAGGTTAAAACATGCTAGTTATCTCAAAGGCAGAGAGAGAGGTATCAGTCTGCTGGTTCACTGCTCAAATGCCTACCCAGCCAGGCCTGGGCTGGCCCAGAGACAGGAGCCTAAAACATATTCCACGTTTCCCACATGGTGGCAATGTGCCACCTGTTTGGATCCATCATCTGTTGCCTCCAAGGGCACACATTAGCAGGAGGCTGCAGCTGCAAGTGAAACCAGAACTTGAACCAAGGGACTCTCATATAGGAAATGGCATTTCATGCCAAATGCCAAACTCAGAGTTTCCAGTTTTAAGGAGCTGTGATTAAATTTGGATGTCCAGATGAGCTGGGACAATTTTCCTGTCTTAGGTCCTTAGTTTTAATTTTAGTCATTTGATCTCCGATTTTGGTCACAGACCACTTTGGGGACCCCTGGCTGCTTGCCCTCCCCCCCGACTGTCCTGTGCTTTGTGGCTCAGCTGAGCTCTGGGAGGCTCAGGACAGCCCCCCTGTTGTTTTCAGGTGTGATGAACTATGGAGCTGCGGGCACCATGACTAATCTCTGTCCAGGTTGGGCGGGCTAGGACGTGAGATGCTGAAGGAGCTGCTGTGCTGTGCTGACCTCAAGAGGTCCCTGCCAGAGGTCCACGAGCAAAGTCTCTTTCATTAAAAAAAAATACAGGCCCAACTGTTCCTTTGTTCCAAAGCCACTTTCTAGTTTTGATATCCTAGGATTGATTGCAAAGTACAAGAGAACACTCACACTTCAGTTCCACTTAGACTGAAATGGAAGCCCAGTGTAGACACACCAAGGACTGGGAGGCACCGGGTGCCTGCGGATCGAGGTCACTTCCATCCTGCTGGCTTGAGCTTACCAAACAGCTACTCCATCTGCCTAGTCTCTCATTTAGCCTTTTCATGTCCCTGTTGGTGTTAAGGACAATCATGAGCCTAGGTATTGGAGAATTTTAACTGAGAACTGCCTGTGCAAGACAGCCTTGAGTCCTAGCCTTTTGTTCAAGCGTGATGTCTTAATCTTGAACCTGGTCAATTATTGGCAGCTGTCTTGACAGTTGAGCAGCTTCTTCGCTATGAAGTCAATTTTGTTTGACATTTCAGGGATTAACCCAGGATTAACGTTCGCCTTCATTCCACGGTTGTGTCTTTTGCTGTTGTGTCCTGGGGGGAGGCCTCTTGGCGTCTCTGAGTTTATCAAGAGCTGCCTCTATTGGAGGTGGGAGATGACTGTGGTAGGAACGTGCTGGCAGCTCACAGGTGGAAACCATTGGGGCCTGAGCCCCTGCAGGTGAGGAGGATGGAGCTGGAGCCCAGGTGAGACCACAGCGGCTTGCCCTTCCTCTCGGCTCAGCCAATGGTAGGAAGTTAGCGCAAGGTGCCGTGATGTGGGAGCAGCAAGCGCAGGCCTGGTGGAGGGTGTTGGTTTGCTGAGAAAAGAATGGAATTGCGGAGCAGGAGAGGAAGCTGTGTGTGCAGGGATGGAGGGTGTGTGGATGACACATGCCCGTCAGTCCTACCGAACTCCTTGACCAGACCGGTAAGCGTCCTTCACCCGGGCTCTCCCAAGTGGCTCTCCTGTTTCTTGTTCCCAGAGGATCCTCAAGCAGGACCCAGGATGAGTATGTGTTTAGGGCAATCTTGATACTCCTTGCGGTGCTGTTTCTTATTTCCCATTCGCCTTGCTTTTGCTATGAGACTTTTAAATTCAAAACTTGAAGGTCTAAATCCAGTCCAGTTGTCTTAAGGAAAACCAAGGGCAGGGACCTGCTAGGGGAGCTGTGTGGAGCAGTCATGGTGGCCATGGAGGTGAGAAGTCGGAGCACAGGAGAGATTCTGAGATAGGGGGCCCGTGCCTGGGCCTTCTCACTCTCTCATTGGCATGCGTGCCCTGATGGGGTGCACCCTGTGAAGAGGTAGAAGCAGGTGCCCTCAGTGGCCTTGGAGCTCTGTAATTCTGAGAAGGTTCTTACTGGGAGCAGAAACCATCAGTGTCTGAGAGGACTCGGATGCTGCGGAGGGAGCCAGATTCCCACGTTTTCGTTTTCTAGAAACGGGGGCCTCAGCTCAGTGCCCACTTTTGGTTGAGTTCTCCCTCCCCTTCTGCTTTCTGTGTGCACCCAAACACTGGAGCCAGACAGGACAAGGGAGCCACCCAGTAACCCATCAAAAGTATCCTGGATCCCTTCTTGGCATCGTTGTCCCATTTACTTTGATTGTTGCATGCCCCCTAGGTGGATGGACAGCCACAAGGCAAGCTCTCACTTCATCATGGGTCATATTGCATCCTTGGGCCCGCGGGGCTGGATGGAAAGCAGCTGGTAGTATGTGGGGGGTTGCCATTGACTTGCCGCACGCCTTCTGAATAGGGAACCAGCTGCTGAATCACAGAAGGCCGAGGCCGGCAGAGCCCTCATAAATCATGTGGCTGACCCCCGCCTGCACAGGTGGCCGCACCCACACGCAGGTGTTAAGTGACTTGCTTAAGGTCACCCAGTGGGACCAAGGCCAGCATTCAGATCGCCCATCAGTGATCATTGTGCTTTCCGTTCAGTCCTGGTGCCCGGGCAGGCTGAAGATGATGGGTTAGCTTATGTGCGCATCACATAAAGGGAAGGACACTCGTTTCTCATCAGAGCGCCACAGTTACAGGGCCTGGTATGGATAAAGGGCAGCCGGCGAGGGATGTGTGTGAGAAAGGACAGTCACAAAACACGGAGGGAAATCCTTTCTTACCAATGCTGATTGCATCAGGAAATGGGAGAAAAAATATTTTTAAGGGTGTCTTTGTCTTGTGGGGCTGCGAGACAGTAGCACAGCATGGATACTTGATAAAACAGTCAGGTTCTGACAGTCCTGGGGGCTGGCACATCCAAGGGCCATGGCTGGCCCTGTCCTCTGTGCGGTGTCATCCCCTGGCAGGAGAACAAGAGGGGATGAAACCTGCTTTGAAAAGAAACACTCTCTTGTGCTTGCTAATTTGTTCTGCTGCCAGGACTCTGGTCCATTCCCAAGATCGGAGCTTCTCGACTTAACCACCCAGTGTCCAACCCCACATCCCAGCACACACTGGGATGAAGACTCCAGCCCATGAACTCTGGGGACAAACTGCAAAGAGAAACAAGTCTAGTTGTGTTCCTTCTCCCCCCCCCCCTTTTTAAGATTTATTTTTATTGGAAAGCAGATTTAAAGAGAGGAGAGAGAGAAAGATTTTCCTTCTGCTGATTCACTCCCCAAGTGACTGCAATGGCCGAAGCTGAGCCAATCTGAAGCCAGGAGCTTCTTCTAGGTATCTCATGCAGGAGCAGGGTCCCAAGAGTTTGGGCCATTCTGGACTGCTTTCCCAGGCCACAAACAGGGAGCTGGATGGGAAGTGGAGCAACTGGGACACAAACCAGCACCCATATGGGATGCAGCTGCATGCAAGGTGAGGATTAGCCCATAGGCTATCATGGCAGGTCCCCCATTTGTTCTTTAATCCAAGATATTCTCACTTCACTTTTCTTTGACGTATTTCCCACCTATGTTCATATTGAACTACAAACTGTGGTAGACACAAGTTTGTAAAGCAAAAGTGTTGGAGCCAGCATTGTGGTGCAGCAGACTTAATAGCTGCTTGCGATGTTGGCTCCCCATAGGAGGATCAGTTCAAGTCCTGGTTGCTCTACTTCCTATCTAGTTTCTTGTTACAGTCCCGAGGAAAGCTACACAAAATGGCGCAGGCAACCTGGGGCCCTGCGCCTACATGGGAGACCCGAGTGGTATTCTTGGCTCTCGGCTGTTGTATCCATTTGGGGAGTGAGTGAGCAGATGGAAGATCCCTCGCTTCTCACTCTGCCCCTCAGATAAATAGATCTTAAATGAACAAAAACAAAACCGAATTTTAAGTGCAAGATAACACACTAAGCTTTGAACCAAAAACATCTCCATTAGATAGTTTGACATTGAAAGGTAGTGCTTGGGGTAACTAGCTATTTTTGACTATATAAGATGTGGTGATTTACATAATCTTCCCTCACAGGCACAGAGGGTAGTGCAGATGTAGAGTTTGTATTCAATTCCAAAGACACAAATGTTATAGGTTCTTAGGGAAAAGAAAATATTGTTGTTTCTCTTGGCAACTCAAAAATCCTCAGGCATCTTCCGTATAACAACCTATGCTAAAATGCTGCCTTGGGGGGCGGGGGGAAGCCTGGGTCAGTTCTAGGAGAAGCCATAAAATGATGAGTATAGCTCTGAGCAAAAGGGAACAATGCAGACATTGCTTCGCTTCCAAGGCCCAAGAGGCAGAGCTGGGGTGGGGGGTGGGCACAAGGCACCCTGTGGGGTCCAGCAGCCTTCTGTGCGAGGGGCAATAATTACCCCACCCTCCGTGGTTCTTGGCCGGAAGAGCTCTTGGAGATGCGGTGCCTGCATCTGAGATTCGCCCAGGCTTTTCTGGTTATCATCTGTCAATCTCTGCATATCTGTTTTAGGGGAGAAACCTATTTTTATCTGAAGCAAGATTGCCTTATGATTTTAAATAAGAGATGAAAAGGTTGAGATTGAATGTCAGCATGAGCCCATAATTTCTACCCTCAACGGAATAGCTGAGCCCATGTCGGGGTAGTCACTTGATTGTCGAGCTGACTCATGCCTCCCCACACATTCCGAATAAAAGTTCACACTGGTGACCTTTTCCGGGGCTAGTGCAGAGGTCAAAGGGTGTTAGGAGGAGAGAGAGAGCAGCATGTCGGACGCTGTGCCTGCACGACGCCTTCGCTACAGACGCACAGGCTGCAGCCCAGGGTACAGTCCCTAAGGAAATACTGATGCTCAGAGAGTCTGTCTCCAGCGGGGGGAGACTGTCGCTGAAGAGGTGCAGGGCCAGCCCAGGGCCATGCAGAGGGGCAGCGGCTGAGCTTCCTGGTTTAGCGGTTCTCCCAACTTCCAGCCACGCCAAGCCTGAGTGCAAACGCCATCCCTCATGAGCTTGCTAAGCTGTCCTTCCTCTCAGGAAGTCTCAGTCTCAAACAGCATCTGGACTGCCCTGATTTCCTTTTTTTAAGATTTATTTTTATTTTTATTGGAAATCAGATATATAGAGAGGAAGAGAGACAGAGAGAAGTTCTTCTGTCTGCTGATTCACTCCCCAAGTGGCTGCAACAGCTGGACCTGAGCTGATCTGAAACCAGGAGCCCGGAGCCTCTTCTGGGTCTCCTACATGGGCACAGGGTCCCAAAGCCCTGGGTCGTCCTTGACTGCTTTCCCAGGCTACAGGCAGGAAGCTGGATGGGAAGCAGGGCTGCCGGGATTAGAACTGGTGCCCATATGGGATCCTGATGCATACAAGCCAAGGACTTTACCACTAGGCTACAGCACTGGGCCCCCAATTTCTTTTTTTCTATTTATTTATTTTTAAGAGTTATTTATTTTTATTGGAAAGTCAGATATACAGAGAGGAGGAGAGACAGAGAGGAAGATCCTCCATCCAATGATTCACTCTGCAAGCGGCCGCAATGGCTGGAGCTGAGCCAATCTGAAGCCAGGATCCTGGAGCTTCTTCCAGGTCTCCTACACGGGTGCAGGGTCTCAAATCTTTTGGGCCATCCTGGACTGCTTTCCCAGGCCACAAGCAGGGAGCTGGATGGGAAGCAGGGCTGCCGGGATCAGAACCGGTGCCCATATGGGATGCAGTTGCATGCAAGGTGAGGACTTTAACCATTACGCTATTGTGCTGGGTCCCCCAATTTCCTTTTAAACTTACATTTCTAGAAGGGAGGAGGATGAATTTGTGCTCTAGGACACATTAGTATTGTTTGTAGCATACAGTGAAACATGTGTCATTAGTTGGCAGCTGCACTTACCCGTACTGAACAATGCCCATCAGTGGACCTGCAGGGCCAATGTCAAGGGCTTGCGCAATGTCAGCCAGGAACTGCTTCTGTATTCGGAATCGGCGTCTGCCAAGGCTGGAGCTCCCGTCGATTAAAAACGACAAGTCAACCCGGCAGTCTGAGGGAGTGAGAAAAGACTCCGTGACCCTTAGTATTTCCCACTGTATTCTCCAGGGGCCCCTGAGACGGCAATGAGATGAAAATGAAGATGAGGTAGTAGTTTTCATTGATTTATATCCTGAGCGTGTCCTAGAGTGCCCGCCTCCTGGATGCTTGTGCTGGGACTCATTTCTGTAACTGTTTTAGGATTCTGTGTTATCAACCACCTAACAGACTTCAGAAACGGTGGCGCCCTAGGCAGGCCCGAGAAGATCCTCACAATGGTTTCCCGTGTGCAGATGGCAATCCACCAAGAGCGACTCTTGAGAGCTGGCCTTGGATGGTCACCGTAACCTTTCAGAACCACGTGCAGGGAAGAAGGAAGGGCAAGGACTGTAGCATAAGAATTTGATGGCAGTTTTTTTCTCTTTACTGCCGTGGGCAAGGCAACCAAAGAAATCGTGTTCTTATACGAGCATCCCCATCAGCCCTTGTCTGTAGCTGTCTGCCATGATTTTATTTGTGATAAAGTCTAGGACCATGGTTCTGACCTAGGGCCTTGAAAGTTACGACGTAGGTAGTGAAGGTGGTGGTATTTCTAACCCTTTAAATATTAACAGGAATGAGCAGAAAGTTTCCAAGCTAACCAAAAGGATGTTTTATTTGCTCTCAAAGGAAATGATATCATCTCAGTTTGTTAGAATTGTTTACACAAGGCTGACCGAGATGTTCTGTTGGGAGCTGTGCACATCTTTGATTAATACATTTTTTTAAAAAACTGAATTACACATAATTGCAATTTGAGAGATGCAAATGTTTGAAAACAGAGTTCTGTGGAGAGAGAACAAGTGTGTCCGGGTAGGAATGTGTGACTGGAGTATCCAACAGGACCCAGGGCCAGGAGCAGCATCCTAGACAAACCCATAGTTCTCAAAGCACAACTCTGTCCTTGTCTATATGCCATATCACTGCCACGGGGACCGATCCCTCTTGTGGCCAGGGGAAGCTCTCGACGCCAAGGGCAACTGTAACTGAAAAAAAAAATGAGAAGGAGTTGACAAAGTTTTAAAAATCGAAATGTGGTTCCCCAAGCAGGGCTAGTTCATATTTTGCTAGGTCTGACCTTGCAATGTGAAGCAGTGTCAGCAGGTGGCAGTAGTGTTCTTCAGGACATGCCGCCCACGACCGCCCAGGGCTTGCTGGAAATGGCTTCACCCAATTCTACAGAATCAGACCCCTTTTAAAGAGTTCTCCAGGTGATGCGTGCACATGGCAAAGTCTGATGTGGTAAAGACTCCTTAAGGGGGATTTCCTTCCAGAGGACAGCAGATTAGTTCAATGCATCTTTCAAAACAAAAAACACTTTTTCTATGGAATAATGTTTAGTGGAGTAAGAGGGGAGAGGATTTTCTTTTGCTCATCGGCTGGTTCACTCCCCCAGTAACTTGATGGTTCGGGCTGGGATCTCATCTGATCTCCTAGCTGCTTGTTGTATCATGGCTGTCTCATTAGCAGGAAGCTGAGTCAGGAACTGGAGTTGGGTATCAAATCCAGTATTCTGACACAGGATACAGACATCTCAATCAGTGTCTCCATTGCTAGGCGTCTGGCTCCTCCCTCCCCCATCCCCCAAAATAAGCAATGCCTGATTTCTATAGTATTTATTTTGTTCCTTGCAGATCGTTTTGATCTTGCTTGCCTCTTGAACTGTGTTTGGGGTTGACACGCTCCTTATATGGCTATGTCTTAAGTAGTTGAAGTTCCTTTATTTGGCCCCCTTCACTCCCTGGCCTCGTGGCTGATCTGAGGAACCCCTCTGTTTTCTCCTTCCCAGAACTCTTGAACACCAAGCTTCTGGCTCAAGGCACGTGCTGACTGGCACCCGGGGGCTCTCTCATTGAGGTGGAAGCCTGTGGCTCTGCAGCTTGAGGCAAAGCCAAATAGATGGGACTGGTTTGTGAACTGTGCTGTGTGTGTGACCTGCTGTGGTTGCTGAGGACCGAGGGAGCAGGGCAAGGACAAAAGGAATCATTACCCATTTTAATTGCTTTGTGCTTCTTCTTCAGCTTTACGCAGTTTTGTAAGTTCGTGTTGCAGTGTCTCCAGTGTCTTGAGTCTGTGTTTCCTAAGCCTGGGTGCAAGTCAGGTATACACATTGTGCAGCTTTAACCATAACCATGCCTGGACGGCACGGTGGGTGCTGCCTCTCCCATGTTAGTGCGCAAAGGCATCACTTGCGGTCGATCACCCTGCAGAATCAGTAGGGTCTGGGCAGAGACTCTGAGCATGTGTTTCTGACAAGCTCCTGTACCTGCTGTTGCTGCTGCTGTTGGCTGTCAGACCACACTTGGGAGTAGCCAGCCTAGAGGCTGCCTGGCCCATGGGGTGTGAGGCAGAAAGGGGGTACTATCAAGATTCCAAAGGTCAGGCCTGGCACTATAGCCTAGTGGCTAAATCCTTGCACCTTGCATGCGCCAGGATCCCATATGGGTGCTGGTTCATGTCCCAGTGGCTCTACTTCCCATCCAGCTCCCTGCTTGGGGCCTGGAAGATCCATCAGTGATGGCCCAAGTCCTGGGGACTCCACACTTGCATGGGAGACCTGGAGCTCAGCTCCACCCATTGTGGTCACCTGGGGAGTGATTCAGCAGAAGGAACAGCTTTCTCTCTCCTTCTCTCTCTATATTTACCTTTCTAATAAAAATAGATCTTCAAAAAAAAATTGCAAAAGGTCTTCAGGGGCTGCCGATTGGTTGAAAGCTCACTGGTGGCTGGTGGGCAGTGACATTCTAGGGGCTGCCCCCACTCCGAGTTTGTTGCAGGGTTGTTCCTTTGGTCTCTCATCCGTGTTAACCTCAGCTGGCTGCTGCTTCAGCCCCATTTCTTCCTTCCTTTGTTTCTCTGGGCCTTCAGTTCTGCTTTCATAGCCTCGGTTGTGAACCCCAGCTCACCAGCGTCCCACTTTGCATTTCTGATTGGGAAGTTCCTCGGAATGTCAGATCTGGTAGACATTTGTCGACCTGACCGAGTGTCTCACTGAAGATGACAGACATCAAGAACTACCGCCCACTCCATCTCCAGAGTTCCTGTGGCAGGCCGTTTCCCTAGTTACCAAAAGCATCTACCTCCACCATAACCCTGTGGATTTCGCCTTCTCTGGAGCTTTTGAATCTACCCATTGCTATTTCTACTTCCAATTTCTAAGTTCTGGCCATTATCACCTTCGCAGGGCTACTGTCCCTGCTAACTGGCCGGCCTCTGCTTTATCCACTCTTGTTGCCCCATTGCATCCGTTCTTTACCCTGTTACCATAGTGACGTTTAAAATAGTCTCCCGTTCTGTCACCCAGAGAGGTTAAATCCTTCAAACTCTTTCCTTTCCCCTTAGAACAAAGTGACAGAAGAGAGGAGATAAATGGATCCATGGCAGGAGAGAAGAGGTTTTGGGTGGGAGTGAGTGGGTAGAGAGTAGATCAGATGTCAAAACTACCATAGGTCTCTAGTTGTCGATTAACTTACTTGGATCTCCCAGGGATACTGGCTCCAAAGATTGTGTGCTGAATTCTTCTTTTGGAACAAATCCTGGAAAGAGCAGTAAAACTTTTGGTGACTTACAAGCACAGGAAGCATCTGGCCTCCCCCCGGAGAAGGGGACATAGTGGATATTCACACCCAGCTCGGGGGCTTGGTTTAACTGGCTAACTTCTCCACACTGTACCCTCATCCTGAGAACAGAAAGAATGCTACCTGACAGCCTACCAAAGGTTCTGCTGGGCCTTCAGGAGCCTGTCTTCTGCTTCCATGAATTTATTCTATCTGAGCCATAGTTTCCTTATCTGAAAGCAGTAAACACTTTGCGAGTCTGAAATTTCCTCTGTAAAATTCAGAGAATCTTGAGGTCAGGAAATGTGTTTTGCTCATTAGGTAAATCTACACTGTGCAGTCTTTGACAACAAACTCAAGGAACAAAGATGAATAAGACAGGAAGAGAACAGCTGGATGGGGGCTGGATGTTGACTGGAGGAGACAAATTGGATAAACGTAGCACAAATAAGAGGGTTTAACACTCAGCCCACCACTCAGGACTTCAAAACTGGAGGTTAAAATGCAAAATGCTTCATGCTTTGAGAGGCTGTGGGCGAGATAAATGCCAGCCGTGTGTGTGGCCACCATGCACGTGGGTCCTCACACCCATTCCAGGAGGTGCCAAGTTCACAAATACACTTTCTAAGGAAACAACAACAATAAATGAAAATCCCTGTAGGTTTGATTGGGCGGAAGGGATTCACAGACAGATGCCCGGAACTTCCTGGGAGTCCCAGCGTGGAGGAGAGGGTTGGGGTCTCTGCTCACTCTTAGCCTGCGGTGAACTTTCTCCTAATTCTTTTTTCAGTTTGCAAGGCACATGGTTTAATCTTCCTCTTAAAGGTCAGCAAGCAGCAGTCGTTTCATACTTCCCAAAGGGTGTGGGGCAGGATTTCTCAGCCAGGAGCTGCTCGGGGCAGCCTGGGAGGGATGGGTGAAGCCAAGGCAAGGACCCTTGGCGTGGCATTCGCCTCACACCAAGAGCAACCATTCAAGTGGCAGGAAAAGCTGAATTGCATTTTGCCAAGAAGGAAGCGGAAATAGGGGGAAGTCAAACTGTGGGGTCGGATGGAGTGAGGGGCCATTTGGGAGGCCCTTCCGGCTCTTGTCATTGCATTTCCTTCTCTCTGTTCAGCGGTTGCTTCCCACCTCAGGTTCCCTTACAGACATTTTGAAGTGTCCTCCTTAGAGTCCTGCCCCACACCACTGGAAAGGCTGCCACGGCTGAATTTGTGCCACCAGTTGGATTTTCGGACTCTGCTAGTTCTGGACTTTGATGTATCTTGATCTAGCCTTGCCTGGGAGGCTGGATCTAGGTTTCCACAAGGCCACGTCTTCTCCTTTCAAAATGAGGAAGGGACAGACGTGTTCCTCAAACCACACAGCGGAAGCTCCCAAGTGAACTCTGCAGAAGATAAGGTTTCCCAACCAAAATGTCCAGTAAAGGAACAACGGGACGTCTGTGTGGTCCTTCCCTCCCCACCCCTTGTTATCTTTCAAAGCTCTTAAAGCCAAAGGCGTAAATCTCTTTGCCTTCTTTCTTTTACTGTGTACTAAGAGTCCTGGAATAATAGGGATCCTAAGGCGTGAGAACATCTCCATTGTCATCGAATACAAAGCTGCAAGGGGCTGGTTGGTGCTGAAATACCTCCATGGACAAGTGGCCCTGGGATTCCAAAGGCAGGAGGGTGCTAACTGTCCTCCCCTACAAAGTGGTGTTGGTGAAGTCCGTGACCTGTTTTGGAGGGGTGGGGGAAGAGAGATTATACCTGGAAAGTCCTGGAGGGAGCACAGACAGTCCAGAGAATCTCCTTCTCTTGGTCTCTTCCTGCCTCCTTCCTTTTCTCACAGAAGATGGCTAATGTGAACAAGTGTTTCATTGCTTAAAGGCTATTAGCTTTTTTGCTGCTGGCCGGGGTCATTCACACACATGAAAGAAGTGATAGTTTTCTATACTGATTAAGTTGCCAGGCTATTCTGAAAGATACTGTATGTTCTTGCATACTCTGCTTGAAAGGTGACTTTAATCTGACTCAGCCGTGAATTGGGGGTGTGACCTGGAGCAAGGCTTGCCCCCTCCAGGAAACTTGCTGCCTTTGAAAATAGCTACTTAGTCTTCACTACTTTATCGCCACCTACTGATAAATACATGCACTTTTCTTTATTCCTTAGCACACTATGTTGCTGACTTGCTCAGTTGTTTGCCCCAGCATCGCTCATCGGCAGGAAAGTTATTGTGGGGTGCTCCATACCCTGAGCATCCCACCAGCAGCCAGGAGTGTCCACAACTCTCTCCTTTCCTGAAACCCTGCCCTTTCATGACTGCCACCTTCATTTTGTTTGGGACAAGTTTGAATCCAATGACATGGATCCAAAAGCAAAGGGCTGAAAAATATTTGGACAGCTGAGGCGTGGTGATTTTTGGACTTGGTAGGAATGAGAAGGTTGGGTGGGTATTTGCATCCTGGCATCCAAGGGGAGCAGCCTGGGATGGGGTAAAAAGTTAGGGTCCAGTTAGGGTCTACCAAACCCTAGCTGGGGGCTTAGGAGCCCACCCATCTTCTCCTTAATCCACCTCCAGTTTTTTCCTGGGGAGGGGACAGCCTTAAGACGTGTCCTCCCCTGCCTCAAATGCAGGGCACCTGGTGGAGATGAATGTGTATAGCCACCCTGGAAATTATGCTTCTCTTTGCAAAACATAATTAGTTTTGTGACAATCTTTGGTTATTTCAGATACACTCAGTTGTAAGACAAGTACTAATTGTAAACAATTTCAATTGAACATATAGAGACCATGAATGTTTCCCTGAGAGCTTGCTCCATGTCAGGAACTGACTAAAGCCTTGACGAGTGTTGGTCACAATAACCCTGTGAGTTGTACAAGCTGCCACCTCGTTATACAGGTGAGGAAACTGGCTTACAGGAAGTGGCTGAGCTGAACTTGAGCCCAGACAGGCAGGCTCCAGAGGTGGCTGCATTTAGCCAGCCACATTGTCCCCTTGGCATCCCAGGGCCTGTGACTAGAGCCCTGAAGTATGAAGCTTGGCATGACACCTGTGGGCCACCTACTGTGGCTACTTTGGAACCATTCCTGCTGCTAATGTTCTGGCAATGTTTGGCGCCAGTCACAGCTCCTGCTGTTCTTTTGAGCATCTGCAACTCACCTGCCTAAGACCCAAGGGGAAGATGCAGTGCCTGGCCCAGGGGTCTGGAGTTTGGGGGACAGAAATGTATTTGGCTCTTTAACATCTAGGTCTTTCCCTGGTGGCTCTGCAGGGGAGCAGTTTTTAGCAGAAATGGCAGCCTGGCAGGCACAGACCTCTGCAGTTGGGGGAGTTTCCTGGCCTCCTCTCCTAGGCCTGGGTCCCGACCACAAGGCCTGGATGTTTTCATCTGGGAAAACTCCCTCTTCCTGTGCTTCCAGGGGCCCCTAGATGGCACTGCAGGTGTGCTGCAGGTGTCGCCTTATGACCAAGCACACCAGGACTTTCAGACAAGACGGAGGACCATCTGTGGAGCTGGGCACTAGTCTTCATGCTTGCTGCATTAGTCACTTGTTATTATTACAATGAAATAGCTGAAGCAACTAACTCTATAAAACAGCTTATTTATCTTTCAGTCTTGGAGGGGCAAGTTCAAGATCAGGTGACTTCTTTGGCCTCTCGGAGTGTGGGGAAGGGCAGTGGTGGACAGCGTGCAGGGGACGGGTCACGTGGTGAGCCGGGAGGCACAGGTTCAGGTTTTATGACAACCCTCAGGTGAAAACCACCTTGTGATGGGATGCCCCTAATGACCTGACCGAAGAACAACAACCTACCTCTCACCACCATCTTTGGATTACGTTTAGAGTCTCTTCATGCCATTAACTTAATGGCCTTTGGGAGTCCAAAGTTCTGCCTCAGTTCAGAACTTTCAGACCCTCTTCATGCTACAGCTCCAGCAAAGCTACAGTGTTGGCTTTGTTTATGAGTTGGTTTCCGTTTGAGACCTGGTAACCTTGACTCTTGGGAACAATGTTATCTCCAGTGTTAGGTTTCTAGGACAGTTAAGTTTATTTGATCCACAGGACAGCCTATGATGTCATGGAGCCAAACGGCAGAAGGATGGTTCAGAAAAGTCACTGAGGCTTCATCTGAACTGTCAGGACTCTGCCACTGTCTCCTCCCTCTGTGAATGCAGCAGGATCAGCCTGCCCCAGCTCCTAGGGCGCTGGTGGGGCTAGGGATCTGATGGTGGAAAGCCTGGAGCATAGGAGGGAGGGGCGGTACTGAGGAGGAGCATGTGGGACCTGTGAAGGCAAATTTTTAGCCACAGGATTCTGGAATGTTCCAACACACAGCACAATCTGTGACACATAGTAGCCTGAATAAATATATCTTTACAATAAAACTTCCATTGTAATGAGAGTGGTAGCTTACATTGGGGATACGTGAAGTTCCATGTTGGCAGAAGGTACAGTAGAATGAGTGACAAGAATTACATATGTATCCTGAGACGGGGGGTGACATATTGAGCCCAATGACAACATCATCACGTCCCGTGTAGCTGCTTGAGTTTGTTAATGGGCTGACCTAAACACGGGACCATAAGGTACATGTGACATTTTATAGTGATTGGAATGAAGACAGGTGGCATATGCATCAGTTTTGCAGGTAACATATTAAATGACAGAATTAAGATTTGGGGAAATTATACCACACAACGGGAGCATGTAGCAGAGATATGTGTGATATTTCAATTTCTGTTCAAAGACTCGGTTGTACACACAAGGGATTGGAGTGACCGCTTCTATAGAACTCTCAGCGAACAAATCCTGGAGACTGTGTTGCTGCAAGCTAGGAGAAGATGAGTAATTACAGGGTATGGAGCCACGTTATCAGGACCTGTTGGAGGGATCGGAGGAACTAACCCTGGGGAAGATGAGGCATCCAGGGGATGGGAAGTCTACTTCTGTTATATTTAGAAAGCACTTGAGCTTGACAAACTCTTAGAGTCTCAGCCTCTTTGTATTCTTTAAAAGTTATTGAAGATCCCAAGAACTTTGCTTTGGGTGAGTTATCGCTAGTAACTTTTATCAATTAGAAATGAAAACTGCATTTGCAACAGAATATTAACTTGCAACACATTTAAATATCCAAGAAAACTAGGCCTGTTATATATTTTTTATCATAAATGCAGCTTTTTAATGACAAATGGCCATTTTCTTAGGACTCCTAGGAATAGCTTTCTTCATTGTCACAATGCAGACAGCTAGATTCTGATGCTAACTGCTTCAGTCAGTGTGTTGTGATGTGCTGCTTTTGTGAAAGTATAGAAAGTCTATCCTGATACAGATGAAGTCAGAAAGAGGAAGTCCCAGACTTCCTGAAAACATGGCCTCTGTCACACATTTGGAGAGCCATTGGTTTTGGCAAATCAGGCAGAGAATCTAGATGGTTACATTTAACCACACCATCTGCCAAATGAAAATGCTGGAAAAGTCTCTGCCGTGTGAAGTTATTGGAGACAGAGTAAAATCCTCTGTCGGACATTCCACAAGGGATTTGTGGTGGGTGGGTAATTGAATTTCCTTACCTGATGCTCTTCTGGTTGAGTAGCTGTGCCACTTGCCTGATGTGAATGACCATGTGTGACATGAGAATTTGATGAAGGATGTCCAAGAGCCCAGATGTTCTTACCTGCTTTCACCAGTGTGTGTGAATGATTCCCTCCCTCTAAGGAGGCGCCATGGTGGGGTTGGCTGTGCCTGAGCAGCCTGCGATAAGAGGGCCCTCCAAGGCCAGGGTTTTGGAAGGTTGTGGGGTACTCAGAACACTTGGAGGGATGATGGTAAGGAAGATAAGAGCAGCAGAAATGGGTAGGATTTGAGAATAGAAGGGACCGGAAACATCTGTGTGGGTTAGTAAGAGGGCAAATTATTGGGAGCGTGAAGGAGAATGAGGCAGCTGCTGTCAGAGTTAAGGTACTGGAGGGAGAAAAGGTTAGAAACAGGAAGTGACATGGAATAAATATGGCAGAGTGATCAGGCCATAAGGATCGTGTCAAATGCCTTATTGCTAACCCGCACTCCTTTCCCCTGCAATGGTGTTTACTTCACATGGGGTGTCTGGATATTCATGCTTCATCCCCGAGGTCAGGCTGCTTGGATGGGTGAGTGTGTTGGGGGGCTAGATCTTGAGGGTGATGAGTGATGAGAACCCTTGGGCATCTGGATTGACCGGGACTTTCCTCTTTGACACGTGATAGAGCAGACAATCCCAAGAGGTGTTTTCTCTGGGTTAAGATAGATTTGTATGTCTCCAAACACCAGTGACCTGCAGCTGCACTGAAGACGGAGGTCAAGAGTGGGTGTTGGTGGGATGGGGGGCGTGGGAATAGAGAAGGGGTGGGCAGCTTACCCAGGCTGGCATCTGCTCCCATGGGTTGCTGGAAGGCAGCTCCCACATAATCCTGCCTTGGGCTGCCTGAAGGGATTACACACAATCAGCTGACGTGTTGACTGACACCCAGCCACCTTCTCTTCCTTACCCCTGGCGGAAATGACCCTAGTTCAGGTTTTCCTTGGAGGTCAGCTGAACTCTCAGCGGTTGGCACTATGCTTGGGAGATGCAGAGATCCTAAGCAAGAGGACAAGACGGGAGAACACACCCTCCTGAACAGTCCCACGGGCCTGCCGAGGGCCAAGATGGTTCAGGAGTCCCCATTCTGGCTGATATTCTGATTAAGAGCTTTTGTCCTGGATGACAATGCATCAGCCTTGACCAAAGAACCTCATGGAGGCGCTGCTCCAATCTTACAATTCCCAGGAATCTTTACATGTGGAGGGCAGACAAGCGTCACCCCATAGGAGGAAGGCCTGGACATCTCTCTGTCACGGGTCCCTGCCTTGGACCATAGTGCACTGTAGCTTCAAAGGGAAAGGCATAGCTCTACTAAGTGCATCAGTTCATGGGCTAGGCTTGATCAGAGGTTTGTGGAAAACATTCAGCATTATTCAGTTTTTGCCCTAATCCCTGTGGGTCTCAAGAGTATTACAAAGAGAGGCTGGCACTGTGGCGTAGTGGGCAAAGCCTCCACCTGTGGTGCTGGCATCCCATATGGGCTCCAATTCATGTATAGACTGCTCCATTTTTGATCCAGTTCCTTGTCTATGGCCTGGGAAAGCAGTGTAGGATGGCTCAAGGCCTTGGACCCATGAGCCCACTTGGGAAACTTGGAGGAAGTGCTTAGCTTCAGATCAGCTCAGCTCTGGTCATTGTTGCTATTAGGGGAGCGAACCAATGGATGGAAGATCTCTGACTCTCCTACTCTCTGTAACTCTACATCTGAAATAAAAAATAATTTTTAAAAAGGTATTGCAGAGAATATCATTTGCTGTGTTCTCAGTTCTTGAACCAAACCAGTAAGGGACAGACACAGTGCAGGAATGCTGAATCCAGAGGCAGCTTCCTAGAGCAGACAGAATGCATATCTTTGTGCCATGTTGTACAAGTGCCCTTCCCCTCTCTTTCCCCCGGTTCCCCAGGCATGAACCCCTGAAAGTGCCCCTTTTCAGCTCGTAAAGAGCCTGGTTACTTCATCCTTAGGAATTTCTGCCACAGCCTTCCAGAGAGGGCAGAGCGGGAAAGGGTTTCCTTACTCAGTAGACAACCCTACTTTTCCGACAAGTTGGGACCCTAAGCAGTGCCTCCCATTGCCCTCACTGGTCTGCTGCTCTCCGTCCAAACAGGAATCAAATGGTAATGATGTGGAAAACCTGAGTCACATGGAAACCAGCTTAACTTTCCACAGCTGAAGCGGCAGGGTAGCGCTTACCTGTGTTGGCACCGGCGCTGGTTTGGCTGCTTGTGGAGGCGGTAGAGGACCAGAAATCTGTAATCACATTTGACTGATCAGAGCATGAATTTAAATCTAGATCATTCTTTCCATGATCCAGTCTCACATGACATTGCCAAGGACAGAACCAAGCTAAAGCCTGACCTCGGGCAGTCTGAACCTGTCCTGGCAGAGGCATTGAAGAGGGGGAGAAAAGTAGGACTCAGCTGAAAACACGGAGCCCACATTTCACAAACCCTTGCATTTCACAAGAGTGCTGTGTTCTTGCACGCTTCATTATTCTTACAATAAGTTCTCCTCGACTGGGCCACTCATGGGGAGGTTAAAGTAATTCCTCAATAGAAACGTCACTTGACATTTAGCACTTTTCTTCAACTGTGTTAGCACGGTGTAGGATGCAAATGGCATCGGCTGTTGTTTCTGGAGGTGCACCATGGGTTATCCCCAATTACTCGGAGAGAACTAGGCACTTCAACATTCGTTATGTGTTGGACAATTTCTCTGAAGCAAGGTTTTACAAAGGAAGAGAGTGGAATTCGAAGGCAGAGCTCCTTTGGGAGGCAGGAAAGCCCTGTAAGAGCC
This sequence comes from Ochotona princeps, assembly GCF_030435755.1. NCBI lineage: Eukaryota > Metazoa > Chordata > Mammalia > Lagomorpha > Ochotonidae > Ochotona > Ochotona princeps. Next base: position 55,588,019 of record NC_080839.1, read on the forward strand.
CGCTGAGGGCAGGACCCAAGTGTCAGGGAAGGAAGGAGGGAGGTTGGTCTCAGAACTGGCTCCATCCGCAGGCACCTGTGACTCCTTTTTTTCCGTGCCGATTATCTGAGAGAACCTGAAAATAGTTTGTTTTCAAACTATGATGATAACACAGACTCATCATAAAACCTTCATGTATTAGGCATAGCAGGAAATCATCTGGTTTTTCCAGCAATTACTAGTATAACCCTTGGAAGATAAAGATACACTTCTTTTCTGTGCACAAGTTTTCATACACAGCAGTCTGCCACGGGGCCAGTTTTCTTACATGAGTTAAGGGTGTAAAGTCATCAGCGACATTTTAATAGCTATGTGGCAAATTCTTCAACTGTTCTTCTAATGAGGGGTAATTAAATCATCTCCATTTATTTGTCTATTCTGAATAGCATCTGTGTCCATGCTCTCGTCACTGTTGGTTGGTCATTACCTTAGAGGAGACTCGCATGGGTGTTCTAGCTTCACGTTCTCACCCAAACTGCGTATCGTTAATATCTCATGTGAATTGGTGCGAGATGACATCTTGTTTAATTCGCACTTACTTAATTCTCAGTGATTTTGAATATTTATGTTTTGATTTATATGTCTGTTGGCCTTTTGGAGTTCTATTATGGCTTACCTGGTCATGACCTGTTCTTATTTTTTTCTGGAAGTGTTTATCTTTCTGATATTTGCAAGACTATATTTTACCAAAATTATTTTCTAGGTACCTTAGGAAAATGAACTTTTACAGAGGAGAGAAATGTTGTGGAGAAGGGCAGTTGCCCATGGAAAGAACTGGCAGCAGTGGGTTCTGGTCTCTCTTCCTGGCCCAAGGTTTACAGCTCCTTCCCCTTTCACTTCCCTAGGCCGGTGAGAGGAACGACCACAGCCATTGTCATGCCTTCCCACCAGGCGGCGTTCTTTCATCTCTGGCCTACCTTTGTTTATGGACACACACAACGCTAGACAGTTGAGGCCACCATGGCACTTGTTGTAATGAACCTAACACAGGAAACAGTGGTGGGGTAACCATTAGTCCTCACATGCTCATGAGAAATCCAGCTCATTCTAGATCTGGGCTTGGAGGGATTTGACATTTTCCCCAGAATTCCCACCTAGGACCCCCGGCTCTTCAGGCTGCTCCTCTGATCTTAGGATATAGCTCTGTGTTTTCTGGTTCTTGGCCACACAGGTGGCTCCTGCCCAGAGTCCTAGGCTACGTGAGCTGCTACTGACATCCTGGTGGGACACATTCACTGAGGAAGCCCTAGCTCCTAGAACAGTGCCTGATCCACAGTAGGCATTAATACATATTTGGTGAGTGAATAATATATTTAGCTTGTCTGCTATATCCACAAGCACTTCTAGAATCTAATGACTACAGTCAAATATGTGACTGAAAAACTTTGGGATTGCAACAACAGCAACTCCCTTGTCTGCCAGCAGCAGCAGAATTCTCTCTTAACTGGCTGAATATTTTCAGCTTACTCAGAGAAAAAAAAAGGAGTGATCTAAATGCTATTTCATTTAGTTGACTAAAATATTAGAAATATTAGAAATATCTGTCTTTAGATGTTAAGATTGGCACAAATCAAAGTAAATGCCGTAGGGACAGTTAGGGGGAATGGTATGTGACATTTTAGGGTAGATGTGGGGTTCCTGTTAGGTAGTGAAAATGTCCCAGAATTGATTGTGGTGATGACTGTATAACTTTAAATACAATAAAAACCATTGGGTTATATGTTTTCCATGGATGAGCTGTGTATGAAAAATATCTCAACTGCATCAAAAGCATCAAACTTGTTTTCAAAAGACGATGTGTTTGAGCATCAACGTTCACTCCCTGGCTACAGAAAGCCTCCTGTGTAGGTGATGCAAGTTTTGAAGAGTTCTCCCATTCTCTCCAATTTGGCACCTTCCTAAACAGTTACAGGGCACACCACACGGAGCGCTTGTGCTATGTGGCTAGCCGTGTCTGGTCGGCTTGCAAGCGGGTGTGGACAAGGTAAAGAATCAACACCGATGGGGCAAGAGAGGCTGTGTGCCCAAGCCCCTGTCCCCAAGCCAGGAATAATGCAGCTTTTCCAGCTTGGAAGCCACTACTTCAAGTTGCTTGATGTTTTTCCAGAGTACAGTCCAACTTGCAATGGGATTTCCAAGGTCTCAGGGTAGCCAAATAAATATGCCATATATTTATTTATAAGTTTTATGTAAGGCTTGACATCCTCTAAGAAGAAAACAGCTCCTTGTATACTCAAACCTCTTTTTGAAAAGAATCAAGGAACTAAAAGTCAAACACCTGAGATGGAAAAATAACAAAACTCGTGGCAACAGGAGCCGGGTCCACCTTGGTCACCCAGAATCCTTTCTTGGTGTTTCTCTGTCACCATCAGCACTTAGATGACTCTCTTAGCATCAGCCTGCATTACACAAGGAAAGGGTCTTGGGAAGCCTTTGTTCTTCAAAACGTCCCAAGATCTTTCTTATTTCATCTCAAGAGTCATCCATAAAAATGGCATTGTCTTTCCTATCCCCATTTCGTAGAATTCTTGAGTAAGATTTGTAAAATTTGGAGCCTGCCTTGGGCCTGGTGTACAATCTGCAGCCTATGGCCACTTTGCTATTTGTTCTTAATTGCGGAAGAAGTTGGGCAGGCCTCAGACATTGCCACTGCATCCATGTGATGATGTGCTCCCCTGGGACTGGGGTGTGCTGGTTGATGGCAGGGGAGTCGGGGAGCCCAGCTGCAGGGTCACTTCCTAACTGTGTGGCTGGGGCCCAGTTTCCTCATGGTCTCCCCTTCCTGGTTTCCTCATCCCTACCGTGGGGGTATTCCAGTGATGGAGAAGACAGGAGTCTATGTCACAAGATTCTTGCGAAGGATTCCTTAAGTGAATTATGTTAAGGTGCTTAGGAAAGTGCTAATTTCCATGTGGTCAATAAGAAACTGGGTGGGAAAAACACCCAGAGTCCCCACGAAAGGTGACAAGGGTGAGTCTACGTGGCAGTCAACAGCTGAAAGCTGCAAGTGGGAGGCTGATCGGAACAAGCCCTTAACACTCCCCACTGCGAGGCTAAAGTGGCACCAGGTAGGAAGTTTTCAGGAAAAAAAAATTGCTGGAACGGTGGTGGTGCCCAGCTGCAGAATTTCCTGTTCCACTTGCCAGAAAAATCTTTGAAATGAGATAGCTGCTTATTAGCCCAGGCTGGTGCTGATTGAAGCCAAGGCAGAAACCTGAGAGTGGATTATTCCATGTGCTTGTAAGGCCCTGTTTGTTAGGGTGCCAAGATGAATTCTGTCACCTGGGATTTGATAAAGTCTAAAACACGATCAGGCAAGAAAATCAGAAAATGGACAACAGTTTCAGCCCTCTGAGTTTTACTAAAGAAATTGTTTTGCTTTGGTTTGGTTCTAATAGTTGAAGACTTGCAGGTGCATGTAATTTGTCACTGAAAACAACAACAGAATCCCAAAGACAGTGATGCTTACATCAAAATCTACCATCCCTTCTGCGGGTCCTTTGGAGAAATGTGAACCCTGCAACAGTAAAGTTGCACCCAAATTCCTCCCTTCAAATGTATGCAACAAGCAGTCCTACCTTTTAGAAGGCTACCATTCCTTGAATCTGGGAGGACACAGCCACATATCTCTGGGCCAAGGTCCGGGGAGTTCCAGCCCACTCTGCACATGGCAGCAACATGAGCGATTCAGACAGTGGCTACTCTACACCTGCATCTCCACACTTTTAGCATGCAGTGATGCGTTCTACCTACTGACCCGTCTGCCGGCTTCTGTGTCCCACAGGCTGTGGTCTTGGACTGCTGGCAGCAAAGGCTGCGGGTGGGGATGGCCTTGGCAAGTTCGTGTGGGTGTCCTCAGCTACGGTGGTGGCCAGAGTTGGCATCAGGGTGATTGGCTGTGTGGTTGTCCCTGGAAGAAATGGCAAATGAAAGGCTTTTGTCATCTCATCTGTAAGAATATAGAATTATATGGCAAGGCTTGCAAGGCTTGCAGGCTGATATGGGGTCAGAAACCATAAACTTTTACTGAACAAGAGCCATGCTGGCTGAAGGGAGGTAAAGTCCAAATAGCCTGTAATTCCTGCCTAAAGGAATACACAATTGCAGAGAAATAAATCAGTAAGCAACCAAGATTAAATAATATTTTAAATGAAAGTTCAGAAACTACAACCAAATAGGTAAGATAGAGCATGATTAATTGCCAAATTAATTTATTGGGCACCACATTACGAGCAATGGTTTGTGACACATTTTTATTTCTTTTTCCTGTTTGAATTGGCACTAGCCTCCAAATGGAGGGCACCTTCAGGGCCTCCCCTGTGACTTTCCTGTTGGTTCATGATCAACAGGTCATCTAGCTCTCAGTTTCCTGGTCTCTGAAATGGACAAACAGAACTAAGATAAAGGTTATCTAGTTTCCTTTTAAAAAGATGGATTTATTTGAAAATCAGACTTAGAGCAAGGGGAGAGAGAGAGAGAGAGAATGAATGAATGAATGAGAGATCTTTCAAACGCCACACTCCCTAAATGGCTGTGCTATCCAGGGCTCAGCCAGGCTGAAGTTAGGAGCCTGGAAATCCATCCAGTTCTCTCTCACAGGTGACAGGGGCCCAAGTGCTTGGGCTGCTTGCTGCTGCTGCCTTCCCAGGCACATTAGCAAGAAGCTGGGTTGGAAGTGGAGCAGCCGGGACTCAATCTGTTGCCCATGTGGAATGCTGGTGTTGCAGGCACCTGTGGCTCAGGATCTGAGCAGTCCGTGTGAGCATCTCTCCTCATCCACGCGAGAAGATTAGAGTCCTTCTGCAATGTCCTGCAGAGCTGCAGTTGCCTTTCTGTCAGTGGAGGTTCAGGCTGTGCTCCGGGTACCCAGAGAGTAGGACTGAAGGTTTAGGGCAAGGGCATAAATGGCCACCACTGAGCACATGGGGGTTTGTCTTAAGCAGAGGGAGACACACTGAGGTTCCTGAGGGGACATGGCACCCCAACCCTGGGCTAGAACCACTACTCATTACCACATGTCATGCTGGGCCCCACTCGGGGTACAAGCTGCCCCCTGTGCATCTGTGTTAGTTTCCAGGGCTGCTATGACAAATTACCACACACTGGGAGCTTCCAAGCCACACAGAGGTACTGTCTCGTGGCTAGAATGCCAAAAGCAGTGTACTGGGTTAAGACTCAAGGTGTTAGCTGTGCTGAGTACCCTGAGGTGCCCTCAGGAGGCTGTAGGGCAGCATCTGCTCTGTGTCTGCTGGCTGTGGGTGCTCCTGACCTGCAAGGTCAGCATTCTCAATTCTTCCTCTACTCACCTTTACCTGCCCAGGTAAGGTACCGACCTTACCTGGGGGGTGTGAGATCTGCCTCCTCCCTTTTATAAGGATGCAGTTGACTGCATTTAGGGCCCACCCAGGTAATCCCCGTGTCCAGATTTTTAATTTAGTCACATTAGTCTGGCTTTTCATCCCCAGTTCCTTTGCCACTACAAGGAAACATGCTGAAGTTCCAGGGGCTGGAGGTGGGTGTCTTTAGCGAGGGAGAGCATTTTTAACCCCCTTTCAGCATCCCTCTACTTCAGGGTGATGCCTTGTTGGTTCACAGGACAGCAGCCCAAGGGGACAGCATCAGAGATAAGAAGGAATCGCTCTCTTCCTGGGGACCACCCTGCTTCCTCTGTGACATTATGTGGCCGCCTGAGGAATGGCATTGGAGCTGTACCCTGGAGGAGCTGGATGCAAAAGGCATGCTGGGGAGCCCCCAGCACTGGCAGCTGCATGCTTCCACACCCAGCCCTGCCACTCCTGCAACGACTTGGGAGAGCAGCTCAGGGAACAGAGACTCTGGAGCTGGGGTTGGAGTTCAGTCACTCAGGTTAACCTTGCAGGCATGAGCTGGCCAAGGCAGAAAACAGACCTTTCATTCACCCTGCTTCTTGTTAGTAGTTGATTACCCTTGAATCTGCCTGTGGGCTATGCCAGAGCACTCAAGGTCGGGTAGAGTTCTTGGAGTGTTTGGACCATCTTTCTCATGCCTTTGAAGGGATTTGGCTTTTCTAACAAGTCCCAGGGAGGTTCTGAAATTCTCAGGAGTGCCTGATTTGCTCTGAAATGCCAGGAGGCACTGATGACTTTTGGAAGCCAGAGGCCTAAGATTGATCTCCTTCATACAGGGAGAAGATATTAAATATAAATTTGGAGAGAAACACATACATATATACTGATCTTCACATACATATGTACTGATAGGACATTTTAATTAGAAATTGCTCATTGTGACAGTTGCAAGTGAACATTTTTCCCACCTTAAGCTTATTATGTATGGTATTTTCAATCTTACAAATATGGTATTATTAGGAAAATATACACTGATCTGATCTGTAAAGATCTTGCCTAAGTATATCTTGATACCTTTCAATAAAAAGGTAAACTTTTAAGAAGTACAGATATATTGGAAACTATGAGTTATTGTTTTCTGACACCATTGTCTAATTGCCTAGCTTCTGACACTCCAGTCTGTCTTCAGTAGAATGGATTTGCTAAAAGAGTGGTTAAATATCCTGAGGGCAGTCTGCGCTAAGTGCTTAGAAAACAGACTTGTCCTAAAGCCCGTTTCTCTGGACTTTGGGGGATTGCTTGGCCTGCTGGTTTTGCTTACTCTCCTGCATGGGTGAGAACTGCCTTGCCCAGCACAGAGGAAATCCCTTCACTGGCTTTGGTTGCTCCGAGTTCTTCACTCAGTATAGTGTTTTTGATGTGAGCCGAGGTGAATTCTTCCTGGAACCAAGTTCTTTATGAGCAATTGAAACACATCCAGTAAAATGGCTTCTTTATACAATTTCAGATAATGTGGAAATCTGATTTTTTTTCCTCAAAGACTTTCCTGGAAAAGCACTTCTTGGGCCTGGCGCAGTAGCCTAGTGGCTATAGTCCTTGCCTTGCATGTGCAGGGATCCCATATGGGCGCTGATTCACATCCCGACTGCCCCACTTACCATCCAACTCCCTGCTTGTGGCCTGGGAAATCAGTCAAGGACAGCCCAAAGTCTTGGGACCCTGCACCTGCATGGGAGACCTGCAAGAAGCTTCAGGCTCCTGGCTTTGGGTCAGCTCCACTCTGGCATTTGCGGTGGCTTGGGGAGTGAATCAGCAGATGGGAGCTCTTCCTCTCTGTCTCTCCTCTCTGTATATCTGACTTTCCAATACAAGATAAATAAATCTTTAAAAAGAGGCACTTTTAAAGTTCTCTTATGCTTTTGACATCCAAGGATTACTGTTGGAAATGGTCAAGGACAGCTGCAAATGGCCACCTTCTCAACAGCCACAGGTGTTGTGTGCTTAGAGTTCCCTATCCTTGGCTTATCATCTCACAGTGGTGGTAAAAATGCAGATTCTGGGTCTCTACTTAGAGTTTCTGATCCATGGAGGGGTGGGTGGGCAGGTTTTGGAATTCTGATTTGAGGATCGTAACTGGCTCCTCCACCCTCCCCAATGTTGTCATTCAAGCTTTCCGAGCCTGGCTCCCTCGGCTGTATAGAGCAGATAGCCACACCTACTTGGTAGGCTGCTGCTGGAATTGGATGTCGTGCATAGAAGGGACCCTCTTGGTGCTTGGTTCATGATAGGCACTAAACAAACAGCTGAAGCTGTCATTTATGACCTTGCCTGTTTATCCATCCTCCCAGTGCTCTCAGTGGGTCAAGATAAGGTGAAGTGAAGGAGACGGAAGACAATTTGGCATGATGCATGGGCAGTAGAAGATTGAGATAGGATGTGGTTCTATCATTACATTTTTTTCCCTGTTACAAGTTCTACATGGCGGGGGGCAGGGCAAGATATCTCATATGCATTTGGCATCTACTGTGTGCCAGATAATTTGCATTAGCATTCACTTTTAATATTATTTTTAATATCGATTTACTTGGAAGAGTTAGGGAGAAAGAGATCTTTAATCTACTGGTTCACCCCCACCTCCACATGGCTGCAATAGCCAGAGCTGGACCAGGTTGAAGCCAGGAGCTTCATCTAAAGTGAATGGATGGCAGTGACCCAAGTACTTGGTTCATCTTTTTGTGCTTCTCCCAGATCATTAGCAGGGAGCTGGATTGGAAGCAGACCAGCTGGGACACTAACTGGTACTCATATAGGATGCTGGCGTAACATGTGGAAACTTTACCTGTTATGCCACCATGCCAGCCCCTCACATTTAATGTTGATCACACATTCTTAGTTTGAAGATAAGAAATGGTTTTTCTGAGAGGTCGGAAAACCTTTTGAAGCTTACATAGGTAACAGGAAACAAGAGTCAAGGTATGGATCCACATGTTGTTTTTCACACAAGAGGAATATTCTGGAAAGTAAGTCATGAGCAGCTTTTAGAGTCCTGAAGAGATTCTATTAGACATGGCCCAAGAATCCTGAGAGCTCATCAAAGCCATCTGATCTCAAGAGAGGGTGAAGAATGGCCTTGCTGTGGCCAGGCAGCGAGAGGTTCTTGAGAAGTCCACCTTGTTGCAACAAACTTGGGCTTGACTTGCTTCCAGGGCAGGCACTTAGCACACGGCCCAGGGGAAGCGGGAGGAGTTTCCTGTTGGTCTTGCTCCATAGCCACTAATAAAGATGCGCTTTCCCTTCTCTCGCTGTGGCACCAGAAATGTGCTTTCTCAGTTTTTTGGTTAATTTCTACAAATCAACATTTCCCTGTTTTGCTTTAGCTCTCCACAGCCAAGGTGCTAGCCAAATAGCAGCCTATGCTCAATGGTTGCTAATTTCCTGGGGGAACAGCCTTGCAATGGCTGGCTTCAGATCTGTCCTCAGCGGGAGCCCACACGGCGGACTGAGATGCTTCAGTTTTTCCAATGAGAACATTTCCTGGAAGAAGGTTGTTATGCTTTTTGGGGTCATCCTAACATGATTTACCTGCTAACTCACGTTCTTAGATGAAGACAAATTTGGTAACTACAGGCTGAGGGCCGAATAATTGCTGGTTCTTGCATTGCTTTCTCTCCCACTACCCTCAATTTCTATGGGAATTTGTCATTTAAAGAAAAGCAGCACTGAAGGGCCCCTCTGATGGTTCTCACTGGCATCTTCGACTCAGATGGGCCAACTTTTACTCTTTAGAGAGCTTGTGACTTTCTTTTGTAAAGAAAGATGTATTTATTTTAAAGTCAGAGTTCCAGAGAGAAAAGGAGAAGCTGATCTTTCTTGCCAATTCACTCTTCAAATAGATCAATGGCTGGGGGGCTGGACCAGCTGAAGCCAGGAGCCAGCAAACCCTGCTGAGTTTCCCACATAGATGGGAGGAGCCCTAGTACTTGGGTCAGGTGCTGTTTTCTTGGGTGCATTAGCAGGGAGCTGGATCAGAAGTGGTGTGGTATGGTATGTTGGTATACTTAGCTCATGCAGGAGATGCTTAATATATGGAGAATGAATGAGTGAGCTTTGGGTTTCTGGCTGTGAAGACCATGCATGATCTGGTACTAAGAAGTTGACGGTAACATCTAGTGGCACTGTCATGGGAGGTTGAGGTGTAAGCAGGACAAAGACATCAACAGTGAATGAATTGAAGTAAAAGCAGATTGTGGGAAAAGTGCCCTAGACCATGTATTCTCTTGGATGCCAAGGTTTAGGCAACTAGCACAAGTCCTTGTTGGGTGTAGCTGGTGTTAAACTTGGCCGTGGTACTTAGGACAGAGAAGTTCTGGAAATGATCTCTCCTATGGAGGTCCTCAAAAGAAATGGAATTGACCCTATAATTCCAATTGTCATTTGGCCATCACTCCTGCCCCACCTCATCTCGACCACATCAGTTTCTCTGGCCTCAACCCTAATTGCAAAGTGAGAAACTCAGAGTTTGGATTTTGTGTGGGCTGGTAGAACTATGCTCCTGGGCAAGTGCCTAAGCTTGTCTGAGCGCAGCTTCTGTAACAGCAGCTTCCTTAGTTGCAAGGAGGGAAGACACTTGGCCCCAGTCTCAGGATTGTTGTCGCACAGGTGTCTGGCACGCAGAAACACCTATTAGAGAGATGGCCATGGTTACAGGAGATGGCATGGGAGGCTTCCTGTTACCCAGATTCCAGCCAAAAGCTGAAGTCAGAAGGGCCTAAGTGCACCTTTCTAAAGCAGAAGGAATGCCGGTGAATTTGCCACAACTGGGGCCATTCCTGTGCAACCAGTACAGGTAGCAAAACAAACACCAGAGCCACCTTGCTCAAGGCCAGTGAGCGGAAGGCAAGCAGATGGGATGGAGGCAGCCTGGGGGTGCAGCGTTCAGGATAGGAAGAAATTCATTCCCCTCCCCTGGGCCTTGTCTCCTCCCTGCCCACCCCCACTAAGAAGCAAAGGTGGGAGGTGCCAGATAGTCATTCAACAACACTGCAGCGGCAGGGGCCCCCAAAAGAGGGGAGACAAGGCTCTCCTACCACTGCTCTTCTGTGTCACGGGTACACAGATGCTTCTGCTCGCATTGTAGGAGCAGAGCTTGTTTGGGTTTTGTTTTTGTTTTTATCTAAAAGGCAGAGAAAAGGAGAGGGAAAGACATTGATATCTTCTGACCTGGGCCCGGCATGATAGCCTAGTGACTAAAGTACTAGTCTTGAATGCATTGGGATTCCAATTGGGCACTGGTTCTAATCCTGGCAGCCCCGCTTCCCATCCAGCTCCCTGCTTGTAGCCTGGGAAAGCAGTCAAGGATTGCCCTTAGCCTTTGGACCCTGTACCCACGTGGGAGACCTGGAAGAAACCCTTGGCTCCTGGCTTCGGATTGGTTCAGTTCCAGCCTTTGCGGTAGCTTGTGGGGTGAACCATGGATGATCTACTTTTCTGTCTCTCCTCCTCTCTGTACATCTGCCTTTCCGATTAAAAAAAGAAAAAGAAGAGAAAAAGAAAAAAAAAGAAAAAGAAAAAAAGAAAAAGAAATCTTCTGACCTTTGGCTCACTGTCCAAATGACTTTCATGGCTGGGCTGACTAGGGTGAAGCCAGGAGCCAGGAACACCACCACGAGGGTCAGAGGTGAGCACTTGGATGATGTCCTGTTGCCTTCCCAGGTGCATTAGTGAGCAGCTGGATCAGAAGCAGACTCTTAATTAGCCTTCCAATATATGGGACGTCAGCATTCCAAAACTAGTACATTGGGCCTTTTCCCTGTTCTTTTTTCTTTCTTTTCCTTCCTTCATTTCTTTCTTTCTTTCCTGCTTTCTTCCTTCCTTCCTTCATTTTTTCCTTCCTTTCTCCTTTCCTTCTTTTGTTTCTTTCTTTTCTTCCTTCCTTCCTTTCTTTTTCTCTTCCTCCCTCCCTCTTTTTTTCTGAGCCTTTTTTTTTTCTTTTTTTCTAAGTCTTTTGGAGTATGGGGACTGTCCCAGCCCCATGGCTGTAAGGGTTGCAGGTGCAGCTACAGTAAATCGGGTCTGTAGGCCTTAGGTTAAGAAATAAGGCGAGATGCAAGAGGAAGCACTTCATCCCATCCCTGTTCTCAGACCCCAGAGAGTGCCAAAGGGAGCCTCAGCACTTCCCATGGCTCCGTGGGAAAGAGCTGCCCAGGAGGTTGTTGTACCCAGGGATCAGGAAGCTGGCTTGGAGAAAGGGGTGGGGACCCAGATTTCTGCAGAACATGAAGGGTCTAAAATGAAGTTGAACACCAACCCCTTAAGTCAAGACAGCCAGCCACATGCGACAAGTACTCAGAAACTGGGATATTAGCTCTGGCTTCCGGGCCAGATGAAACCACAGACACCTGCCACCTAAGGAGACTTCTGTCAGCTGTTCTTCCCTGTGTCCACAGCTACAGAAGGCGGATGACACCACAGAAATGGGCCATGAAACATTACCACCTGCTGCCAGCTTGTGGGTGGCGGAAGGGAATAGCTATATCCTTGCAATTAGGGTTCTTTTAAAATATATATTTTTAAAATTTGTAACTGGTAAAGAAAATTATATGTATTTATAAGATACTATGTGGTACTTTGCTACCTGTACACATTGTGTGATGTTCAATTGATAAATGTATCTTCTCAAATATTTACTATTTTTTTATGTTGAAAACATTTGGAATTCTAGCTTTTAAGATACACAGGGCATTATTGTTACCTGACACACCTTACTGTGCAGAAGACCAGAACTTCTTTCCTCTAACTGTACTTAGTACATGTTACTACCCCTCCCTGTCCCCTTCCCTTCCTCTCCTCTTCCCCACCTTCTCCAGGCACTGAACCACCATTCTCTTCCCTTTCAACTTCTCTAAGATCGACTCCTGACTCCATGGAAGTGAGATCATGCCGTGCTGATCATTGTATACCTGGCTTGTTCCACTTAACGCAATCACCTCTAATGTTATCTATGTTATTACAAATTATGGAAGTTCATTTTTTTTTTTGATGTCTGAATAGCATCCCACTGTGCTATGTCCCGTACTTGGTGGATGTACGCTTGCTTGCTGTGAACTGTGCTGTGATGACTAAGGGAGTGTGTATATCTCTTTTGAGAAACTGATTTCATTGCTTTGTAGATAAACCCAGGACTGGGATTTCTGTATCATGTAATAGTTTTGTTGGCAATGTTTTGGGGGAACTTCCACGCTCTTTTCCGCAAGGTCTGTACTAATTCAGCTTTCCCACTGAAGAATGCAGGGGTTCCCTCTTAGCCATATACTCTGCAGCCCCAGTTATGTTTTGTGTTTTTGGGAATAGCCAACCTAACCAGAGTGAGGTGATGTCTTGTGGTTTTCATGTGCATTTCCCTGATGGTCAGTGATATTGTGCATTTTCTTTATTTATCCATTGCTTATTCTTACATTCTCTGTGGGACAATGTCTATTTTAATCTATTGTACTTTATTTATTGCTCTTGAGTTGTGTGAGTTCCTTATGTGTTCTGGTTTTTAATTCTTTGTCATATTTGTAGCTTGAAAATATTTTCTCCTGTTCTGTGGATTTTTTTTTACTTTGTTGATTGATTCTTTGGCTGTATATAAACTTTTTAATTTGTTGAAATCCCACTTGTCTAGTTTTGCTTTTTATTTTTTTTGGGGGGGGGAGACAGGTAAGACAAAAATCCTTATGCATTACAATGCCCTTGTATATTTCCTATTCCTCCTATTAATTCATAGTTTCAGATCTTATATTTGTCTTTTTAAAAGAAAATTATATTTGTTTATTTAAAGATAACAGTAAGTCTTTAATTGAATTTGAGTTCATGTTTGTAAATAGTGAGTCATGGTGGGAGATTGGGTTCAGTTTTACTATCCTGCATGTGGAAATGCAATTTTCCCACCCCCAATTTATCAAAGAGACTATTCTTTCACCAATATGTAATTCAGTAACTTCATCAAAGATCAGATGGCTGTACATTTCTTCTACTTCTAGGCTTTCTGTTTCATTCCATAGTCCTGGGTACGTGCTTCATGCTAATATCATGCACTTTTAATCACTATAGCTTTGTTGTGTGTTTTTTTTTAAAGATTTATTTTTATTACAAAGTCAGATATACAGAGAGGAGGAGAGACAGAGAGGAAGATCTTCTGTCCGATGATTCACTCCCCAATTGAGCCACAACGGGCCGGTGCGCACTGATCCGAAGCCGGGAACCTGGAACCTCTTCCAGGTCTCCCACACGGGTGCAGGGTCCCAAGGCTTTGGACCGTCCTGGACTGCTTTCCCAGGCCACAAGCAGGGAGCTGGATGGGAAGTGGAGCTGCCGGGATTAGAACCGGCACCCAAATGGGATCCTGGCGCATTCAAGGTGAGGACTTTAGCCACTAGGTCACGCCGCCGGCCCGTGTTTTTTTTTTAAAAGTCAAGTAGTGTGATGACTTTTGCTTTGTTTTTCTTTAACATTTTTTTGGCTGTTTTGGGGGTTTGGTGGGTGGCAGCACTTGTATCCTTACAATTAAGCAGACAAGTCTAGAGCAATTCATTAATTAAAAAGCCAGGAAAGATACAGTTAGCATAGTTACTAAAGGAAAAAACAAGATGTCCCTATTTATGAGGCAAAGTTCCCCAAACTGGGACTCCACAGGCAAGGTTCTTAGCATAAGGAAAACCTAGGATAAAGATTTAGACGGGGCTTTCTGGGGCTAAGCTGTCCAGGTTGGCTTCTCAGCTCTATTTCTGGCGGCTTGGTGAGTTACTTAGTTTATCTGTGCTGACTTGACTTCAACCTGTAAATTAGGCGTTAAGAATAGGATAAACCAAGAGTAGCCTGGGGGTGATTAAAAGCAATGAACAGGTAAAGCGCTTGAAACAGTGCCTGGCAACTCAGCCAAGGCTCAGTAAATGCTAGCTTCCATCACTTTCTTAAGCCACATTCATCTGAAGTACATCAATAGTTTCTGGAAGCAAATGCAAAATCCCATTATAAAGCTTCTCTTTGTGTGGAAAATCAAAACACCCCAAAGACACAATAATGTATAGTGCAATTATTGATTTAACACAGAATCCTGCAAAAAGGTTTTTTTTTGTTGTTGTCGTTTGTTTTTTTGGCTTGAAAGCTACCTGTATACCACTTGTGGCTCAAATGGAAGTCAGGTTGACATAATCCTATAAACTGTGCATTTTGGGCCTGGGTGATTAGGATTAGCTTCTCGCTGTTATCACATAAGCCACACCATTTCCTTTGCCTGCCTTCATTTCATACCTAAGTAGTTACAGCCCTTTTCCTCTGAGTTGCCAGGAAACACTCCCAGAAAGAATCTTGTGTCATCTAAAGTAACAATACGAGCGAATGCAAGGCGACAGTCATTCTGAATGAAAAATGACACAAACAAAAACAATCTTAGAATTATGAAGAAAAAAAAATGAAAGCCTTCCCACCTATGTCCCTGCCACCTGATCCCATCGGTTTCTGTGCTCGTGTTCTTGGCATCTGTTAAAACACTGCGAAAGTCAGTGGAGCTCAACCGGTTAAGATGCTGATTTCGACATCATCTCCCAAAACACAATATTGCATGTTTGTGAACGCAGAAGGTTTAGATTAAATCACACGAGGACACTTGCCTGCTTTGGCAGCTGGGCTTTTGGAGGCTGAATATGTAAGAGCTGATGGGTAGGTTACACCCTTTTGAGGCTTACTTTCTGTAAAAAAAAAGAGAGAGAGAGAGAGAGAGAAGAGATTTATTTTTGTCACAGGAATTTTAGATGGTTCCGTACTGACAGGTTGACTCTTCCAATTGATCTCTCTAAAGTTCTACAAAAGCAGTCAGTCTCCCTGGTTCTGAGTTGTGATTCTACTAAGGAAGGCAAGTTGGCTTTTTGTTTTCCTGTCTGGCCTGCGCTTTATGAATATTAGAATGCCATCAATACAACCACCACGATCCAGAGCTATTGAACGCTGGTAATCCTTCTTTCGTTCATGAATTTGTGACATGGGAGCTTATACATGTGGCTTGGCATGTAACTGCAGGTGAACCGGAAACATTCTGGATGCTCTCCTTTGAGGTGACAGCATGCTCTGGTCTCAGGCTGGCAATGTGTGTGCCTAGATGGCTACTTCTCACTTTACCAGATCCTATGGGAGTCATTCAGTTCCATGGCAATCGAGAAACCTGAAAGCAGGTGGATACAGATCAGCCTTGAAAACGAACTGCGTGCTATCCTCCTGGGGAGAGACTGCTTGGATGTCGGGTAAGGAAGAGGAAAATGTATGTCAGGGAAACAAGAGAGGCAGTGAAGCAAAGTGATCAGGCCTTGCATTCGCAGGTACTAAGCCTCCGATGACTGAAAATGGCCTGAGCAGGCCACCGTGTCTTTCTGTGACCGTGAGGTGATGCCTGAAATTGCACTGTAGGAGCGTTGTTCTGCAATTAACCTGAAAGCAATCAGTAGGAAGCATCTGAAAAAAAAAAGTAATTTTTCTGACTTGGGAAGCACTGAATTCTCCTGGCTTTAAGCAGTGTCTGGAGTGTAGCAGGTGCTCAAGAAATACGTGTTGCAGAAAGAAATCTCTTAATGCCTGGCTCTTCCAAGCCACACCCCCTTGGGAGAGAATCACCTGTATCTGACGCAGTAGGTGCTCTGTGTCTGTGAGTTACACGTCTATGAATTCAGCCAACTGCTGATGGCAAATATTTGGGAAAAATGCATCTGTACTGAACATAGATTTTCTATTGCCACCCTCCACCCTGAGGAATACAGCATTACGATGATTTTCCTAGGACTTAGCCTTGTAGTAGATACTGCAAGAAATGTAGAAATGGTTTCAATGTGTGAGAGGAATATGTATAAGTTCTGTGCCACTACAGTGCTGTTCTATAGGATGGACCTGAACATGAACGGACTTGGATAACTGTACAAGGCTTGAAGCCAAAAGCTTGCAGACACCAAAGCATGACTGAGTTTGCCTACAGTGCGAACATCTCAGCTCTCCCCCGGGGGCACCACATCAGCAGGATGGGACTTGTGGTGGAGACAGGGACAAGTAGAGCGTGGAGTTCCCAGGGGTGGAGCAGAGTCAAGAGTGCAGTTTTGCCCAACCTCCTGGTGGCACAAGGGGTTGTGAGGCTGTGACGAACAAAGAACAGAGTGTCTGTGATTAGGAGTGAGGCGATGCAGGTGTCGGGTTGGATGTGACTGTTGCTGAATGGCCTTATCTTCCGTGACTCATTTTTCCACTTAAAAAGTATAAGGAGAGCTGTGGCCCTACCCACTACACTGAGAAGATTTGGAAATATTTCAGAGGTATTGCAGAGCTCCTTGGAGAGGTGAAATTGCATCCTGTATGACCTATAAATGCTGCCTCATGTGAACATGGGGGAAAATATCTGGGTTTATTTGCGTGACTTCACCTCATTTGAATCACCTGCCGAATGGAACTTGGCATTCCCAGGTCCCCCATCCACGCAGACCTATTCCGAGTACAGACCATGACCGAGGCCCTGGGAAAGTGAGGTGGCCATAATGTTCGCCTCTCTTTGTCATTTTTCTCACATCTGAGACTGAGGACTTCTGTTTTCATTCAGAAAAAAAAAGCATGCAGGCAGTTTTTGGAAATGTGGATCAATGGGCTAGCCAGAGACCATGCTGATCACAAATGCACATGGCTCTCCACAGCCGCCCTGCCGAAGTAAGTTAATGATTCTTGGTAAGTTCGGTAATGGGCTCACTGTGACCTGAAAAAATTAGAAAATGAAACCCAGAGAAAGGTCACAGAAGCATCTGGGTCTTCAGAGGGGGATTCTGGCTGGATCCAGTTCAAGGTGTTGACCGTGAACCTTGCTCCTTGACCCCAGTGAGTTGATAGTTATAGGTTGCAGTCAAGTGCGCTCCCCTAACTCCGCCATAGGAGGAGGGTTCCCTAACTGGCACAGAAGTGTGAATGTTTAGTGACCAGAGGTGAAAGTGTTTTGGGTTAGATACAGTTACATGCAATGAAGGGAGAAGGAAGTTGAGATTTATAGGGAAACATCTCAGCAGGTTGATTTTCATTAAAAAAAAAAAAGCGCTAAAATCTATATTTTCATGGAAATCAGTTTATTTCTAAATCTCAGAAATCTTGGATGACAGGCTAAATACTGCAGGTTGAAGTGCTCTTGTTTAGCTAGGAGGTACTTGGCAGGCACCGTGTGGTCGTTACGTTTCTCTGTCTCCCAACGTACCTGTATTTTGGGCACTAGCATTTTCTATGATTCCTGCTCGGAATCATTTGTTACAAAATGGAGACTGAAACTGGTTTAATTTGAACCACAGGTGTGTGTGACTTAGCAGGAAAGGAACAGGGATTGCTCAAGCTGAGGCGTCCTAAAAGGTCTGTTTGTAGACTCCTTATAAACCCTGCTGTAGAAACCACGAAACGGACTGGGAGTATAGGATGTGTTAACGGCAGCAGACCCCAGGCAATCATCCAGATCACAAGATACACCATATCCTGGGACCTTTCCCTCTTCCTTGCCTCAATCGGCATTTTAGAAGTAGCTCTTTCTCACAGAGTCTCATGGCACTTAGTGTTGTTGGGAAACCAGAAAACTTTGTCTGCATCTACTTAAAAATTTTGTAGACTCTCCTTAGGAAAAAGTGAGTGGTTCAGGTCTGTGGGATAAGTCTGAAAGGAGCATGGGATCTGACGTAGTGCTTAAATGATACTGTAGACCCTCCAGCAGCTGGAAGGGCTTCCACTGGCCAGTCTCGGGAAATCTGAGCATCAGAAAGGATGATGATGACAATGGATACATGGTCAGATGGCATTTTGAAAACCGGTCTTTGAGTCTATAGCCCACTTAAAAATAACAGGTGAAGAGTGGAAAATTCTTCTTGATGTAAGAATACTACCTAATAAATGTGGAAGAAAAGGCAGGATTAGAAAAATGGTCATTGTGTTATTGCAGTCTGACTGCAATGACAGACCTCCATATGCACGTGTTCTGCACCTGTGAATGCAACCATCTTGCTTAGGAAATATTTGGGGGGGAATTGCATCTGTACCATGCAGGCTGAATTGTGCAGGCTTTCATTTTCTTGTTCTTATCCCTGGGACAATACAATTTAGCAACTATTTACTTAGCAGTTACCCTGTATTAGGCATTATAATTCAAAATGATTTAAAGTATGCAGGATGTTGCGCGTTTCCATTCTACGCACATGCAATACCATTCTATACAAGGAATTTGAGCATCTGTGGATTTTGGTGTCTGCGGTGAGTCCTGCAGCCAATCACATGTCTTCTGAAGGGGTGGCTGTGCTAAAGCGATACTAGGAGCAGCCGTGACGTTCATACCATCGGGTTTATTTGCTGCAGGAACAAACTTCACCCAATACAAAGACACCTTGTATTATTCATTATTACCTCTAATACAATATAAAATTATATTATTAGTTATAGAAGGTATCTTTGCCATGAAGAGCTATGGTGCGTTATCCAAGTAAACCTTGGCATCACCAAGAACTGGACAAGCTGGCATTGTGTGTCTCTTGGAATGGCTGTGGCGGTGTAACACAGTGGCTGTGCTATGCTACTACCAATCTGTGCCAGAATATTTAATCTGAACCCAAGGAAAGAGGAGGATTTGTCTGAAGTCCAGACTGTGCACAAGGATTTTGTGACCAAAAAAATGACTGTAATGGGAGATAGTTCCAGGCTAAGAGCTACTACGTGCATGTGATAACTAGATGCAATGCATAATTTTGTTGGGATTGTAGGTGGATCGAAAAAAAAAAAAGAGAAAAGAAAAGGAGGAAGGAAACGAGAAGGAAGGAATAGAAAAGAGGAAGGAAGTGAGAGGAGAAAAGGAAATATTATGAAGACTACTTGAGGCTCTATATTAATAATAATACTTCAGAAATAATTGAACACACTTGAAAAATACTTGTTTTTGAGGTACAGTTCTGCACCAGTGTTTATTCAGGTGTGGCAATGGTGTTGTCATTTAGGAAATGCTTTAGTTCTCATGTGATGCGTGCTGAAATAATTCAGGTTAAAGGGACGTGGTTCCTGTGGCTGCTTTTCCTCATGGGTCCTAATGACGTATAGACAGCTAATGGATAAAGCAAACTGAACATTAACAGCAGTGAAAGGGGTATGGGTCTGAATTATACTTTTGTTCTGATTTCTTTTGTAAATTCAAAAATTAAAAATCAAATGTTGAGCTTCAAAAATTCATCAAAATTTAAAAAGTGGGAGGATGGATCATGGTACAACAAAGATAGTTTTCACTGTGAAATCACAGTAGTCATTAGTTCATTGACATGGAAAAGTGAAAGTAATTATTTGTTCTATTGCCTTAGAAAGGGGAAGCCGATTAAGGGGTGAAATAATTAAATTAAATTTATATTAAATAAATTATATTAATTTATTTAAATTAATAAATTAATTAATGATAAATAATTAAATTAATGATAAATAATTGGAATTAAGTATGGTTTCCTTCATTTTTTAAGTAAAACTATTTACATAAAAGTGAAATAATTAAATTAAAATTTTAAATTTCAAAATAAAATTCTAGTCCAGTTCTCTGAGCTTGCGTTAAAATTTATTCATCTGACAGAAATCTCAAGGGACAATTTTCCAGAAAGGAGGCACAGTTGGTCTGGCTAAACAACTAGTTCTACAACCTTGATTATGAAATATAATGCATTTCATTAAAATTTTCATTGTACTTACAGATTAGCCACAGGGTACTTAGCAATTGAAGCTTTTTAATATTTCCAAAATTGACTTGATAGTGATTTATCACGAAATTCTAACACATTGTTTCATGATCCTAATTATTAGAACTAATGCTTCCGATTCTTGTGGAGTGAGCATAAGGAAGGGGCCCCTTGGGGAGCAAGGGGTCCTCAGGGGTCAAGGTTAGCAGCGTTTGACAGTGTGGTAGCCATACCTGAGATGACGAAGGATTCTCTCCATCGTGGAAGGGAGAGGGATTGGACACCATTGGAATAACTCCCTTTATAACCAGATTGTCCAGCAACTTTCCGAACAAGTATTTTTCCTCCCGAATTATTGAGCACTCCGCTATAAAGAGAAAGAAATGAATGTTTGAATGAAGAACAGAAATCCCGTTTGGCATGACCATCGGTCTATTAAGCCAGCCTCCAACTTTATGTAGACTTAGGAAAAGAGCAAGAACAAGAACAAGCAGACCTTGACCACTAATCCAACCTCCACGGATGGTGCCTCTGCTGCACGTGGCCTGCATCTGACCTCTCAAGTCACGTGTTCTCTTCTAGCACCAGATTGCTCTGTTGCCTCAAATTTTGTCTTTTCTGGTTTCCTCATCCCCAGTGGTTCTTTTTTTTTTTTAAATATTTATTTGATTTATTATTATTTATTTTTATTGGAAATTCAGATAAATAGAGAAGAGGAGAGACAGAGAGGAGGATCTTCCATCTGTCGATTCGCTCCCCAAGTGGCCACAACAGCCAGTGCTGCACTGATCTGAAGCCAGGAGCCTGGAGCTTCTTCCAGGTCTCCCTCACGGGTGCAGGGTCCCAAAGCTTTGGGCTGTCCTCGACTGCTTTCCCAGGCCACAAGCAGGGAGCTGGATGGGAAGCAGGGTCACCGGGATACAAATCGGCATCCATGTGGGATCCTGGCGCATATAAGGCAAGGACTTTTGCCGCTAGGCTACTGCACTGGGCCCCCCAGTAAAACCTCTTTCCTGGTATTTTCCAGTTTGGTTCTGTGACATCACAGAATTAACGCTGTTATTTCACCGGGTGCTATGAAATTATAAAAAGTAACTTTTTTTTTGTAGAGAAGGTGTACAGCTAAATTAAATGTATTAAAAACAAAACCCCAAACACTGGAAACTGTTTTCTTAATTTCTGGGCTTTTTCCAATTTTTTGGTCCTGATGTGGAAGGGACTGATCCGTCCCTGCCTTCCCTTCTGTGTTAGACAAATTTTCCCACTTGGCTCCCACACAGCACTTTCTTATTCCCTGCCCCAGAGCCTGATGCGGTCCCTTGAGATTTCTAATTTATGGCACCACGGGATTGAAAAGAAAATGTCTGATGTTTCCATCAACGCCCCTCCTTCTCTTCAGGAAAGTTTGTTTCCTGCCCTTCCACCTTTACGGTGAGTCAGCAAGTCACAGCATTTGACTTTCCTAGTGACCCAGAGGACAGCCAATGACAACACAGGGAGAGCCCCCAGGACCCGGGGATACTTCTCATGTGTGCTCGCCCTCTGGGCCATCACACACACACACACACACACACACACCACACACACACACCACACACATACACACCACACCACACCACACCCACCACACACTACTCACGCACACACCACACCACACACCACACATACCACACACACCACACCACACACATCACACACACTACTCACGCACACACCACACCACACACCACACATACCACACACACCACACCACACACATCACACACACTACTCACACACCCCACCTCCTACACACACCACACCACACACACCACACCACACACACCACACCACACCACACCACACCACACCACACCACACCACACGCTACTACATCACACACATCACACCACACACACCACACACTACTCACACACCACACCACACATAACACTCACACATATTTACACATACCACACACACACCATGCAATACCACATATGACACACAAATACACCCCACACACCCCACACAACACACAACCACACACCACATACACATACCGCATACACATACCACACACCACACACACCACACCACACCATATGCACACACATACCACACATACACACTCCACATACACTACACACACATACTACTCACACACACCATGCACATACCACACACACGTACATACCACACACACCACACATATACCCCACATACACCACACACACACACACCACTCACACACACCATGCCCACAGATGTGTGCGTGCGTGCGCTGAGAGAATCCTCATTGTCAAAGGGTTTCAAACCTGTGTCTAACCTCAACTCCTGGGTTCTTTGCTTTTGCGAAGGGTTACTTCTCAGAGTTCAAGAGCTCAGGCACCTCTCCGTCCATTGACGCCAACTCCCCATTACTCCCTCAAGTCTTTTGTTGTTGTTAAATTTTTATTTTGAATTTTTGAATCCTGTGGTGCAATTTTGTATAGACTGGGATTCCCCTCCAAATTCCCACCCACCAACAGATTTTCCCCATGTTGCTACAGTAGTATAGACCTTCATAAGGAGTTATACATCAATCAGTATGTCATTTAAGGGTGCCCTGACATTGCTGATACAGACAACATCAGACAGTCCAGCATCTCATTGTCTACACATTTCCAACAGTTTCATTGGGAGTTCATCTTTGATTTGGAAGCAGAGATGCATATTGCATTGTATCCCCACATCTGGACAACTCCCTCAAGTCTTAACAGCCTCTCTTCTCTCTGGTCACTTTGTTTCTCCCCACAGCCATCAGGCTGGTCTCCCTCCCCTGGACAAAGCACAGCATTCCCACGGACATGCTCCTGTTGCATTGCTCTCTCCCTTGGGAGAACCTGGCTCCCATGGTGCCTGACTGTGCCTGTGCAACTTTGCAGCTGGAGCTGTTTCCTACACTTCTCCCCCTACCCTCAGCGTATCTCCCCGGCAAGATTCTGACTCTAGCGAGCACACCCACCCCTCTCAGAGTCTTGTTCTTACAATTTCAATTCTGGCTTTATTCTATTTCCTAAAAATTTCAGCAGGCAACTTTAGTTCTTAGTTAAAATAGAGATTTGTTTTCTCTTTCTTTCTTTTCCTTCCTTCCTTCCTTTCTTCCTTCCCGTGGGGCAGTTATTTTTTTTAGTCCCTGTGGTATGTAGGTGCCACTTGTACCAGCCTGTAGGGCACAATGCTTAAGCTACCAGGAATGTGTGAGCTGTTGACACTGATAGCTTGAAATCAACCATGCAGGGATGTTTATACCACAGACATTGGCAAGCTAGGCACCATGCCCCCTTGTAGAGCTGTTGTTTAACAATTAGCAGCACACTGCTAGTTCGCATTCTAATGATTAAAACAAAAACATGACCCTGTGTTCTCTTGTAATTCATCTAGCAAACTGGAAAGAAGTTTTATCCCTTTCTTTCCCCCAGAAAAAGCACTGCACCCTCAGGTTTGGGCTGCATTGTCCCATGAGGTGCATTGTGAGGATGAACGCATTTGCATCTCAGCTGCCACTGAAGAGTCAGAGCCACGCAGAGGGAGGGAAGGGCCCCCCAACCCTGAGCGCTTCCTTCAGGCTGTTTATAGGGACGGGACCTGGGGAGACACTCAGGCTGACCTGGGCTGGTGATCGTGGATGAAGCTTATGCATGACTGAAAATCAGATACTGAGCCAGGTCTGTGCTAAACTAGTGTGTTCTCATGAGTCTGCCTAGGGGGGCAGAGGGAAGCTACAGCGTCCCATGGGCTAACCTGGCAAATATGGCTGTCTCCAGGCCAGGCAGAGTCCACCACGGTGGGAGACACCGCAGAAGAGCCTGAAAGGGGCCGTGACTCCATTTATGAGGCAGGCTGGAGCTCAGAACCACTGCAGATTTCTGGAATTTGCACGAACATGGCCTCATTTACATCCTCACTCAGACTCAGGCCATTCGCAAATACACGTACTCTCTGAAAGTGGAAAACCAGAACCACTTTCTTGGCCTTCTCCAGATGCCTTGAGTGGCGCTGAGCAGGGCCTGGGTGTCTATCCCCTCCCTGGCCCCAGCACCTTGGGACTGGGGTAAACAGGGCCTGGGAGATTGGATAGTGCTGAATGGCCAGGGCTCAGAGGGCAGTGGTCAGCAGGAGACATGCTCCACGGTAAGACGGCCTCTTCATTGCTCCAACTCAGAGCAACCTCTCTCCTCTCCCAGCGTTTGAAAATACAAGGGTTAGGATAGGACTGAGCCCAAACAGGATGCCTCTTACATGTTTGTTATCCCTTTGGCTGGAAGGAATAGAGGAAATTGCTTGTAATAAGATATCTGAGCTTGATACTGTATGTGAATATTAAATCCTTTAATTCAAATTAATCCAAAGCTCTAAACCAAAATATGTTCTCTCTGGTCTGTCAGATCTGACAGTGGGGAATTCTGGCAGGACAGCGAGTGTAGGTCCCCAATGCACTTTTAACTCATGTTCTTCTCTTAAATTCTGTCTTCTGAAAACAAGCTTTGTGAAAAGCAGGCTGATAGCATCCAAAATTCCTATCTGTTTTCCCTTAAGACTTCTAATCTTCCTCCTCCCGGAAAGAGACCCTTCTGTCCAAATAGTTCCTCTAACTCTATTAGTCACTAGCTCAGGAAACCACAGTGGCACTCAGTTGCTCAAGCCTCCAATCTTGTTTACTGAAATACTGCAGCTCTTATTCTCTGCCCCTCCACTCTCAACTAGATTGTTCACACCAACTTCCTACACTCCATCCCGCTGTCTTCCCAGAGCCCCTACCCTGCCCGAGCCCTCCTCATCTTCACCCAAAGGTGCAGTCACCCATCAGAAAGCTTTTCCCAGCTCTGGCATCTACAATCCAAGCTGGAAGTGAGGGCCATGAATTTGAATCCTCGCCATGCAATTCACTAGCAATGTGATTTACTTTCTTACACCTCAGTTCCTCTTCTAGCAAATGGGGATGCCTTTAACAATCGAGACAGTGCTAGAGGGAGAGAATCAGAATGTAATGGATCAGCTGCCACTTAAAAATATCTTCCCCCTATTTTGTTAGAGAGAAAGCTTTCATCTGTTGTTTCATTGCTTAAATGCCTGCAACAGCCAGGGCTGGGTCAGGCCAAAGCACAGTACTCAACCTGAGTCTCCTGTGTGGGTGGCAGGTCTAATAGTACTTGAACCATCTTTGCTGCTCTCACAGTGTCTATGAGCATGGATCTAGCGTTGGGAGGGAGCTGGGGATTGCAGCCACGCACTCCAGTGGGATGCAGACATCCCAAGGAGCATCTTAACCACTGTACTAGATGCCTGTCATGACTACTGATGATTTTGATCATGGTTTTGGTGAGGTCAGATTCGCTGTTACAGCTCTGTTCTTCCTAGGAAGCGTGGAAGGCAGAAGTTAGGAGGACAGATGGTCCAGTCAGCTGTACTTGAGTTGGAGGGTATACAGAGGCTACTCATCCTGTTTTTATTGAGATGAGCACAATGGGGCTGGCATTGTAGCACAACTTAAATCACCACTTGTGACATCTAGCATCCCATATCAGATTCTTGGTTCAAATCTCAGCTGTTCTATTTCTCATCCAGTTTCCTGCTAATGTGTCTGGGAAAGTAATGGAAGATGACCCAAGTTCCTGTCTAAATGGGAGACCAGGAAAGAGTTTCTGGCTCCTGGCTTCAGCTTGACCCAGATCTGGCTGTTGCGGCCATTTAAAAAGTAAACCAACAGATAGAAGATCTGCCTGTTTGTGTTCCCCTCTTACTCTGTTACCGTGCCTTTCCAATAAATAATCTCAAACAATACATGTGCATAACAGTAGTAGATAGAGCATAGATTTGAGGATTAAGTAATAACCATGTGATAGAAGTCAAGTGCTTTGCATATACACCGCAGCCTTATTAGCAAAACTATTAAGTAAATATGCATTTCTTGATGTTTTTACCACAAACATGGACCAAATAAGTCTTACGATTCTGTGAAGGTTACTTTTGCCTCTCCTCATTTAGGCAGTGACTAAATCCGAAGCACACCACAGCTCCTGCTCTTTCCAGGATCCCAGACCAGCCACTGGTCAGGTGGTGCCACCTGTCACCCCTCCCTCTCATCTTTCCTTTGTCTCCAGGCCATCATCATAGCTCTGAGACATGGTCCTTCCTGCAAACTCCACGGCCTTCCTTGGCCACATCCCTACTGTTTCCTCGCTCAGCTTTGCATCACTAATCACTTTGGTTTCCTCATGGTGAACACAGAAGGGTAATATTTCCCTCCCTATTACAATGTAATGAGAAGTCTTTCATCTTTTCTCATGCACAGCTTCTGGGTCACCCCTTTGGGGTGGGGTTGTGCAACACAGTGCAACCTGCTTAGTTAAATTTGTATGGTTTTGCTCGCTAAACAGAGACTCTGCATGGGCTGCTCCCTGCCAGCACCTTGATTGCAAGTTATTAAGCAGCTCAGAGCTACCCACCTGTGCACTGCTGCCCCACACACGCTGGAGTAGGATGCATAGATGTCAGTGCCATAAACGTGGTATTTGGGGTCTTGGCAGCCAGCAGGGCATTTCACAATGAACTCAGGATTGATTATCTTGCCAGCTTTGACATCACAGTTGATCTGAGGCACAGCTGGGAATACAAGATAAGATCAAAATTACACCTTGCCGTATCAGCTTCTATATGAAGTGACTCCATTAGGTCATGACTCGATTGTCCATTTACTTAATCTGTAAAAGGCAGGGCTCGAGCTGACCCCGCATCTTGCCCACCTAACGAAAGCCAAGCCCTAATGAGGACATTCCTCAGACCAAATGAACAGTAGAGGCCAGGCATGGCATTTAACCTGCTGAGAGCAAAAACAAAAGGCTAATTCCTGTGCTTTTGCAGACGGTCAGTTAATTGAAGAAGTGAATTCTGGGAAATGAACTGCCACGGGGACTAGCAGGAGAGGACTGGCTGTTCTGGTGCTCTATAATTGGTCCAGGGAAAAAAGAAAGAACTCAGACAACTTGTGGGTGGAAGGAAAGGCGTTCCAGAAAGGGCGAGCAAGAGGACTGTGGGTGTAGAGAGGTTGGCCTCCGGGCTGGTGGGAGGGAGTGAATTGACAAGACCAGGAACAGGAGGCAGGAGGGTGTGTATGCTGGGTTGGGCAGGATGTGGGGTACAGCAGAGAGACTTTAGACACAGGGACATAGGGTGAAAAATCTTTTGGTCCGAGGGGATCCCCTAGGTCCAGATCTGGGGTCACTCTGGGGAGTGAACTTTTCTCTCCTGCCCCACCACCGGCGGAAAGCTGCGCAGGCAGGGGCAGTGCATTCACTGGCCTCCCTCCCTCTGGGCTTCATCCGCACTGCACAGGATGGCTCTTCTGCAACTGAGCTTTGCCTGGGATGAGGTGGAGCAGGTGCCCTGGTGACGGTGTCCAAGTGGGGTAGTGCTGCAGCATCCCTTCCAAGATTTTCATTCAAAAACTCCCGAGTGAAGAGGTCTCTTTGACAACACTCTCCTGGTGCCCTTCAAGTTGGTAGTGTGTTCAGAGCTGGGCTCCACTCTCCAGAAAGGTCTCTGAAATGTGAACAGTCCAAAGAATGAGCAAGGAGGTGCCTCTTGGAATATCTGGGTCCCCTGTTGCAGTGCTTGGGTTTGAGTTCTGGGTTTGCTCCTGGTTCCAGCTCCCTATTAATGCACACTCGTATTAGTGCGCACTAACTTGGTTCCTACTACCTGCATTGGAGACCTGAATCAATTTTCTGGCTCTGGGATTCTGCCTGGTCCAGCTCTGGTCCTGATGAGTAATCAAAACACATAAATACATGAAGAAAAAGAGAAAGAGAGAGAGAGAGAGAGAGAGAGAGAGAGAGAGAGCGAGCGCGAGCGCGAGCAGGGGCTCCAGAGGAGTCTGGGGACCATCAGTTTGAGTTGGCAGAAATGGGTCACTTGGCCATAAGGAGGTAAGTAAGACTTTGGAGGCAAATGATGGCTGAATTTCTAAGTAGGACTGCTGTGTGCTATGACCCTGGAGGGCTGACCTAGAACTTCAAAGGTTTAAACTTTCTATAGAGGTGAATTTTGCCAAGAGGAACTTTCTAGGAATTGCAGTTGCCCTTGAAGGAATGGGCTGCCTTGTGAAGCCGTGAATGACTGCTGGTGGAAGTGTACATGAGAGGGGATTTCTACGTGGGGAGGGAGGTGGAAATAAAACCCCATCCCGTGCTAAGAGTCTGTGATTACACGCCTGGATCCAGGAGCCCTGCCAGGCCACCCACCCTCTAACTCGGTTACTGAGATGGCCTCAAAGTTGCTAATAGCTTCCAGCTGTATCCAAAAAGCACATTCTTTGTTTAACCCTGAAGTATCTGGGCTGAACAGAGCTGTATTTCACTCAGGCAGAGGAAACTGAAGACTCAGGCTCTTAAACACCCTTTCAGACCCTCTTTGCCACTCAGGGCTGGACCGGTGTGGGGCTCCTCCTGCTCCTGGGAGCCGTGGGGCTGAGTCTGATCACAGGTTTTTGGCAAATTGTGGTCTACGTGAAGAAGTGGAGTACTGTGCTTAGAACAGCTTTGTGGTTTCATTCTCCCCACCCGAAGGTTGCCTCGTCCCCAAGGCTATTGTTACTTTGTCTTTCATTCTTGTGAACTCTGTTAGGCAAGGCTGTGTGCACTGTTTCTAGTCTCAGTAGTTCTTTAAAGCCTTCATTTTTGGCTCTCAAGGTAGTTAATTGCTTGAGCCTGGGAGTAAATGAATGTGCTGAATTGGCCTGCCTTCTGCTGTTCCTCCCCCATTGCCAAATGTGTCACCTCCCTTAGAGGTAAAGAGAGGTGTCTTTGTGGGTTTCAGTGCTTCAAACTGGGAGGTGACAGGCTCTAGGAGCTGGGATTACATCTTGATGTGACTTTAGCACTTTGAGATTTTGGATTTCCTGAAAGGCCAATAAAATCTTTGGAGTTGAATGAAAGGCTATCTCTGGAAGATTACTGCATGAATAAACTTCAGGATGCACACAAGAACAAGCAGGAGGTTTCCAATGAATAGTTGGTTTAAACGACAAGAGAAAATATCACATGGTATTAATTTGTTTCCTGCTCACCAATCCCCTCCCCTTTTTTGTAATGGGTGTTTGTTTTTTGTTTGTTTTCTTTTTGTAGTATTGACTTTCTAAAAAAAATAATAAAGGACTGAAAAATACCTTAAGTAAGATCTATTTTATCTGTACCCTACTGGGTTGGCACAATTGATGGATTAAGTCATTAATTTGTCCCGTGTGTGTGTGTGTGTGTGTGTGTGTGTGAAATCAGGCACAATTGCTCATGCACTTTGGGAAAACAAGGAGCAACTGGAAAGTGTGGCTAAAGGTCAACTATTTGTTAGGTTTTTACAGAAAATTCAACTGGAGAGTGGGAACTAATTAAATTTTGCAAAGTAATTACGCCAAGCACTGGGAAATGCAGTGTCTACATCCAGGCAGCATGAAGTCTATTGCATCTCTCTGGCAGCTCTTTTTGAAATATAGGGAAACCATGGCTTCTTCACAGCATTCACCCTGGTATGGCTGAAGTAGCCTGTTTTCCTGAAACCATTGAAAAATCTTCTTCCATCTACTTAAAGCCCAAAGAACTTCCCCTGAGCATTTTGGAATATTCAGTGCTTAGTGCTTAGGTTTTCCTTTTGTCTTTTGTGGTTTAGACTCATCTTCCTATCTCCATCTCTCATCGGGAGGATCAGCCAAAGCTAAGGCAGCTCAAGAAGCATCATTCTTTGTGGTGAAAGGAGACAGTGGACACACGCCCAGGTACACAGGAGAAGGCAGGCCTCCCTATGGCGAACCTCAGGTGGGAGCCCACCTGTAATCCCAGGAGTCTTTGGGGGAAACAAGACCAACGTCTTGTCCATTCCTTAGAGAGCAGTGACTGTGGCAGTGAAGGAAAGCTTGACTTGAAGTCCTGGAGAGCTGGGGGAGCCGATGTGTTTGCATGAACTGTTTGTGTTCTGCACTGTGTTCTGCTTCTGCCCTGGAGCCGTCACTGCTCCTGTGTGGGATGTGGGACTCTGCAGGGCTTCTCTACCTTCTCTTGGTTGACTTCATGTCAGCTCACACTAGCACAGCCTCAGGTTCTGCTGTTCCCACCCCCCGCCCACGGAGGTTCATGGAACCACTATCAGGGAAAAGAGAATCACCTAATGCTGGCCCTGGAAGAGTCCCCTCAGTGCAGGTCAGCAAAGTTTCTGTGTCGGCTGAATGGCTGTCCCAGGGTCGCTGGCAAAAGGTCTCATCTCATGACACAAAACTGTACTGTTACTATTTTCATGAGTTGCTATTCATGAGGTGCAATCTTAGATGCAGAACTGCAAATGTTCAAAGGAGGCTTGGTTCCCCTGGTTGGGTTGTTGGAGGTGTGTGTGTAACATGATATGCCAATTATGCATCTGACCAAATCAAAACTCTGTCATCCTCATTTTGCCATTCTTCTGGGATTCAGCAATCCCAGGTAAGCCACCTGGATTCTGGAAAACAAATTTCTTTATCAGTTAGATTGACCCCTTTGTAAGTTTGCCATGTGGCTCTTATTGAAGGACAATTATCATGCATTTTTTATTGAAGGATTTTTATGAATGCACTTATGAATGGGAAATTGAATACTAACTTGATTTTGTTGGACTTTGGTATTCACTGAAAATCTTAATTTAAGAGAGTAATACTAAAAAAATCACTTAATAAAATATAAAAAAAGACCATGTATTTGAGTACAAATGTGTCCTCGATCCTGACATTCAATGGACAGGCCATGGTAACTTTTTGTTTATAATGATTTTTTTTACAAATCATTTACTTCCCTTTTGCTTAACTAGCCTCTGGTCACATTAAAGGTTTGTTTAAAAGCCATTAATACCTTATGTTGGCTTTACAGAAAATTTAAAAATTCTTAAGGCTTTTTCCTGGCCCTTGCTGCAGAACTTCTGGGCCTGTCAGCGCAGTCCCTGGTATGTTCTAAATGCTTGTAGTCCTGTACCCTTGGCTTACATAATTTTTCATAGGTGGAAGCAATTTCATCTATTTTTTACTACTATTTAAAGGCCCAGTTCCATACACATTCAGCAATCAGAATATAAACTTCAAGAGACCAGGGATACCTGTCTGTTTTGCTCACTGCCATTTATTAGAATGTCTGGTCCATGAATGGGTAGATTAACCCAATCCACTAGAAACCCCTGCTGGTTTTATTTCTAAATCTCATTTCCCTGTACATCTCTCTTGGTCCAAGTCACAAACATTTCAATGTATATTAACAGGTACCTTTCTGTCTCAATTTTTTTCTTCTACACTTTATATCTCCTAGTCTTTCTTTGGCTCCAGTCCTTTCTCCATTGAGAAGCTAGTATGATACTTTGACAAACAGTATCAGATTTTGTTATTCTACTTAGTACCACTTACTGAATTCCTAGTGCTCTTGAAATATAAAAAAAGTCCAGTACTCATTTCGGCAGCACATATACTAAAATTGGAATGACACAGAAATGATTAGCATGGCCCCTGTGCAAGGATGACACGCAAATTCGTGAAGCGTTCCATATTTTAAATGTTCATGGATCTGAAATTTCGTGGTTTCTGGTTCTAAGTGCAACTATATTTTTAATTTTTAATTATTTAAATAAGGTAACCACTTCTAAGTGAAAAAAGTCCAGGCTCCTTAAGAGGGTCTACAAGGCTTTAAAGGATTTGTCCTAATACTATTGTTCAATTTCATATGACTGTTTCATGGATAATGGTACAATGTTAGCAAGCAAAGGCTTAGAAGAAGGACCTAGGCAAAAGGAAAAGTGAGGGCAAAACTTTGAGGTGAAAATGGACTTGGCCGTTGGAAGAACATAAAGGAGGCCAGTGTTGCACTGAGGGGGAGGGAGGCACATCATGAGCTCTGTGATGTTGACAGGGATCACATCAGTAGGGATCTAGAATCCAAAGTCCCATCAGACTAATACAGCAACAATTGCTTTCACCAGGACCCTGCAGGACTACAGATATTCTAGTCAGGAGGAATGTCTTGACAAGCCATGAGGTGACTCCGTCTGTTGATCCTTGACGATCTATAGTGAAGGGTCCTAAAGATGACAAAATGTCGCATAAGGGGAATTGCTTACAGGGGCCAGTGAAGGAGCTGAATTACAAGGCATGACAGGACAGTAGGGCCTTGACAACATGGGGTGACGTGTAGAGAAAGTTGTGGGAAAGGAAAGGTCAGATTCTTCAAAATCACTGGGAGGCATTTGGACATTTTAGTGGTGTAGGTTTGGGGTTTGTACATGTTTAATCTAATGTCTGAGAAACCCTGGGGGCCAGGCTGATGATGGATGACGCTGGATTATGGAGTCATTGTGTTGGCCAGTGAGGAGGCTGGGTTTGAATCTCTGTGTGTCTGAATTCAATGCCGTATCATACATAAACCTAAACCAGAACTTGTCATGAAAATGTGTAGGTTTGTGGGGGAGGGCATTGAAATAAATATTTGCCTTTATGGTTGATAAAAGATTTGGAAAGAATATGTACAAGCAACAGTTGGAGAAAAACAAAGGATATGCAATGAAACTGTTTCCTAAAGACAAGTCTAGTAAAAGTAGCTGATCTCAACAAGTAACTCCAAGCTCAAGCGTGAAACACTTCAAAAAGTGTATAAAGATTGGTCCTTCTGATCTATGTTTTCGCAAGTTTTACCAGAATGCCTTAGTCCACCACGGAAGAACAGGGATGTAGTATGTAGTAGTGATTGAATGTTGGAAGGTGACTCACTCTGCAACTCGATGACAACACAGCTTTTGGGCAGCCACAGAAATTTGTATCTCTTCAACATATTTTGGTTTACCTAGGTCCTTAATACATGTTCTTTCATTTGCTCCTTAAAACTCTAAAAGATAATCTGGCCCCGTTTTCCAGAGAAGTTGGTTTGCTCAAGCTCAACTAAGTGGCAGACTCACAACTTGAATTCAAGCCTTTTGGCTATAAATCTTGAGTGTTGCCAGCTCCACCTCCTTGTCTGTTGTATAGTGAAAGAGAATGAGTTAAATGTTTGTGTCTCTAATCTAATGGGACTTTTTTTTTTTGGAATTAGTTATAGTTGAAATATGATTTGTCTCCTTGATTTCATGTGGGAGTTCAAACCAAAGTCCTAAAGTGATGTTACTAAGAGGGTGGAAATGTAATCAGACTGTGGGGGTTTAAAGGTGGAGCCTTTGGGAAGTGATTCAATCAGATTAGGTCACTAGGGTGGAGCCCCCATGATTGAATTCTGGTGGCTTTTATAAGGGGAAGAGACCACACAGACACAACAACACATGTGCACTCTTGCCGTGATGTGATGTAGTTCAGGGGAACATTTGTTAAAGCCTGGGTTACACTGTTTGCACTTTGAATCCTAGAACCATGAGCTAAAATAAACCTCTCTTTCTTCTTTATAAGTAATATTCATCTGTCTCAGGTGTTTTATTATAGTGATGAACAGCTAACCAATGTGATGGCTGACAGTCGATAGTAGGTGAGTGTGGAATATACTTGTCAGATGGTGTGTGTGTGTGTGTGTGTACATGTGTGTTTATCCCAAACCCATGCAAGAGTACTCTTCTGATACAATTTTTCCTGTATTTTTCTCACTGTTATTTCTGCAAATTGCCATTCACAAGAGTCGATGTGACTTCTTTGTTATCTATGCTTCAGAAGGAAAGTTAGAAAGTTAATCTGCTTCCTTTTCCATGATCTGAGAAAGGGTGTGCATACCAGTCTGTGTGAACACAGTGGCTCTGGTTCCAGGTGTTTGAGAAATGAGCAAACACTGGGTAATACTTACAAGTTGCCACACTGAGCTAACTCAAGAAGCTGTGCACACGTTAGAGGAAATCCTACAACCACTGAGCTATGTTTCTTGTCATCAGGGTCGAGTGCATTAACTAACCAACTCCCAAAATTATGACCTCCTCATGCCCGATGCAATGCATCCTGGAATTATCCATCCTTTCAAGGTTGATTGCAAAAATTTTTTCCATGAGTTACAGGGTATTAAGGTTAAGTTATTGGAGAGAAATATGGGAATTACAAGGTTGTACATTTCACCCTAAGGTAGGTCTATTTCAACAGACTTTGATATAATGGAAATGTTTCAGAATATGACTTCACTGCCTATGGAAAATGTCTCCTCATTTATTTTTGCTGATTGTTGTCTTCATCATGTACATTTGCTATTAAAACTCCCAGGAGTCCTCAGCCTCCAAGAAATGGTGAGAAGAAAAAAAAGCATCTCAGATTGGCATCACTGGGTGGCTTCTAACCTGTTTCCAGCTGCATGACCTGTTACTGTCCAACACTTAGCCCCAACCATGCCACCCACTGCTTCTGGCCTCCTCCTCTTGTTTCCTGAGATACTGGACTTGGGCCACCTGGAAGCCTTCCCACTTACCTTTGCCTATAAAATTCAACTTACTTTTCATGCTATTGTCTTGAATGTCCTCTTGTGCAGCTAATCTATGTTAGACTCCTTGTTTTTTCTCATATAGCATTTACCACATTTTCCTTAATTTTATAGTGGTTTTTCCTGGTGTTCATTTGTCCAGCTATCCAATAATTACCCAATGAGCACTAATTACATCTTCATGGTGCTTTCAGTCTTAGCAAACTATAAAACAATATGTGGTTGATACTCGATGGAGTACAGGAGAAATCTAATTTTGTGTGTTGGGGGAAGTGGTTGGGTGTATAAAGGTTGCCCTTTGTCCTGTTTACTTTGTCTCATACAATATACAATGCTTACTGAAGTCAGAGACATTGTGGGACAGGTAGCCAGCAACATTGTGTGGAGCCAGCCATTAGGGCTTTTATCTGTTTGATGCTGTCTTGCTTGAAGCCACTTTAGACAAAGGCCATTGCTTCTGGAGCTTTTCTGGGATTTCTTCATGTGTAGAAAAGCTATTGATGAGGAGCCCACATGGTGGCTCAGTAAGCTAATCCTCCACCTGCAAGTACTGGGACCCCATATGGGCATTTGTTTGTGTCTTGACTGCTCTACTTCTCATTAAGCTTCCTGATTATGGCCTGTGAAGCAGTAGATGACGGCCCAAAACCTTGGAACCCTGCAACCAAGTGGGAAACCTGGAAGAAGCTCCTGGCTTCGGATTGGCTCAGCTCTGGCCTTTGCCGCATTTTGGGGGAGTGAATCAACACATGGAAGATCTTTCTGTCTCTCCTCTCCATAACTGCCTTTCCAGTAAGAATGAAATGAATATTTAAAAAAAAAACTGTCAATGAGATTTTACAGTTTCAGAGTTTTCCTCTATTATGGGCATATTTTAGGCAAAGATTGTTCTAGATTCTTTGGTGAACATCAACTATGTGGATGTTGATGTATAATAAACATCAAGCATGTTTATTATAGGGTGGGCTGAGAGATTCAGCTGAAGTTCAGTTGAAGATCAAGTATTCTATGAGCATGTAACCTACATGGCCACAAAGTTAACCATCAAGTTAACCAAGTAGTGTGATTACCTAAGGATAAGCATGTGATCAACTCACTTGAACCATCTGGTCACCATTTGTAGCTGTAAGCAAACAAGAAAAATGCAGCCATGTTTCTTCATTGTGGACCATATGGTAGATGAATCTATTATTTTTCTGCTTATTCTCCTCCTCCTTTGAGGAAAGTGGGTCTTTCAAGTCAAAGGGTGATGAAGTGAAGATGATTGTCCAAGACAGGAGGGGGTGGGTGGTTTGCTTTGGTGTGGGGCTGCCCCACCTGTGCCAAGACCCCTCCTCATCCAGGGCAGAGCAGGGTTTCCCTCCTTTCAGAGAGGGCACACATTTGGACGTGGAGCCTCACAGGGGACCTCTGATTCTTCTGTACCACATAAACCCCCCAGAGGCTCAAGTGTGGATGGGGGGAGGTGCCACTAATTATGGAAATACACCCCCCACTTCAGGAAATTGGCAGAACAGGCTTCATTGGATCTAAATAATATCAGCATTATAGTGGAATAAATTATCCAGTTGCATTTTGAGTAAAACACAGCAGTACATGTGAAAGCAAAATATTAACTTGGCACGAACTATCATGGATGGGTTTGGGGAGTAGAGCAGTAAGGATCCACCCACTTCGCTCAAGTTTTTTTTCTGGAGCAGGCATTGTGGTGTGGTGAATTAAGCTGTTGCTTGAATTGCTTGCATCCCACGTTGGAATACCAGTTCACTTCCCAACTATTATGCTTCTTTCCAACTTGCTGCAACCCACATGGAAGACCTGCTTAGGGTACTGGATTCCTGGTTTTGGCCTGGCCCAGCTCTGGCTGCTGTGAGTGTTTGGGGAGTAAACCAATATTCTCTGTTGGTATCTTTGCTTCCCAAGTAGATGAAAGAAATTGAATAAATATTAAAAACAACTGCCTCCATGCTGGATTATTTTGAAGATGCTCTTAAGTATTACTTTCTCAGCCCAAAGGATTCACAATGGAGCTAAGCAATGCCGAAGAGGGCCTTGGGGTACCACAGGCAGAGCAAAGGCAGAACCTTTACATCTGCAAGCAGCTCTGAGCCAGATTGTGTCTTTCATCTACTGGTTCTTTTTTTTTTATTTATTTATCTTTTTAAAAATTTATTTTATTTTATTGTATAGTTGTTGACAATCTTTACATAGTTAATTATGGTTAACAAAAAAAGGTTCAGGGGGTATAGGGAAGTGGGTAATACTATTATGTCCATATTGTTTCCATCGTGTATCTGAGGTAAAGGGGAATATTGAGGGAGAAGCCCCACCCGGTTTCCCGCCCATCCCAAGTCCCGGATGTGGGGCATGCTCTGAGATATTTGCTCAAGTGGTGTTAATAGTTCTCCAGTTATGAATCGCTGCCAGTTTTGCTTGATGAAGTCGTCCACTGATTGATATGGTCCATCATAAAGTCTCCGTTTGCCCCATATTTCGCTGCCAACATATAGCTGAGATGAATGATTGACCCGTTCTGTCTTCTGTCTTTTCTTGGTTAGAGTTCTGAGTCCAGCAGTTCGATTGGGGAGATCTCCAAAGAAACCTTGAGGTATTCCCAGACCAGATTCTTGTATGTTCTAGCAAGCACAGGGCCTGGCACAGTCCATCACCCCGATCAGCTGGTGGTTGCAATTGCTGGGTTGGTTCTGTTTTCAGTCCCGAGTTGCACTGGAACCAATGGGTGTTGCAGTCCAGTCTGGTTCTGCCCAGCACATACTCGGCCCTTACAACAACCAGTGGGAGCTGCAGCCTAGTCGGGGCGACCCACAATAACCCCCACCAGGCCCACCCCCTACCCTGGTTTGCCAGTATGTGTAGCAGTAGACCAGTCTGTCCCCCATCCCATTTGGCTCTTGTACTTGTCCATTACCAATTTACTGTGCCCTGCTTGTCCGACCCCCAGATCTGGACCACGTGTTCACCAGCGAGAGCTATGACTCGCCAGGGGAGTTTCCCAAGTTCCTCCACTTGATCCACTCCCACACCCAGTTCTCATACATGCCAATGGGTTTTAGGCCAGTGCCCGGTGTACTCTGGCCTTCCATTTGGCCTTGTATGAGCTGGTGAATGTTGCAGCCCGGCCCACCCCACACCCTATTCAGGATGCACATTTGGGTGCTGCTGCCTTGCCCAGTCCAGTCTGTCGTGGGTCCCTTTACCTGTGATTGATGGCAGGCTCCTTGGTCACGCCTAGCTTAGTCCATAACCTCCCAAACTTTTAGGTTTACTAGTGGGGCTAAACTTTCTACAGGGTGTGGCCCACACATCCTGCACAGAATCCACCCCAGGATAAGGTTCTAAAGTGCTAGTTGATATTATGGACCTGCCTAATGTGACCAGTCTCCTGAACCGTCATCATGTCAGGCAAAACAATATCCTGCTAGACAAGCCTGAGCTTATCTTTTGCATGATAGGTGTTCACAGCTCAGAATTGTTAAGTGATTAGAAGTTCTTCAAAGGAAGAGTTACTGGCATTGGGAATCTTTAGGATTGACTCAGATCCCAGAAACAGTGGAGTCAGCCTGGAGCTACCAAAGCAGCGATTTGGACAACCAATACCCCAGAGCTCCCCTGCCAGGCGCTCACCATGAGCACATGGTGGCTGGGATTGGGATCTGAGCAAGACGCTCCCTCCTGCAGCCCCCAGCAGCCTCCTGGCTGCTGAAGTTTAAACCCGCAGGCCCAAGGTTGCGCCCCACCCCAATCCCGTCCACCGCCCAATGAGGGCGATGGGTGGGCCCCGGACCCACCCAGTCCCAGAGACTCCCCCCACCTCGGTGTACTCATCCGAAAGGAAGTAGTCCCCGAATCCAGGTGGGCCTGGGCCCAGCTCACCATGAGCACATGGTGGCTGGGATCGGGATCTGAGTAAGACGCTCCCTCCTGCAGTCCCCAGCAGCCTCCCCTCATCTACTGGTTCTTACACTTTGAAGCATCAGAATCACCCCGAGAGCTTGTTAGGACAGAGTTTGCTGGGCCCAGGCAGCTTGGGGTGGCTGGGAAACAAGGTCCCCAAAGATGCTGGTAGCGCCATCCCAGGAGCCACACTTGGAGAACCACTCACCAGACCACTCACATACTAAAGGCAAAGATTTCTTTGGAGCCCTGCTTTCATAATTTTGCTATCTGTTTAAAACTCCTCAGTTACCTCCTGCAGGGGAGATTTTGAGGTCCCCAAGATTGAGCTTTCTTCGTTTAGTGAAGAGGAGTGGCCCAGTGCTCCATATCAGCTCCTGGGGAGTGATTCTCACCAGTGGTAGAGGCTGCCTTTTTTTTTTTTAAGAGAGATTAATTAATTGGTTTATTTATTGGCAAGGCAGATCAGATTTATGGAGAAGAGAGACAGAAAGATTTTTAAAAGATTATTTATTTATTTATTTACTTATTTATTTAGAAAGGCAGATATATAGAGAGAAGGATCTTCCAGCTGGTGGTTCACTCCCCAAGTGGCCACAATGGCTGGAGCTGAGCCAAGCTGAAGCCAGGTGCCGAGAGCTTCTTCTGGATCTTCCACATGGGTGCAGGGTCCCAAGGTTTTAGGCCATCTTGCCCTGCTTTCCCAGACACAAGCAGGGAGTTGGATGGGAAGTGGAGCAGCTGGGATACAAACCAGCACCCATATGGGATCCCAGCAGATGCAAGGTAAGGATTTAGCTATTAAGCTATAGCACTGTGCCCCAGAAAGATCTTCTATCCTTTGATTTACTCCCCAAATGACTGCAATGATCAGAGTTGAGCCAATCTGAAGACAGGAGACAGGAGCTTCTTCTGAGTCTCCCATGCAGGTTCAGGGTCCCATAGCTTTGGGTCATTTTCCACGGCCTTCCCAGACTACAAGCAGAGAGCTGGATGGGTAGTGGAGCAGCTGGGATACAAGCTGGCACCCAAAAGGGATCCTGGAACTTGTAAGGCAAGGATTGTGAG
This sequence comes from Ochotona princeps, assembly GCF_030435755.1. Lineage (NCBI taxonomy): Eukaryota > Metazoa > Chordata > Mammalia > Lagomorpha > Ochotonidae > Ochotona > Ochotona princeps. The sequence continues at coordinate 55,627,556 of NC_080839.1, forward strand.
CCATTGTGCTGGGCCCAGAAAGCCAACTTTTGACTTTGCAGTGTGAAGTCTGCAGCCTTCTGAAGCTTGGGCCTGAAAACAGTTGCTTTTAGAATGAGCTCAGGGGTCCCAGGTACACAGGAGACAATCACAAGGTCTGTCTGATTTCTCTCTCAGCAAAACCCAAGTTGCAATTGTTCTGCTTTCCACTTCACTGCATAAATTTGTGTGGAGTTCTGTGCAGAAATGGTAGGCTATCTATACCTGTAATGCTGTAACTGGCTGCTACTCCTACAGTGCCTACTCACTAATAAATGGTGCTGGAAGTCTTCTCCATATGTTGACACGAAGGGGGCTCCCTTTTTGGGGTTAAAAAATTATTGCATTTCTTGGAGAAATGGAAACAGTCCTAACCGTGTTATTTTACTCTGAGAACACTTCTTTCATCAGAGCTGCACACCCCTGTCAGCCTGAAGTGGGCACAGTTGAATCCTACCACTTTAGCAACAGGGAGCAATTTTGGTGGGGGGGTTTCAGCTACTCTCCTCCCTGACTTTGGTTATTTAAGTTACCCTATGTCCTGATTTTGTATTTCTGCTAACTGCAACCACAATAGCCTGCACAAAGCTAAAGGCTGAATTCTCGAACACAGTAATAAACACCTTCACAATCTTCTGCTTGCCGACTCTCTCCTTTTCCCCAACACACTGACTTTCTGTACTGTGTTTCAGCCATACTGAGCTACCTTCTGGTTCTTTCTACTCTTCAGGTCTTGAGTGTATGTCCATTCTGCCTGTAACTTTTCCCCCAACATCTTTGACCAGTCCCTAGCTGGCTTTCAGATATCAGTGGGGTCACTGCTTCCAGGAAACCCTGGCAAAGGCACAGATGCTTTTCCTCACTCTTGGAATATCCCTAGTTCCTCTGGTCCTAACACGTGCACCAACATCAGAATTGCCTCTGCCCTAGCTGATGAGCTTCGTAAGGGCAAAAGGGATGTCCAACATAGTGCCTACCACTTGGCTGGCATCCAACAAAATCTGTCACAGGAATGATGTGCCCACTTGCCCTAAAAGTGAACTGATACTATGGAATAGGAAAATAAGACAATCACTTTTTCTTCAAAGTGTAGATGATAATTTGGAAACACTCCTGAGGTGGAGAACCCGATAGCTGCATCAGATAGCGCCATCATTTGGGAATAACCTAATGCCTTTATATTTCTCTCTCTCTCTCTCTTAGCTAATGATTGTGCCAGAGTTTCTAATTACAGAAAAGACCTCATGTGTTTATTGATTTGAATGCACTGCATCACTAGGGAGATCTTTGAGGCTAAGGCTAGAATTTAGCATATCAGAAATGCAATCCATCTGAGATCTCAGAGAGGGTTGCCCTTGGGTCATTTAGCACAGCCTTCCCTAGTCACTGAGAACTGTTGTCATGGTAATCATGGGACCTTTCATGATTTTGTACATGAGTTCATGAAGATCCTGGAAACAGCCCAAAGGAATTTGTACTTGGGTGTGCATTGTCTCCATATTAACCCAATCACTGTTTTGAACACACATCTGCCTCAGGGCTGAGTCTTTTGGCTCTTGTTCCTGACAGGAATAAATAAACAACCGATTCCTTTTGAATGTTCCAGCCGAGGAGGCTGTGGGTGACTGCCCTCTTGGTCTCATTTCAACAGGAAATCCCACACGGAAGGTTTGAAGCAGCAGAGGGAAAAAAAGGGTGGTTATAGAAAGCAAACCCAGTTCTTTTATTTCAAATTATTAATGTTGCTTATTTTAAGGCATCTAAACTTGACAGCTATAAAGAAAGTTTCAGGCATAGGGCATAGGACATTGGTTGTGTCTCAGTCCTTTCTTTTGCAATCTTTTATAAACATACCTTAACCTCTGTGAAGTCTACAAATTTAGATCCAGATACCCCGGTGTGCTCACAATATTTGGGTGTAAGATTTTCCATCTGTGTCCTGTATTATTATTTTGCAATTCTTCTTCATCACTGATAGAATTTGCACTTAACAGGAGGCATGTGGATATGTGAGATGAGGCCATTTCCACTGTCCTATTCTATTGGTTAAGCAGTATTTAAGTAGAAGTGATATATTCAACTTTCTGGGTCTGTGTGTTCTTGTTCATTCCTTCCTACTGACCGAAATGTGAATGTGATGGACGGGGCCGCAGCAGCTGTTTTTGGCAATGAGTTGGGAGATACACGGAGAATGGCAGAATTACCAGGCACAGTCTGAGTTCGTCAAGACTGAATCATCCGCTAAAATCCTGACTGCGTATGTTTGTAGTAGAGGAAAAGAAAGTTCTGTGTTGGCTATGATTTTGGGGTTATATATGTCATCTTAACTGATATATCACCCAAGGATGAAACTTATTTTTCGTTTTTCTACTGTTGGGTGTGAAATCCCTTAACCATCTCTGTGAAGTTTGCCTTCTGATCTGAATTCTGGAATGTGAGACAGGTTAACTGGACATTGATAAGACCAAAACTGCAAGCTTGCGGATTGAGACAAAATTTCAAAGGCAGGGATATGCCTACTCCTGCCTGGCAGCAAGGACACAGTGTTGTCTGGTCTTAGCATTTGAGCTTTGCTGGTGCTGTGGAACCACACATCCTTCCCCTGAGATGAGGACTCCTTTCTCAAATACTTCTCAGAATACGGTTATTGATGAGGAAGGCTCATCGCTAGAGTGCAAACAGTTGAGACGGAGACACAAACCAAAATAAGACAAAACAAAAACCCACCTTCTGTATTATCTAAAATAAGCATAATAACTCTCCATGTGGAAGATATAGCCTGATAAACAATGAGGAATTAGAACTGTACTTACTGAACTTGGGCCTTTTAATCTTCTTTGCAATTTCTTTATTTGAATGTATTCCAGTCACCAATAAAACTACATGAAGGAAATAAAAAAAATCCAGTCAGTTTATTTTGTCTAAATGTTTTCTCTCCTCTGACCCTTATTTCTGCTTTGATTGCATGTGAAGTATTGTTATTAATGGAAAAATTTTCTCTTTTTATTAAGGTTGGATAGGTCACACATAGAGTCTGTATACTATTAATAGCCCTGCTGAAAGGGTCTTTCTTTTTTAAAAATTTATTTTATTTTTATTAGAGCAGATTTACAGAGAGAATGAGAAACAAAGAAGATGATCTTCTATCCGCTGGTTAACTCTCCAAAAGGCCACAGTGGCCAGGTCTGAGAGAATCTGAAGCCAGGAGCCTGAAACTTCTTCTGGGTCACCCACATGGATACAGGGTCCCAAGCTGAAACCAGAAGCTAGGAATTCCACTTGGGTCTCCCATGTGGTAGCAGGGCCCCAAGTACTTGGGTGGTTTTCTACTGATTTCCCATGGAGTTAACAGGAAAGCTGGATATTAGGCAGAGCAGCTGGGACCCAGAATGTTTCCAATATGGGATACAAGCCTTGCAGGTGGGGACTTCACCTACTGCGTCACAATGTTGGCCCCATGCTGTCTTGAGGTTTCACTGCATCTACCCTACAATCTCCATTTTCCAAGATAGGAAAGGTCAGTTTGGAGAAAGGCACTAATTTTGGTGCTGACAGAAACAGCATCCTATACCTCTTTGTGCCCTCTCCTCTATCCCATAGTTGATTTGCAAATGATCACTTTCCAAACAGAGAACTTCAGGGAGGGAGAGAGAAAGAGAGAGAAGGAGAAAGAGAGAGAGACAACACCACATGGATGGATTGGACCTCAGATGAGAAACTGGTTGGAAAGACAGAGGAAGGGACGAAGTGGGGAGCCCCATCACAGGGGTGACCCAAGTGTCCTCTGGTGGTCTCTTTGAGCGACTCTGGTCTGTATGCAACAAGGCCAAGTATAGGTTGTTGAGCCGTGTCCTCAGACCCAGGAAATATCACTGGAGAATATTTGGACAGAGCTGTTTTCAGGAGGCGTATCAAGAAGTGAGTGGGGAAGTCTTGATGCTTTGAATTTCAAGTCATACTATCAGTTCCTCTTTAAGTGCATATTATGAAATCAAACCTTGAATTTTTTAAACAATAGTGATTGGAAATGGTGTGGTAGTATATCAGGCTAAACCTCCACCTGCAATGCCAGCATCCTACATGGGCACTGGTTTATGTCCAGGGTGTTTCATTTTTTATACAGCTCCCTGCTGGTGGCATGGGAGGGCAGCAGAGGATGGCCCAAGTTTTTAGGTTCCTGAACCCATGTGGGAGACCCAGAGGAGGCTCCTGGCTTCTGCTTTGGGAACAGCCCAACTCTAGCTATTGCAGCAGTTTGGGGAGCGGGCCAACAGATGGAGATACTCCCTTTCTTGCTCCCTCTCTCTATAAATTCTTCCAAGTAAAATAAATAAAATTTTTTAAAAAGTAATGCTGATTACTTTTCCCCTTATTAAAAAGTAATACATGTTCTATGTACAGAATATGAAACCAGAAAAAAAAAACAATGCAAGTGTAAATTATTTTCTAGATTTTTTCCAGATATGTATAGGACACATGGATCCTTTCTTAAAAAGAGATTTTTATGTATTGTTTATTTGAAAGGAAGTGTGACAAAGAGAAAAAAATTTATCTGCTGATTAATTCTCCAAATGACCACAGTAGTCAGGTGTGGCCCAAGCTGAGACCAGGAACCTGGAACTTTGGGTCTCCCATGTAGGAGCTCAAGTACCTGTATCATTGTCTGTTCCCTCGCAAGTGCTTTAGCAGGAAGCTGGATTGGAAAACACAGGGTATCTCCGGCTTGTACCAGACACCCTGATATGGGATGTGAGTACCCCAGGCAGTTGCTTGAACCCTGTTCCATGAGGCTCACCCATATGGATCCTTTGAAACAAATATTGGACCACTCTTACAGTGTTCACAATGTTTTCTCCCTTCTTTTTACTTAAGGGTGTATTCCAACACTTTTTCATTAAATGTTTTTTTCATAATAGTTTTAACTGCCTATAAAGCATTGCATTCTCTGGATACTGTTAACTCAGGTGATTGTGCAAAATAACTTCATTTTGCACATATCTGTTATTTCTTTAAAGTAAATTTCCAAATGGAATTTCTTGTTTGATATGTACAACTTTTAAAAACTTTGATATAGTAATGAAAGTGTCCTGTAGCAACTTTTTACTTGCAATATGTTAGCGACTCCTTTTGGGATTGGCTTGTTTCACTGAACATAATGGTCTCTAGTTGGGGCCATTTGGTTGCAAATGGTAGAATTTCATTCTTTTTAATAGCTGAGTAATATTCCATGGAGTAGCTATACCACAGTTTCTTTATCCACTCCTCTGTGGATGGGCATCTGAGTTGTTTCCATGTCTTTGTTATTATAGATTGTGCTGCTATAAATACAGAATTATAGATCCCTTTCTTAGATTTCATTTCCTTTGGATATATTCTAGGATGTGGGATAGCTGGGTTGTATGGCAGGTCAATTTTCAGTTCTGTTAGCACTTTCCTCACTGACTTTCATAGTGGCTGTACTAGCCTGCACTTCCACCAGCAGTGAAGGAGGGTGTCTTTCTCCGCACATCCACGCCAGCAGGTGTTGTTAGTGGAGTTCTGAATCTCACTGGAGTTAGGTGGTACCTCAATGTGGTTTTAATTTGTATTTCTCTGACAGCTAGGGAGCCTGAGCATTTTTTCATGTCTATTAGCCATTTGAATCTGTTGTTTTGAAAAATATCTGTTTGTTTCCTTTACCCATTTCTTCACAGGGTTGTTTGTTTTGCTGTTGTTGAGTTTCTGAAGCTCTTTGTAAATCACATGTTCTCTGATTTAATGCAACTTTCATGCAAAATGCAAGATCAATAGTCCTTTTAACACTGTTTTTTTCTACATCTCAGAGGGTTTGATATTTCTGTTTTTATTTTCATTCATCCAAACTCCTTTGTTTTTCTTATTCATTTCCTCACCAACTCATAGGTCATGCAATAGCATCATTTGCTTCAGGAAGGTCTTTGGTTTTCTTTTCTATTTCTTCAGCGACACATTGTCATTCAGTAGCATGTTATTTAACTTCAAGTTGTAAATTTTCTACTTTTCTCTCTGTTGTTGATTTTGTTTTATGGCTTTTCATTTAAGGGAATGCGTATTTACTGTGTAGTAGAGACTGTCATGTACAGATGTGAAGATACAATGTAGTGTGCGTCTCTACTTCCAAATCAAATATGGACTCCCAGTGAAATTGTTGAATGTATCCTGACAATAGGATGCTGGACTCTTTGCTAATGTCCATGCCTACAATGTCAGGATACATTTAAACAGCACTATGATGTACTTATGACTGATTGAGAAGGACTAAACTATTGTAATGACATGGGGGAACCTAAGGGGGGCAGAGATCTGGGAAGGGGGAGGGGAAGGGAAATCCCAGAGCCTATAGAACCATATCATGGAACAAACAAATAAATAAATAAGTAAAAAACTAATCTAGTAAAAATAAAGTTAGCAACTCCTTTATTCTCTCTTCCTCTCCAGGCATTTTTCCATTTCACTCACTCAAAGGTGGCACTGCTTTATCTGACCTTTAATTTAGGTATTTCCTGAGAAACCTGCTTTCCTGGAGGAGCTGGGACTCTGAACGCTGAGCATGTGGATGTAGGGCAATCAAACAGGATTGGGGGCTAGTGTTGGAGCATGCAGCATAACCCACCATCTGCACATCCCATATGAGTGCATTGTCAAGAGGATTGTCAAGAGCTCTACTTCTGATCCAGCTCCCTGCTAATGTGCTTGGGAAATAGCAAAAGATATCCCAAGTGCCTGGCCCCTTTACCCACCTGGGAAACCTGGATGGAATTCTAGCTCCTGACTTTGTCCTGTATCAGCCCCTGCCACTGCAGCTATTTGGGGAATGAACTAGTACATGGAAGATTTTTCTCTCCACAATTTTGCCTTTCAAATAAGTAAGTCATTAAAAAGAGGACATAAATGCTCAATTTAGTATAGGCTTAAAAGTTCTTGAATTGGCACCTGTCTGTTCAGGAAAAGTAGGAAAGCCATGAAGTATTTAAGAACACTTTTCTTTATCTGACTGCTCTAGCTGAATGTCTGTGTCCTTCCAGACTCACAGGTTAAAATCCCAACCTCCAAGGTGAAGGTGTAGGTTGTGGGGCTTTTGACAGGTGACTAGGTGATGAGGGCAGAGATCTCACAAATGAAGTTAGTAGTTTTATTAATTGAGCCCAGATAGCTGTCTTCCATTGTGTAAGGACACACAGAGAATTGCCTGTCTGTGAACCAGGAACAGGCCCTTTGACCTTGGCCTTCCCAGATCCTGGAACTGTGAGAACAAATCTCTACATTTTTGTAAGCCTCCCAGTCTACAGCAGTTTGTTAGCACAGCCCCCAATGTCGAGAGCTGTGCCAGTGACGTGGCCACTCTGTCTCTCTCACTCTTGACTCCTGGCCCTAGCTGAGGCCTGGGCAGTTGACATAGTATGTCCTGGAAGAACAGGAACATGAAAGAGACCCAAGTGAGACCCACAAGTCTAGCCACGTAGAACGAAGACAGACATTTTTTAGATGTTGTTTACTTCTGGGGTTTGAGTGGGTATGTGTCTTGCAGGTCTAATTTTTATAGTAGTTTTTGTGTCATTTAACTTGGTACAAGGATCACAAAGTTTCTTTTTATGTGCAAAAATAAGCATAATCCTAGAATATTTAAAAAAATAATTACCAAACAAGTAAACTGAAAAAAAAATAAGTGCATGGTGATAAGTGAAATAATTAATTTGGGGATCAAATCTTGGGGGAAAACCAGACACTGTCCTTTTGGATCTATGTGTCTATGGCCAGTGGTTTGTAAGGCCTATCATTAGGAGTATGAATATTTCGGTAAGACCACCCCATCACTTGTGTTTGGTTGCCCAGAGTGCGCCAGACTGAAAGTATGCAGCCTTGGATTCAGTTTTATGGGCATGTTTAACAAGGCCACCTTTTTCAATGGTATGTCCCCTTAGCTTGAGTGTTTGCCCATTAGAGCTCCCCAGAAACCACTCATGGAAGGGAAGGTGGCTTAGTAAGGTCTGCAAAGGTGTTGTGTCCTGAAGCAAGGCTTCCCTGCTCAACAGCAAGATCTCTCTGGTGACACTAGAAATGACACACTGCTTGGTAAGAAGCAAACAAAGTAAGCCTAGTGTTTAGTTTCCTAACAAGTATCGCAGAGCACTGGGGTGGATGACCTGATGTTCACCATGAAGTGCAAATCAGGGACTGATCTAAAAACCAGTCTCTTTGCTTGCAGAAGCTCATGGTCTAGGCCATGAGGATGTAGAAATGTTGATGATGTTAGTCTAGAATCCACAGTTTTAAGGCCAGCAGGGGTTATCAACTCTGAAGCGATGCTTCCCAGTCATTTAAAATCCAGGGTTCTGTTTGTGGATGACATCAGGCCTCTTCTTTCTCCATCAGTGCTTATAATTCCAGGACAGAGTGAGTGTTGAGATTTTTTTTCAAATGAAAAAAAAAACTCTCTCCATTTTCTCTCTTCGTTATCTATGTGACAATTAGTTAAGATACAATTATTTTTAAAACTAAACTTAAAATCATCAGACTCATAATTTACAGGTAGGAAAAATGCAAATGAATTACCTGGAAATAATGCTCTAGTTCATTAGTGGTAAAAATGCAAGCTAATGTGGAACAAAGATTTCTCAGTGTCCTAACAGAAAGAATGGAACACACAATTATGCTTAATGCTGGCAGGGATTTGGGACTGGTAATGCCTTGTAGGTGCAGTTTAAGCAGGTGGAGCCATTGTTGGAAACTATTCACAACATGTTTTGAGAACCTTAGCAATATTTATAGCCTTCATCAAAAAAAAAAATATATATATATATATACGCACAGGAAAATATCCTGAAGATTCATGTAAAAAAAATACTGATGATAGCATTTCTAATGGCAATCTGGAAATAATGAAATATTGGAAATGTCCCCATAATAGTGAAATTCTAAACATTTATTACAAATGGTGTGTAGAAGATTTTTTAATTACCTGAGAAATGCTTAGCTGTAACCTTAGGAATTATTCTAAAGAAATAAAATGTATACAAAGAAATTGTGGGACAAATTTGCCGTTAAGTTGATCACAGTGGAATCATGATTTCTGTTTATTTTATGTTTCTGTTTCTGTTATATTTTCCCTGCTTACATGATTTTTTTATATATCATACATGTTTTGCGGTTACATTTCTTTATAGGTGGAAAAAGCAAGATAATTATTTTTACCTTGGCCATACTGAAATTATATAGATTTATCATAATGAAACACCTTATAAAATATTTGGTATGACTAATCTATGATCGTGTTTTCCATCCAGTGGTGAATTACAACCAGAATCCATCTACTTTCAAGAAAAGACATGAACATCGAATCAATGGTCTAATCAGTAAGTGCTTCTCAACTACTTTTTATGAGTCTAGAACATTTTTTTTTTTTTTGGAAATGCCTGAATCTATTCCACAAACTTCTCATGTGATCTTATCAAAGTCCCTCACTATACTGGCACAGGTAGTATTCAAGATGCCTTCCTGAAAGCTGACTTCAAAAAGATGCTGGCACTGCAGGTGGGGGATTAGCCTGTTGAGTCACTACAATGGCCCTAGTCTTAGCCTCTTTGTTCCACTGGCTCCCCGTAAGTGGTTATACATGGTACTTCAGTGAGATTTGTTCCACTGGCTCCCCGTAAGTGGTTATACATGGTACTTCAGTGAAAGCAGCAGCATGGACCTCTGCCCTATCACACGCTTCACATATCTAAAACATGCAAGCTAACTCTGATATAGCTGAATTAAACACTCAGTGATGTTAATTTAGAGTTTTTGGGGATTACTAAATGGCCCTTGTACCTGAAAAATCCAGCAAAGCTATATATATGATTATTCATTTAAGAATGTTAATAAGTGCCTGTGGTAACGTGCTCAGCTGGGGAGAGAGGAGTGCGTGAGACGCAGTCCCTGCCCTTTATAAGTTCACCACTCCAGGGGAGCAAGACAACGATGAGGCAAGCATGATGAGCCTGTAATGAGAATAGACATTGGGCACCGAGAAAATACAGGGATGGCTTGGTCCAGGGTTGCAGGGGGAAGTCTCCTGGAGAGCCAGCAGGGTTTGTGAGGGAAAAAAAAGGCGTTCCAGAAAAGGAAGCAGTATGTTTGAAGGCATGGAGATGGGCAATGATGTAGGGAAAGAGAAGTTCATTGCCAGGTTCAGTATGTGTGTACGTGTTTGTATGTTCACACACACACTATGAAACGACTGTTTGCAGTGGATTGACACAACCATCACTCACGGACTTTCTGTGGTGAGAACTGTTCAGATCTACCTTCAGCAAACTCTCAATAACAGAATACTATGACCCGTAGCCACTCTGCTCTGCATTAGATGCCTGGAGAATAATCCTCTTAGAACTGACCAAGCACTGCCCCTCCCCTCACCATCCAGACCCTGGCATTATGCAGGGATCAGAAGCCGAGCGTCTGAGACTTAAACTCATGTTCTCAAATGGCATGCTACTATCATGGGCTTAACCTACTGTACTGCAATGCTGGCCAACTTTTTCTAGATTCTGTGTATAAATGAGATGATACACCATCCAGTTTCATTCATGTTGCAAATAGCATGATTTCCTTCTTTTCTAGCTAGAATAATATCTTATTACATGTGTGTGCCACATCCTGGAATCAGGAGACGGAGCTAGGACTTGAACCTGGGGCCTCTGATACAGGAGTCAGGCATTTTAACCCCCAGACTAACTGCTGGCCTCTGTCTTTTCCTTTCCTAATTTCTCTGGCTGGGATTTCTAGGGCTACATGGAAGCTTTTAGTGTTCACTCTTGAGTAACAGATTAGCTGTGCGCTTGTCCTGCATGGCTTTCGTTATGCTAACATGTAGGAATCTCCCTTTTGACTTTCATTTCTTGGTATTTGAATGAGGAGCTGGGAGAATTTCGCCAAAGGACAGGAGACAAAACAAACCTTCTCCTTTCTGGTTCTGTGATGCTGGGGAATGTGGCAGAATGTGGAGTGGGCTTACTTATTTATTTGTTTTACTAAATACTTCCTATTCTTCACCCCTTGCTTTTTTCGTCCATCTTTACCTGAGAGACGTACTAACCTAAAGGTCAGAGGAGGGAAGTAGCCTGTTAAGAGAGCAAGGTGCCACCCAGGGTTCTGTGCTTCTTCGGCCACTCCTGTCTTGTTTGCTAAAAACAAACCAGGCCTGCCAAGTACTGGCGACGGGAAGAGGGTGGAGGACAGAGGTCATGGTGCGGGGAGCACTCCTGGCTCCAGGTACCCTGCTCCCCTCCTCAGAGCTTCTCATGACCCCCTGACAGGGTCGAGGGACAGTGCCCCTGGGAAGAGAACTGGGTGAGGGTGGATCACCTGCCAGGTTCATGGATTAGGCAGAGCCATGCTCAGTCACGTGACTTGCAGAAGGCCCTTCCAGCAAGTGGAAGGTATGTCAGGATTAGAATCTCAGCCTGTTCTGACCCACAGTCCAGTGCTCCTCCAGTCCTGCTGCGACTCACCCTCCCCTCTCGCCCCCCAACCCCCACCCCCGTGTCTTCTCGCTGTGTGACATTTTCCCTTTCTGGTCCTGGGTTCTGCCCTAGAACCTCCCTCTGGACAGACTTGAACATTCTCACTCTACCAAGGGACTTTTCTATTATGTCCCTCCACCTGCAAGTTCATAGGTTAAAGCCATGGCTCCTTTGGAAATAGGCTCCCTGCAGGGGTAATTGGTTGTAAGGATGAGGTCATGTTGGAGGAGGGTAGGGCCCCTAATCCAGTATGACTGATATCATGGAAAGAGTAGACGTGGGGATACACACACCCAGGGAGGAGGCCAGGGAAGGCAGAGGTTAGAGCAAAACATCTACGTCCCAGTCACCTCCAGAGAGCCCAGCAGACCATGGGAAGGAGTGGGTGGCAGGAAGCAGATGGTTTCCTGCCAGCTCTGGGCAGCTCCCAGGCAACACCTGGACTTCGTACTTCTGGTCTGCAACCCTGAGAGAGAACTGAGTTTTGGTGGTGTGGATGTTTGGTTATAGCACCTTGGCACACTAATGGCTGACTCTGAAAGGATTCATGCCCTTCTGTGGGAACTGTTTTCTCCATGACTTCAGGGGCCTCCTGCGCTGGAGTCAGGTTCTCAGAGTACCCTGGGGCTTGGCCAAAGGCTATAAGCACTTTCTCTCTTACAGTGAGCCTGCGGCTCCTAGGAAGACTTTTCCAACACTGCATTCTCTGGTCATCACAGATTGGTTTGAAGGGTTTCAACTCTTAAAACCATAGGTTGTTAACTGTGCAGACAGGGGCTGGGGCTGTGGTGCAGTGTGGTGAAGCTGCTACTTTCCCTAGGAACACAGGTTCGAGGCTCAGATTTTCTGCTAATGATACAGGGCCCTGCTAATGCACTTGGGAAAGCAGGAAAGGACTCCGATCCTACCACCCGTGTTGCAGACTCAGATTGAGTTCCTGGTTCCCGTCTTTGGCCTGGTACAGCCCTGGTTATTGCTGCCAACTGGGGAGTGAACCAGCAAATGAAAGATCGGTTTCTCTCTGTCTCTTGATCATTCTGCCTTTCAAATGCACACAACATATTAAAAACAAAAGTGTACAGGAAAAGCCTTATCAGGGATAGATTTAAAAAAAAAAAAGAAATAGAAAATACAAGAAGATCCCTACATTGAAAATCTGCAAATATGATCTCTTTAAAATATTCGCTGGTTGCAAAGATGTATATGCAAATATGCTTCTGTGTAATATATAATATAGAGATCCATATGCATAAGGCATGCATTTCTTTCATTAATATATATGCATGCATTCTGAATATGATCTTATATCTAACATCTCACTTAAACTGCTTTCTACTAAGTTTATCATGAAAAGGTGCACTGTGGTATTAATATGCTCTGTTTTGTTTTAAAACTGTTCTTTGGCTGAATTTTTAGGACCTTAGGAAAATGTTCAGAGTATCCAGATACACACATAAAAGTACTTACCAAGGAACATTTCAATGACAGATGCCTTCATCGTGAGAACAGTGGGTCCCATAAAGCTCCCAGTTGCACCCTGGAGAGAAGAAAGCAGTCACATACTCATATTTCAGCCCTGAGTGCTGAATGGGATGTAAGTGTGCCACGCCTTTCTACCACAGCTCGGGGAGATGGCCGTGACCAGGCTCACTGATGCCCAGCGCATCTACTCTCAAGTAGCCACCATTCTGCAATTCTTTCTAGCCTCCAAAGTTTTATGAGATTCACTCCTAGAGTGAAGGAGGAAATGCCTCCATGGTTTTGAGACCATATCTCTCTGGTCCTCAAATTATGATGAAAGCCCCACTTATGGTATTGTGGGAGCATTTTTACATTACAAAGGAATATCTCCTTGTTCAGTAAATATTTATGACACTCCAGTCTATGATTATGTTTTGTTAGGAAGGAGGCGATAAAAACCAAGTTACAGAAGAGTTCTCACTTGTAAGACTTAGAGTCTAAGTGAAGTAGGAAAACATACATGGGTAGAGGAGCAGATTGTCCCCTTATCTGCCCTCCAGGGAAGCACAAGAGGAAGTTGAAGAAGGTTGGGGAAGCTTAGAAAGGCGTGGTTCCAGCAATTGCAGCCACCAGTATAGGCATAAGCTGATTGGGGCGACAAACTGTGCCAGACCCTGTACCAGTGTTCATACACAAGAATCAAGTCTGGGATCACCTCAGACCAAGTTTCCTTGAGGATCCCTCCAACTGAACTGCTAATCCCAGAACCCCATTCATGAAGAGAAAACAGCAGGTTCTATGGTCTGACCATGGAGTGCTTGTGTTGGAGCTGTCTCCTCTGAGGCTCAGACGGAACAGTAGACAATATATTCAAGTGCACATGGAGGAAATGGCGGTCCATCGGAGCCTGCGGAGGAACCTGGTACCACAACAGAGGACCCTAAGGTGGACTATGTCAGCCTGTGGATTCTGGAGAGATTTCATCATGCTTGGAATGACCAGATTGGCAGCAATTCAGAACTGTGGAACTATAGAAACCACTTGAGCAGTGCCCTCAGAGCATGCCCCATGCTGGGGACCCAGGGATGGGGTGGGAGGTTGGGTGGGGCTTCTCCCTTTGTCTCCCTCCTTACTACAGATACACACACACACACACACACACACACACACACACACACGCAAATGTGAAAACAACGGTCTTACCCACTTTTCTATAACCCTTGACCCTTTGTTCCCTCATCAACTATATAAAGATTATATATATATATATATAACTATATAAAGAATATATATATATATTTAAAAAGATAAAAAAAAAAGAAAGGCATGGTTCTCAGACCAAGAGGTTTAAAAACACAGGGTGCCTAGGCTGCACCCCAGACCAACTAACTGTGACTCTTGGCAGTGGGTTGCAGGTCTGGGCATTCGGTTTTTAAAACTCCTCAGGAAGTTCCGGAGTGTAGTCAGACTGGAGAGGTAGCGAACTGGAGCAGAATTTCAGAAATCTTAATCACTTGGGAATCTTGTTACAGTGATTCTAATCCAATAGGTGTTGGTAGTGGGAGATTTGTCAAAAGGCTAGACATTTCTGAGGACCAAAGAACTTGTTTGTCACAGGAATAAAAGCAGAGAGGTTATAGCAGGCAGTTTAGTCCCGAAGGAACACTCTGTACATGTAGAAACGGGGCCTGAGGTTTGGAAGTGAGGCGACCCCATCCTGCAGAGCTGGGAGGTTGGAAGGCGCAAATGTTATGGAAATGCTGTTGAGCCACCTGTCAGGGTTTCCCCCTCTTCTCTGGATCCTGTGTAGAGCCCCTCAGAGGTTTGCTTTGCTACCAGTCATTGAGCAAATACTGTAAGCTCTGTATTGTCTTGTAAGCATGGGAAGCTCTATGATTTCTATTGAACAGATAAAGAAACAAAGGCTCAAATATAGTTACCATGGTAGAGGCAGTGAGTAGGATTAGAATGTACATAAGAATAGGTGTGGGGTGGGGGGATCTGATTTGGGCACAAGCAAAAAAAGAATGCTATAGAGGATCCAAAGACCTAAAATGGCCTGATTTTTATTATCCTTCTGCATTAACAATTTTAAACAGTGGTAACAAAACACTCCTCTGGGCAGATGTTTCCCACTGTTCTATTTCCTGTCCCCTGATGTCCACTGCTGTGTGACCTGTAGCTGGCATTCATATTCCCACATCGTGGTATGTCCAGTCGTGGGCTGGTAAGACAGTTTTTGCTTGGTTCACTTACTCATACACTTAAAATGGAAATGTGAGCATGAATAAATTCAAATCTCTCAGCATTCTGGAGGCTGGACATGAGCCCTGCCACCAGCAAGGTTAAGTAGTCCCTGCAGCCAGTTCAAAGTCACAGAGCGGTAGGGTGCCTAGGCAGGTCCTGGGCTCACCAGGGTTCTAACAAAAACCAAACAATAGGGACTTCTGCAGAGTGTGACTCCGATCCGCAGATCTATGGACTGTGCCGTGAGATGTAACATTAAGAGTGCTGAATATGCAATTCTGGTGAGGCAATAAAGCCTGGTTGTGAAATAAAGATACACACTAGTGCAAGTACAGGAGTACGGGCAATTTAGTCAGCTTGCTTGTTGCCCAGAGTTCGCAAGGAATACATTGGTGATAAATAAATAATGACATCACATCATACTGATGGGGTTCTTTATTGTTACTTACATAGGGTAGCTTCATGTATGTTCCTAGAGTGTGAGGTGTCTCTGTATTTTGTTCACTGCTCAGTTTCTAGATCCTGCAGTAGGGCTTTTAATAATGAGTGCAGCAACATATTCACTGAGGAAAAGGAGTAAATATGACCTGGTTCTTCATAGTAACTTTTTCAGGAGCAGGGGCATGCATCATAATTCCCATGCTAAAAAAAAATGATTTTCTTATTTGAAAGGCAGAGTGACAGAAAGAGGCAATATCTTCTATCTACTGGTTCACTCCCCCCCACCCCCAGATGGCTATACTGGCCAGGGTCTGGCCAAAGCCAGGAGCTCAATAGTTCATCTGGGTCTCCTACATGGGTGTGAGGAGCCCAAGTGTTTGGGCCATCTTCTACTGCTTTCCCAATTGCATTAGCAGGGAGCTGGATTGGAAGTGGAGCAGTCAGGACTCCATATGGGATTCTGGTAGTGCAGGTGGTACCTTAACCCTCTATACCACAATGTTAGCCCCATAATTCCCATTTTAAAGATAGAGAATGTTGAGGTCTAGAGTAGGATGAGAGTTATATTCAAGAAAGATACCTGGGGTAAAGTCCAGGTTCCATGACTCCTGGTCTTTCCGGCCCGTCTTTTATTCCCTGATGTGTATATGATGATCTGAAGATTGTGTCTTGTTTGGATTAGAAAAACAAAAACAAAAACAAAATAACAAAAAAACCAAAAAACACTATTCCTAGGCTGTCTATCAGAATGTCTGAAATTTACAGAACAGAGGCCAAATTACTCATCATTTCAAAATTTGTGAGATGAAGACATTTAGGTCCCATATGGGAGGGACTGGGTTTAAGTCCAATGTCCAGGGCCTGATTCTAGCTTCCTGTTAATGCAGACTAGAGTGCAACAGGTGACAGCTGACGTTGTTGGGTCCCTGACACCATGTGGGAAACATGGATTAAGTTCCTGGCTCCCGTCTTCAGCCTGACCCAGCCCTGGCTATTGGGAGCCCATATGGAATGAACCAGGCTCTGAGCTTCCATATGTACAGTTGAAAAGATATCAATTAGATCTCAATTAAAAAAAGATGAAGAGAGTATGTATGCTTAATGCCTAGAGAAGACTCGCTGGGAAGCCAATACCTGATTTGATATGGGAGAGGGAATCAGGTAAGTGGTCATCAGAGACACAAGGCAATCTTTCCATTTTGTTCTACTTATATTTTTATCCTGTGCACATATGTTTATAAATCAGAAATGAATGAAGTGTGAATCAACATAAGACTATGAAAAAAAACCTCTCCAGCTTAGCAGGGACACCTAGGTAGTAACCCTATTACCACTACTGTCTCTTCTGTTTTGATGTATATAGTGGTGATTTGATGAGCATAAATCATTTGGAGGTCAGAGACTATTGTAAGATGTGACCAATGGGAAGACTAAATGTAGACAGTGTGAATTTCAAATAGGGAGCTGTCACAGCTTCCTAAGCCATTTCTTTCCTCTGTTTGGAAAGGATTAACTTCCCACAGTGCAGTCTGCCTGTGCATTCACCTGCTCAGAATTCTCCACAATCACTCATTCTCTATCAAGTGAAGTCCAGCTTCCTCAGTGAGGCATCATTACCAATGCTTTGCACGACGACATAACTTAGCAACCTTCTAACACCACTGCGTTTCATCCTCCCCCATGATCCTTTCCTCTGGAGCAACATCCCTGGGCCTTTGCGTGTCCTATCCTTGGGTCATGCTCATATTACTGTTTTCCCCTAAATATGTTACCATCTTCCACCTGCCTAGCACAAGGTTGTGCATCATTCAAGCTTCAGTTCATGGGCCATTTCCTCTATTACCTCAACTTCCTTATGTCAAAGTTCATCTTCCTTCCTGCATCCATTGATCATTTAAATACATTGTGCATATACTATGTGCTAGGCAGAGGAAGAAAATGCAGGTCCAACCAGCATCTTTTAGATAGAGGACTGATATCCATTCGCTGTAATTAGTGTTTCTTGAATTTGTACTAAGTACTAGTTACATGCTAACTCGTCTAGCCTTCTCAACAATCTGACAAATTTGTTTATTTCTTGTCTTCACTTAAAGGTAAAATATTGGAGGCCTGCAGGAATTAGGAACACTGGCTTAGCACCAGGCATTCCCAATCCACAGGCCCTACATTTCTCCTCCGATCATTTCTGTTTCACAAGAAACAAGTGTACTTGCCTCATTCACATTCTGATTAAGTTTGTCTAAGTTGGTATCAATATTGTTTCAGAACTCTCCAGAAGATACAACTGTGTAGCCAGGATTGAGAGCCTCTGCTGTTACAACTTTTATGAAATCAAAAAGAGTGACCGGGCAGATACACCCAGGTCTTGGAGACTAGAATGACTTTGAATTAATTTAACCAGTAGGTTGGAAAACAGTGAGTGAAGAGGAAAGAACAGGACACAGGGATGAGAAGCTTCAGGGACTGGGAGAGGAATTGGGCTGTTAGAGAGGAAAGCAGTGGTCGTGTTGGCTGTGACCACCATGGCTAAAGAATGTACAATTGGTCCTTCAGGCAATAGGGAGCCATGGATGACTTCAGAATTATTTTTGAATTCATCATGTTTATTAAGCCCCATGGGGGCTTCCTTGAGCCACTCACTTGGAAAAATTCCACCCTGATGTATGTGTAGGGTTGAGTTAATGTTGTTGGTGTTTGATCTGTGATGCTGGATGGGGGAGCACCCAACTGTATTCCCTCCATGAGGTGGACATCTGGAAGCATTTAGCAGCAATGGGAGGCTAGGGCTGTGTTTCTAAAATGCCAGAAATCCCATAAGGACAGACAGGCTCAAAGGGCAGCAGCCACACTGCAATGAAACTGTCTCTGTCTCTGCCTTAGCCACTTGTCAGTATTCAAGGGTTGATCTGCAGATTTGAATAGTAGATTGACACTGGTTGGGTCCTTCACAAGGTGGGGGATGGGGAGTCTTGATCTGTCCATGTGACTTCATACAGATCACATTCTGCTAGGCTGCCACCATGACACCATTGGTCTCCTTGAAGTCACTCATCATCCCCCAGGAGTCTGAAGCAGAGAGAGCCATAAAGGAAAGCCACTTTTTCTCTCTTTCCTGATTTTTCTTTTCTCTCAAATTCTTATTTTTTTCTTATTTTATTGTAATGAAATGCCAACAAAAAATGTGAGCCAAAAAGGTAAGAAGGGCAGGGGAAATTATGCTTTTATATATTGACTCCTGGGAATGCACAGGCCACTTAAAGATGTTCTCTGAGCTGCCTGCATGGAGTGGGCATTGCTGACAGCCTACACTCAGTCTCCATTCTCACCCTTGTTTCTTCCTGGAAAAACCCAGAGATGGTAAAGGCAGTACGTGCAGCCATGATCATAGTGGAAGCGGCCCCACTCCAACTCCGGGGATGGATCCTAATTCTGAGGTGAGGCTGGTTAGCAATTGCCCTCGCTGGTGATTACATAAGGCAGGGCCTCAGGTCTGGGCCCACCAACACAGTACCCTATTCAGGAGACTGTTACCAATTCTTCAGGTTTGTTGTGTTCTCAGTTGCAGCAGAGAGACACAAAGGAAGGATGCGAATGCTGAGCATCTCAGGGAAGGGATTGTCTCTTTTGGAAACAGATGAGGGAGTCAATGTTTCAGGTCTGCTGGCAGCCTGTTGGGGACACACTATTTCAGAAGAAGATGGATAGTCAAGCGAGTCAAAGAGAAATAGAGTTGCTGCCTTGATGTCTTATACCTGGAGGCTGGGTCCACCTCTAGTGATCTGTTATGTGCAATGAGAAATGGCCCTTTCATTTGGCTTACAGTCACAAGATGATTCCTAACTGCTACCTAACTCAGAAGTGCTTATCCATACACAGAAAACAACAGAGGCTTGCACCAGTGTCAGCAGCAACCTCACCAGTTGAGTGGTCCTTGGCGAGGTAAGCATTGCAGAGTGGTGAAATGACACAGAGCTGTGAAGTCACACAGCTGGCATTTATCCATCTTACTCTTGTGTTCTCTCTGCTACACTAAATTTCTACAGGACAGACATTGCAAACTCTTCCATGATTATCAGCTACTATTCACAGAAAACAAAAATTCCACTCTTCATTTACATAGTGCTCTCTGCTTCTCAAAGTCTGGTCATCTCTCTAACTTCACTCTCCCAGGATCTCTGGAGTGAACAGCTCAGCCACTGTGGTCAGATGCAGCGAGGATACTTGCTGAAAGCAAAGTACTTCATCTGACCAGAACCTTTGATCTGACAAGAAAAGGTGGCCTAGGCCTGTGGAGATCTTGTTGGGATTTTAGTCTTGGGACTCCTGAGTTTTGAAAACTGGGAGTACCAACCTACAGGCTGTTTGGGGGCCTGAATAAGATATACAAGACAAGGGCAGAAAGACATGGAAAAAGATGAAGTGCATGGCCCTAGATGAAGTAGGGTGGCCCACGCCTTCATTCCTGGCTGCTTCCCAGGTCCCATTTCCAGCGTGAAGCAACTCCAGCTAGCCCGAGTCTCCTGTGCATGAGAGAGATGTTGCTGGGTCTTTTCCCTCCAGCCAACTTGAGACACTTCCTGTTCCTTCAACTTTGATTAAAGCTCTATCCATGTTTGTTGTTTTAATTTGGTCCTTTTTGCCCCTCTAAAATGATGAGTAGTACAATGAAAACAGTTAAAATAAAAAGGACACATGTGATTGTCTTCTGGTGGCATCAAATCAGGGGTCCCTAGAGAGGCTGACTCACTCTGAAGCCACACTTTGGGGAGGGGTGTGGCATGGAATCCTGGGAGGTTGGGCAGCTACCAAGAAGATCTGGGATACTATGGGGATGACAAATGGCAATGGGTGATCTTGAGGCTGCTGGGATGTCACCATGGAGCTGCCTCACGTGTTGATGACAGAAATTCACAACCAGAGGCCATTTGATGATATTTAGAGACATTGGGACTGTCACAGCTTGGGCAGGGGGGATGTGGATGTGCCAGCATGCAGAAGCTAGATGCCAGGTCCACTGCCAAACCTGCAGCTTTGCTCAGACTAGCCCCACGACAGGGAATTGGCCTGCTTGGCATGCCAGTGGTGCCAGCATTGACAAACTGATGAGAATAGTATTTTTCCTCAGGGTACTTAGGCTTACTCATATTACAACTTAAGA
This sequence comes from Ochotona princeps, assembly GCF_030435755.1. Lineage (NCBI taxonomy): Eukaryota > Metazoa > Chordata > Mammalia > Lagomorpha > Ochotonidae > Ochotona > Ochotona princeps. The sequence goes on from NC_080839.1 coordinate 55,648,406, forward strand.
ATGTCCTGTACATATATCTATAGATTTTTTTTTTTTGATGACCAGAATACAAACTTCTTGGGCTTATTCCTTTAGGATAATTTTTGATCACTACATATAATCAGAAAAATCCAAATGCAAAGGTATCCACTCAAAGACTTTCAGGAGCTCAGCTGTGTGTCCAATGGCTGGTATCTGCCAATGCCATTAGGTACACAGATCCATGTGGCACAGTTCTACACGCCAGAAGACCAGAAAGGGAAAGCCTTTTTTGGTGCGTGTGTTTCAAGCCATCATTTTGTACCTCATTAAGAACCTGACATATGGTAATGCTTACCACATCCACAAAGGCTTCCACCAATAGTGATTTCTTGTGAGCCTGCAAACAGTAATTACATTTCTGAAGTGGTAGTTTAGGTCTTCTATTGCCGGTGGGAAAAAATACTAGTTTGCAGCATGCCCCCAAATCAGCGCAGGAGCAGTCCCTCCAGGAGCTATTTACTCTGGCTAAGGGAAGGGCACAAATAGCCGTAAATCTAGAGGAAGGGGAGAACCTTGAAAAGGATGAGATGGGCTAGGGATGCTCCTTTAAGTTCCTATGGAAACTGTATGTGCTTTGAGAAAGCCTGGGGGAATTCAGAAGCAGGTTTCTCATCTGAAGCTGCTTGGCCTTTGGTGTGGGCCAATGTGAATCAGCCCTGACTCCTTGAACGCTCTCCCCTTCGGCCTTTGAGGTTTGTGGTTACAAGGAGGTTGCCTGCTGTGCACATGCATGAGCTGAGCATTGCGTTCACTCACCTGGGGATCCCTGAAGGATTCCCAGCCCCTGATCTTGGGTCCCTGCCTTCAGTTCTGAGTCTGCCCCCACTTTGCAGCGGAGATGAAAAGGAAGCAGAAGGCATGTCTGTAAGCTCTCCGCCTCCCCATCAGTCTCCCAGTAAAGAATGGGTTCCTCTCAGATGACAGGTTCCTCTCAGCTGTCCCCAAGCTGCTGAGAGGCAGGCATAGGTCAGAGCACATTCTTGAATCCCAGCAGCCAGAGGCTTGAGGGGGAAGCATGGAGGGTGTGGAGGAGGGCAGTGACCACAGCGCTGGAATTGAGGGCTGTGGGTGATTCAATCCCGGAAATCGCCGGGCACCAGCAGAAACAGTCATTTCGAAGCAGGAGACCAAATGTTCCCAAGAGTGCCATCCGGCCTCGAGGGCCCCACCTGGGCTCATCCGCAGCTCTGCAGGATCCCTCAGCACTCTGTCAGTTCCCTCCTGATGATTTTGGCTCAGTAACAGAATGACCCGTTACCCAAGATGGTGCTGGCCCCTTTGCTCTGCTCACTGGAAATGTCTAGCAGTGTGGAGCCCACTCCACTAAGAACCACGAGGGCAGGCATGGGTCCAGGAGTACAAGGCTGCAGTTAGGATACCTGGATCCCATATTGGAGTGCTAGGGTTAGATATCTACCTCTCATTCCCAATTCCTTCTTCCAGCTAATGCAGATCCTGCAAGGCAGCAATGACAGGTCAAGTGATTTGGTTTCTGCCACCTATGTTGGAGACCTGGATTGAGTTCTGACTCTTGGATCCCAGTCATGGCCGTCGTGTGCCTCTGGGGAGGAATGTATCTTTCTCTGTCAAACTGTGCCTCTTTGTTCTCTTTCACTCCCTCCCTCTTTTGTTCTCTCTCTCAAATGAATAGGTTAAAAAAAACTACCACTTATTGAATGCTTACTATATACTACGAACTGCATATGTCATCTTATCCAATCACCATGCTAATCCTATCGTGTAAGCTATACTATTTCTCAATGTGAAATGGAGGATTAGAAATCTTGAGTAAACTGTCCAAAGTTGTAGAATGAATGTGTTGCAGAATCAAAATTCTACCCAATCTCAAACATATAACCACACCCAGTACCTCATACCACACACTCCAACTTCTGTTGGACAGTTGGATCTTTCTTTTTATCTTGATGTTTCTATCCTAAACTTTTGGAAGTACTTGGTTGACAACAGTTAAGACAACCACTGTAAAATACCTACACTGAGTAACAAATCTGTCTTGGTTCTAAAGTCAAGACATTTTAGAGTCATATCTGGGTCTCAATGCACAGAGTTTTCTTTCCCTCACAAATGTTATTTAGAGTAAAATGATGCAACAGGTATATTTTTAAGTTTAACCAGGCATAACATGCCCATCTAAATAAACATTGAGTGGATTACAATTGACTTGATTAAATGGGATGATCCTTTGTCTTAGCCTCAAGGCTGCCAGTGCAAGCTTCTGTCCATGTGGTCTCCTTGAACTTTTGCTATTGCCTAAAGTAGGGAGACCACCAACTCCCCATCTGCTTTTCGGGAGGAGGAAGAAAAATGTTAGCAACTCTTTGGAAAGAAATCATTGGTTGTTGATCTCTAGCTTCTTCTCTCATCCTTTACCTCCTTTCGAACTGTCTGGGAGTTTTTGTTCTCCATTGCTTCACTTGGAAGCCAACTTGGATGCCTGGTAACCCTTTATGAAGTTACTGGGAGGTGGCATCCCTTGGGCTTGGGGACACAGAGGACTAATGTCTGATTCATGATTGTGTGGTGTACAGCTGAGGAGAGAGGTCTGTGTCAAGCAAGCTAACACGTGTGTGTTCTGCCCCAGCGGGCATCAGATCGGAGTCAGGCTGAACAGACTGGACATAGATGACCACTTGTTCTGGTGGCAGCAGGAACTGTAAGCCTTTAGGCAGGGAAGATTTATTCCATGGCATCCAGGGAATCACGGGGGAAGCGTTCTTGGTGAAGGGCCCATGGAAGTGCCCAGTAGGAATGAGAGAAATGAGCCCAACACAGTCACAGTGTGCCAGTCTTCCCAGGCCTCTCTGTCCCTTCTACCATGCTTCCTTGTACCCACGTCACCCTGGCAAAGAGGAAACTGCTGTTAGCAGTCAAGCAGAAGAGAGACAAAGGAACAAGACAGAGAAAGAAGGAGGGTTCAGTCATGTGCCCTTCCCCATTGCAGAAAGCCAGCTTGGAGGTGGGAGATTAAACATTAAACTTTGACAGTCATTTTGAAGTCTGACCTGGTATTGCATATACAGGAATGAGCGATTGTGCCCAAGCATGTGGAATTGTAGGTGGCACACAGGGGGTGGCCCAATAAATGTTTGTGGTGGCTGTTGCTGAATGCTATTCTCTCTGTCTCCCATAACTCCTTTCACCTGCTGGAGCCCAGAGTTGCTTATTGTATTGTACAAGCAAAGCCAGTCTGGGCAAGTTGACTTGTGCCTTTATGTCCAGAACATGTTTTCTGTGTCTGGGACACAAAGAGACCCAGAGGAGGGAATTCACTTAGCATTAAGATGCCAGGGACCTGATCCCTTGGAAACTATACATAGGATCCCCCTGAAGGAATAAATTTTTTTTCTTTTTGAATTTGAGAAGAAAGAATGCAGAAAGTGAGCCTCTTCTTATTATAGCCTGCAGGGCAGTTTTTATGAATTTTTACCACATGTTCGCACAGCATTTTAGCCTCTCTCTAACTCGGTGAAGGAATTTGAAACATTTTTACTAGTGTTTTGTTGGTGCAGGGACCCTCACCAGGGAAGGTGATTGCCAGGAGTCCTCTGAGTCTAAGGGGGGGCGGTGACCGGGAGAAGCTGCTCCCTGAACCCCATAGAGGGGAAAAGAACCTCTGGGGGAGATGCCCCTCCCAGGGGGCTGAGGGTCAGGGGAGGTTGTCCTTCCTGGTGCTCCTGCCCCATCTGCATACATCAGTTGGTTTTTGTCCCTCAGGGTAATAAGCACTGGAATGCGGCCATGGATTGATGGCAGCCCAGTTGCAGCTTCTGTGTGGGGAATTTGCCTTTTGCAGGTGGCCACATGATGGATAGTGTTTACAGGTGACCCAGCTCAGAGCTTCATCCCATGTCTACACTTTGTATTTCTCAGGTAGCCTGGGCGTAAGAAAATCTCTCAGGCTTCTTTAAGGTTGACTGTCTACTGAGCAGAAATCTCCTAGCCAATTAAAAGCAAATTCTGAAGCCAGGCTCCACAACTGTTTGTTTTATGCATGAGGTAACTAACCATAGGGAAATGCAATAAACAAAACTGAAATAGTCTTTGCTTGGTAGTGAATGTGGGACTCTCTCTTTCTGCCCTTCACTTTTGGTTATGCAAACAGGAGCTGACCTAGATGATCCCAGACTGAAGGATTCATTGGTGTGTATGTGTGTTCTTTTAAACTAGAATTTGAATAACCGTGACCCTCTAAAAGTCACTTCTGATGCCTCACCTGAAGTGTCCTGGGCTCCTGCCCCTGTCTTGGCTGCTTTTCTGCAGGCATAGAGACTGCTCTGTGTCACTCTCTGATCGCCCAGTCCTATGAGCACTGCTGTCCTTGCTCAGTTTCTCTCACTCATCCTGCTCAACTACAGCCCACAGGAGACCTATTTGAAGATAGCAAGAAGGGACCCTTTGGAGTTTCTCAAATCTGCCTCTCTTGTCTATTGTTTGCTGATAAACAGATGAGCTTGGATGCTATTGATGAAAATATAACAAATGATTTCTACAAGTTACCTTACTGTCATGTAACACTTTAAGTCAATTTGCCTACTGCATCCTACAAACTAATTCTAAGAGCTTGAAGATGATTTCAAGCAATTGCTTTCCCAATGCCGGTCACAAAATAAGGCAAAGGTTGGCTAACATTTGGACTCTGGAGGTGATCTAGGCCTGGACAGAGGTCTTTGCCATAACTCTATGAGTAGACCCATTTACCGATAAGAAAATTGTAACTTACGAAAGTGAATACATGTACAAAGTGGCAGAGCAACTTCTATAAGACCCATATTGTTGGAGGGCTATTTGACCTTAACCTCACATGATGGACCTTCAACTCAGTTGATGTTCCGCAGATGGTCACAGAAATACTCCCAGAGAGCTGAAGGAGGTCACACAACTTGGACTGTCATGTCCTCCAGTACACTATGGATATCTTTTAATATATCTCTATGCATGTCTTAATGGATGTTTAACTTCATTTTGGTGTCTGATAAGTCTCTAGTGAGATAAACATAAGTATTCAAAGATACTTAGTCTGTAGTAGAGTTTTTAGACTTTCGTGTTCTTAATCCAGAGTCTTAGCAATGTAATTGACCATTGGCTAGGTCCTGGCGTATAGAACTATAGGATTAGGATCAGGACAGGAGGGGACAGGGGGAGACTTAGAGATTAGGTTGTTGTTTAACCTCTGCCCATCTTACATGGGGGTACAAAGATATACAATAACTGTCTAGGGGCTTCGATGTCCTTCTAGTGTTAGATTTATGCAGCTGATCCCCCGGCTCACACCTCTCGGAGAGACTAGGGAGAGAAGCAGCTCAAACATCCTGGGGGGCCAACGATGGACTCCTAGTATGATCTTTCTGCAAGTAGCTGTGGAGAACAATGTTACGTTTTTATAGAAGTTTTCACCTTTCAAGCCTTTTTGAAGGTGTGAATTAACCTTGAGTCTCTGGACCCCCTGGAAGGGAGCATACACAGGCATTGCTTCTGTTTTCCAAAGGGGGTAACCAAAAGCAGACAATATCCCACACCTTTCCCAAGGTCACACAGCCAGAGGGCAGCAGAGCAGGTGTTGCAGTTTAGGGTTTCTGGCTCAGCACACTGCACACTGGGCTCCCCCATATCTCACACATTCTGTGCAAGCACAGACAGGAACCGTACCAGCTTTTTTTTTTTCATCCTCATTTTGCTAGTTTAAAACCATTCTGCCCTGATACATTTTCCTTAGAAACTATCCTTCCTGTATTCAGTAACTTGATGGAAAAGATCATTAGATTTTCTAAATGGTATTCATAGATGTTGTTTCTGGACTGATGGTGAAGTATTTCCGAAGCTCCTAAGGCATTCCCTTTTCAGTGGTGACATGTCTGATACACTTCAATGTAGTCTGGGAAGCCGGCATACTGCAGTTAAAGATCAGTCCTTGTAGGCTTGTAATTCCTTGTCTAAACCTATTTATGAAAGCGGGTATTTTAATTCAATAAATGAGAGCTTACACACACACACTCAGAGAAAAAGATTACAAACGGCATTTGATCCTACCCTTGCCACAGGGTGTTTTCATCTTTCAAGAGACAGAAGGAAAAAACAACTTTAGAACTTTACCACCAAAACTTCCAAATTTGTTACAACCCCACGTAATGGCCAAATGCTATTTTCTCAGCACACACATTTTTTTTGAACAAGCTTCCTAGCCAAGTATGCTTGGTTTTCTTTTTACAATAAACCCAAAGAAACTGTTGGATTCCACACTTTTATTTGGGGATAGCAAAGATGCTGTGTGGGTTTTCCAGAACAAACTGTCTTGTCTAGTTATTCTGCCCTATTCTAGCTGGTGAAGCCTGAGCTCTCGGCTTTTTTTTTTTTTTTTCACATTTGTATTGGTTTGACACAAATCATACTTCTAAGGGACTCACTCCATAGCCTGCCTCCCCCTGCAGTGTTGAGCCAGGGAGATAGACTGAATGCCAGCCTCTCCTTGGGCTTATCAGTAGCCAAAGTCTCAGAAAACACTGCTAAGTGTAAACAAGACCTGGGGTTGCACAATTAGCCACATTCCACTGCCACAGGCTGATAAAAAGAAGTCAGTCCCCATGCTAAGTAATTTCACCAAAAGTTCAGCCATTTTTCACACTGCTAGACACTTTTTTTTGGTTGTTTTTTTTTTTTAATGAAAAGTTGCTCTATGACTACTATATTCTGGTTGGGAAACCAAAGTTGTTTAAAAAAAAAGCACACAAGATAATACAGAGACTTTATGGCTTTAAATTCCTACAAAATGTTAGATTTTGCAAGTTATTCTAACCAGAATGAAACTGGTTTACAAAAGCCAATTTTCTTGCTCTACCAGGAATATCTTAGGGCAATTTGTAATTAATAAATACATCAATTACCAGTTGCTTACAAGAATGTCAATTACCAGGGTCCCATTCCAATTCTCTTGAAACTGAAATTTGTACACGCTGAGAACCAGGGGAAAGGCATATCTTGTCGCTTCCCCAATGACACACACATTTTAATGTTTTTATAGTCATAGATGGAAAGAAATGTTCTACATAGCACAGTAATTTATCAGACGTACCTTGTTTGAAGAAAGCAATGTTTTTTTTTCAGTGATTTCCCACCATACAGAATGGATGTCCTTTTCCCCTGAAGCTGTTCTGCATCACAAATCCCATCCAAATTATTCTAAAGAAGAACCAGGAAGAGGTCCAAGCACCTTTTCTTTTCAGAGGCGCTAATCAAACATTCCCATCAACCTCTCTGCACTTTGAAAAGCACATTTTACACACACACACACAGAGCCTCTCTCGCTGGTTTCAGGGCTGAATTAGGCGGTCCTCTTTCAAATTTCCACTCCCACTTGCCTGTTTTTTTTTTTAGGGCAGGGATTTCTAAATATTCTTTTCCAACTCAAAGCATACATTTTCAGTGAGCAAATTCTCCAACAAGAGATTCTTAAAAGTAAAAGAAGAGCACTGATAAGAGGGAAAATAAAAAATATGCACTAAAAACTACGAAAGTAGGGACAATTAAATGGTTTCTTTCTTTCTCAGTCACTGGTAAACAGCTAGATCAAAATACCTCAAGAAAACTGCAAAGCCACCAAGCTTAGTCGGCTGAATTCTCACTTTTGGATGGAAAAGAGTTTTCCTGCGTGCTCATGTTATTTCTTTGTTTTGTTTTGCTTTTGGTCCTTTCTGCAGTTTGGTTAGTTTCATGAGATGACTGAAGAATATGCAGCTAATAATAGGACATAAGATCACAAGCGTGGGAAGCCGAAGCTGACTCATATTTCAAAAAGCTGCTGGTGGATAGCTCACATCATTAGCAAAATCTGATCTTTTCTGTTATTGAGGTACAAATGCCATCAATGAAATCCAAAGGGTTCAAACTCAAAATAGGCATCCCCATTCACGCCATTAGAAAACCCAGACTCTGAAGGAGTGCTGGGCACTCCCGGTACCTGGCAGTGGGCAGAGCATCTTTTCCTGAAAGTAACTCAGAGTCATTCCTCCTCCTGCTGGGAGTGAGCCCGACTGGAGAGCCTCCTCCCCTTCCTGCAGCCTCCTTGGCCTCACCTGTGGTCCTGGGCTTGCTGCTCCGTTCATGTTAGTGTTGTTGCCTGCTTGCCCTTCTTTCTATACAAATCGTCAGTCCTGTTCTTTCCTTCATTCTTCCTGGCGCAGGTGCTGAGGACACTGGGGCCGTGGGGGTATCAGGCTGCCCCATCTTTGAGTTATGGCAGGTTCAAATAAAGAGCTGCCAGAGAAAAATTAATAATAACTTTAATAAGAATTAGTGTTAACATACATAATACCAGTTGTGGTTTTTCTTTTTACTTTTTTTTTTAAAGATCTATTTATTTTTATTGGAAAGACAGATTTATGGAGAGGAGATAGGAAAAAATTGTCTTTCATTTGCTGGTTCACTCTCCAAATGGCCACAACAGCTGAAGTTAAGCCCATCTGAAGGCAGGATGAAGGAGCTTTTTCAGGGTCTTCCACGTGAGTACAGGGGCCCAAGGCTTTGGGCCGTCTTCTGCTGCATTCCCAGGCTACAAGCAGGGAGCTGGATGGGAAGTGGGGCAGCTGAGACAAGAACCTGGCACTTAGAGGTGGAGGATTAATCAGTTGAGTCATGGTGCTTGGTCCCAGTTGCTATCTTTCAAATACCATTTTAGGGGATGAATGATAATAAGTCCTTGCTATACATCCTTGCATTTAGTGCTTATAAGAGGTTGCTATTAGCTATGTTCTACCATAAAATAAAGTAAAGTAAGATAAAATAAAATAAAATAAATAAAATAAAATAAAATAAAATGTCTGAGGGTCAGAGAGAGGAAGTCACTTTTCCAAGTATACCAAACCAGAAGAGGAAGATTTGGGGCTTGAACCCAAGACTGTGTGGCTCCAGAGCAATAGTGTCATAGCAGAATTTGGAAGCTCTTCTCTATTACTGATTTGTTTCCTTATGGGGTGTAAGGCAAAATCAAATGTAAAGGCAATGAAAAGGATCTGAAGAGTATTGGAGAGAAGCTCAGAGAATGCAAATCGGGATGAGAATCTCAAGTACTGTTGGTTGCACAGCATTACAAATGTATTTGATGCCTCTGAGTTGTACACCTCAAAATGGCAAGCATTGTTACGTTTTTATTTTTAAAATATCTGCATCTGTATCTATAGCCCTATATGGGCACTGAAAGTGTCTTGGCAACTCTGCTTCCAGTCCAGCTTTCTGCCTATGACCTGAGGAAGCAATGTAGGATGGCCCAGGACCTTAGGCCCCTGAACCCATGGGGGAAACTTGGAAGAAGTTCTTGGTACCGGCTTAGCTTCCGTCATTGCGGCCATTTGGGGAGTAAATCTGCCTTTCAAATAACAATCAAAAAAAAAAAAAAAAAAAAAAAAAGAAAGAAAAAAAAAACAAGGAAAGAAACCTTCTTTTATTACAAAAAAAAAAAAAAAAAAAGTTGAAATAGCCAGAACTGGGCTAAGCTGAATTCTGGAACTGGGACTTGAATCCAGGTCTAATGTGGAGTGATAGCAATAGGATTGTTGGCACTATCATTGTTACTAACCAGGATCTGCATTTGCAGGATGCTAGAGCCAGGAGCTGGGACTTGGAATTCTATCCTGGCACCCAAGTGTGGGACACAGGCATCTTACCTGACAAATGGGCATTTTAATTAGGTTGCACACTCACCCAGTTATACAGTTTGATTACAATAAAAATAATGAGAGAAAAAGAACCCTTAAAAAAGCAGTCAAGGATGGCCCAAAGCCTTGGAATGTTGCAATTGTGTGGGTGACCCAGAGGAAGCTCCTGGCTCCTGGCTCCAGATCGGCTCAGTTCCAGCTGCTGTGGCTACTTGGGGAGTGAATCATTGCATGGAAGATCTTCCTCTCTGTCTCTCCTCCTCTCTGTATATCTGACTTTGTGATGAAAATAAAATAAATCTTAAAACAAAACAAAAAAAACCCTCTCTGGTCAGTGGCCTTGAGCTTGCTACTTGGCATGAATTGACCTAGGTCCTTTATAGTTGAGAACAAAATTATGATGTTTAGTTTTTTCCTGCCATTATTGCTTGAGATTCTGTTTTGCTTATAAAGTTGTTTCCTAAGTAACTATTTGTCATTACGTGCATTTAGACTCCTAGTCTTGCACAGTGTGCTGCACAAAACTCAAATGTCTCTTACAATATTCTCTACTAAAATTTTTTTTTATGTTCTCATAAATAGGGAACTTGATGGCTCTTTACAATAGTGCCTCCCTTCTGTATTTTTTCACTCTGGAGATAGAACGCAGAGAGATCAATGCATTCTTCATCTCTTTTATGTGACTTTTAAAAATGTATGCTGGCGGTTTGAGAGTCTAAGTCATGAGGTGGCCTTTCCAGAGATTCCTGATGCAGGTATGAAACAAGAATTATGTCTTTCATTTCACGGGCTTGGTGAAATGGCTGAGGCTACATCATGTCTGAGACTTCATCAATTTTTCATGGAAATATGATGTGCCTTGAACTCCTCTCTCAAAGTTTGGAGAGTCCTTTCTCCCTGCACTTTGGCAGAAGCTTGTTATCCTGACACTGCTGAATATGACTGTTAAGTACATATTTTTTTAAAGAAAGATTAATTTTTATTTGAAAGGCAGATTTACAGAGAGAAAAAGACAGAGATCTTCCATCTGCTGGTTCCCTCCACAAATGGCTGCAGCTGCAAGGGCCAGAGCTGGGCCAATCTGAAGCCAGGAGCTTCTTCTAGGTATCCCATGTCAGGACAGTGGTCTAAGGACTTAAATAAGTCTCCACTGCTTTCCTGGGCCACAGGGACATGGATTGCTGCCTAAATGGGATGATGAAACTGTAGGTAGAGGCTCAGCCATGGTACAAGTCCCAACTGTCAAGTGCACGTTTTATGCCATGTGAATGGGAAATTTCTCAACATTATTAGGCTTTGTGAAATTCATATCATCACAATGTATCAGAAACAAAGAAGTCATCTCCAAAAAATGTGTCTTTCAAAAGATAGGCTCCTTTAGGAACCTAATGAAGCATGGACAACTAACAAATGGTTGAAAATACTGGTGGTCCAATGATATTCTACTGAGCAACTTAAAAAAAGCCTTTACTACTACAAAGGAGGGAGTCTTATGGATATATCAGAGGGCAAACTTAGATAGGAGTCATTGGTGATGTGGCTAAAGGTAAACCCAGTAGCGAGAATAAGATGAGTAAATCATTTTCCTCATCCTATTACAAACAAAAGAGATTAAGAAAGCTCCCAAATGCTTCTACAAAACAAATAAGCTGGAAGCACAGTATCACGTGTTAGATAACACCCACAATATTCTAGGCCACTAGAAAAAAAATGTGGACAAATCACTGTGATTACAGCAACATAAAAGAGATTAGGAGACCCAAAAGTTGATACCAGGAACTGGAGGCTCTCCGGTGGATCCTGGCATTACAGAGGGCAGCTGATTTAGCAGATGAGTGAACTACAGAGTGACCTTCTACAAAACAAGGGCTCAGAGGGTGGGCAGGAGATTATGGGCCTTATAGCTCTTTATTATGCTGAGTAAGCACATGGAGTGTAAAATAAAAGATGGGTTCACAGCACACTGGTCAGCTGTGCTGTGCTGATGCAAGCCAGGCTGGGGTGAGCTGTGCAGCTCCACTCCTCACCGTGGGCCTTGTGGGCTGGCTGTGGAAGTTCAGTTCACCCTATGTTGATTGGGGGTTGGGAGGTCTGTGCTGCTGGGGCCGTAGCTGTCTGGGGGAAGCTCCTGTCATGGCATTGACAAGGTTGTAAGAGGGCAAGAGGAAATATGTGAAGGCTCAGTTTTATATTTAGCACACTGTCATTTCACACCCTCTCCATTGGCCAAAGTAAGCTCCATGGCTAAACCCAAGTCAAAGGGCCGGGAACAGGGCTGTCCATGGAGAGGTGATGGGAAGACCATGGCTAGGAGAGCAATGAGAACATGGGACCAATAAATGCATTCAGCCACACTAGGTCTTTATGCTGAACCCCTGTTTGCATTGATAATCTTTTACATTACGTTCAATTTTCAAAAATTTGCACTTAAACAATTCCAATGTATTCATCTGTACATCTTATTAACTTGAATATATTGATCGTAATTATTGATACAGTTGACTTGATTTATGTGCCTTTTGTGTATTTCTTACTTATTACCTTTGTGCTTCTTTCTTCTGTTAGATACATGAAGTTAGCTCTGCTGTCCTTTCCTTACCACACTTTGTTTTGGGGGTCTAAGGATTGCATTATCAAACTTTTAGTGTCACCCTTTAAATTTTAATCTGCATATAAAGCTACAATTTTTTAAAAGTTATTTGTTATTTTCAACCTTCTATGAAGCCTAATCAGAATCCTGGGCACCTTTATATTCTCCTGATCTTGTCATTAGTGTTGAAAAATAAAAACTTCTTAAAAATACAAAATTAGATGACTATGGTTCTTTCTGACCAAGATTTTTACACTTAAGCCTGGCGTATTTGGTTAGTGTCTGTTTGCCTTTGTCGGTCTTTGCGTACCTTGTTGTCTGAATGTAGACTGTTTGCTGGTAAACCATACTCAAAAAAAAATTAATGGAGACTTTAGTAAAGTATGTGTGGGTTTATGTGTAACTTTGTCCTATACTCTGCTTTAGTACTCGATGGGGAGATTCTGCAAGCATTACTGTTAAGATCAGGATCTCAAAAAGGGTATCCACTATATACATCACTAATATCTACAATTATTTGACATGGTACTAGAAATATTAGCCAATAAAATTCAACAAGAAAAAATATATTAAAGGAGAAAAATTAATAAAGATAGAGCACCCTATCTCTATTTAGAGTTTGGGGTGGTGTGCGGTTTGTGTATGCCCACACACACACACACCCCATCCTAGCTCTGTTTGCTGCAGAGTCCCAGAAGTGACAAAGCCTACTCCCAGTGTTCACATAAAAGAATGAGATTCCTTTTTCTGATTTTTTTTTCAATTAACAGAACTAGAACTCATTGGAAAATAGCTGATCCTAGGTCTGAAATTGGCAAGGTACAAGATATGCATGGAATGTTAGAGACCAATAAACAAGGAAAGGCTCAGAAAATGATAGTCATATATCAGGGATGCAGGGGCCAATTTGAAGAGGCTCTTTTACAGCCACATGTGGTGAAATGCAAGGTAAATAACCATATCACTAATAAGAAGACAATATGATAATTTTGGGCACCCACTGACGTAACTAAATTATCAAACTATTAGATAAGTGGAGAGAAGTGAAAGCCCTTTCCTCCAGAAGAACTCCAACTAGTAAGAGAAGAACGATGAAGCAGACAACATTATTTAACAAACAACACAGCAGTGTGTACGAACTTGAGAATGCACAGGCTGTTTATGCAGTCTCAAAGTATCTCCCGGGAAAATAGGTGTCAAATAGGTCAGACAGACATTTTGTGAGTGAAGACATTGGAACCCAGCGACTACAGTTCGAGGGCCTGGACTACCCAGGAAGATGCTCTGAGAAGGACTCAGTGTCGCCTTTGTGACATTCTTGCCAGAAATGCATAATTAACTTTGATGTTAGGAAATATCAGAAAATCCAAAAAGGGATAGTCTGCAAATGACCCAGCTGATGCTTTCCAATTGTGTGATACTCAATAAAAACAAACACACACACACTAGTCCCAGATTAAAGAAACCGGCTGAGGTACCACAACTAAATGCTGTGTGCTGTCTTAGATTTGATCCTGGAGTAGAAAATGGATGTTAATGGGAAAATTGGGGACTAAGCAAAGTCTACAGATTAGAAAATGGTGGTGTATCAGTGTAAGCTTTCTGTTTTGGAAATTGGACTGCAATTATGTGAAATGTTACGATTTGGAGAAGCTGAAGGAGAAGTATACAAAAAGGGAGGACTAACATTTTTATAACTTGCAAATCTAAAATTACTTCAGGATAAAAACTTTTTTTCTTTTCTTCTTTTTTTTATTTTATTATATTGTTGTTGGCAATCTTTACATAGTTAATTGCGGTTAAAAAAAAAGGTTCAGGGGGTATAGGGAAGTGGGTAAGACTATTATTTCCATATTGTTTTCATCATGTATCTGAGGTAAAGGGGGATATTGAGGGAGAAGCCCCACCCGGTTTCCCGCCCATCCCAAGTCCCGGATGTGGGGCATGCTCTGAGATATTTGCTCAAGTGGTGTTAATAGTTCTCCAGTTATGAATTGCTGCTAGTTTCACTCGATGAGGTCGTCCACTGATTGATATGGTCCATCATAAAGTCTCCGTTTGCCCCATATTTCGCCACCAACATATAGCTGAGATAAATGATTGACCTGTTCTGTCTTCTGTCTTTTCTTGGTTAGAGTTCTGAGTCCAGCAGTTCGATTGGGGAGATCTCCAAAGAAACCTTGAGGTATTCCCAGACCAGATTCTTGTATGTTCTAGCAAGCACAGGGCCTGGCACAGTCCATCACCCCGATCAGCTGGTGGTTGCAATTGCTGGGTTGGTTCTGTTTTCAGTCCCGAATTGCACTGGAACCAATGGGTGTTGCAGTCCAGTCTGGTTCTGCCCAGCACATACTCGGCCCTTACATCAACCAGTGGGAGCTGCAGCCTAGTCGGGGCGACCCACAATAACCCCCACCAGGCCCACCCCCTACCCTGGTTTGCCAGTATGTGTAGCAGTAGACCAGTCTGTCCCCCATCCCATTTGGCTCTTGTACCTGTCAATGGGTATTAAAGCTTAGTTCCATCTAACCAACTCAACCATCCAGCCCTCACGGATGTTGTTGAGTGCCTCTCTGTCTAGCCACCTCAGCCCCCGTCCTAGTTTTCATGCCCTCCTGCAGGACTAGTGACCCGGGAAGGGGGAACCCACTTTTTCCCTCCCAGGTCTCTCTCAGTCCTGGTTTATACACTCTTTAGGTGGTTCTGTGATTTGACTTGACAGAATTAGTCCCCAGTGCCAGCTTCTGCCAGCTGATGCTGCGGGCAAGCCCAAACATCCCTCACCCACTCTAATTTATGCTTGCAGCCCAGCCTAGCTTTTCCCTGATCTAGTCCACATTCAGCACACAGGTGTTGCAGCCTTGCTTAGTCTGGTCTGTCCCCATCCCAGCCCACGCGAGGGGACCATCCCCTTAATCCCCCTGCCAGCTCTGTCCCTCCCTTCCTAGATCTCACGTGTGCTGGTTGGGTGCTGCAGTCAAATCCAGTACAGGCAACCTCACCCTGGCATTCCATAATGTGTGCTGGTTTTGTCGCAACCAGACCCTACTCAGTTCACCTCCTGTCCTAGCAGGAACAGTGGCTTTTCCTGGCTGGCTTTCACCCCATTCTGGTTCTTGTTGTTGGATGTTTCAGCCCAGCCATGGCTCGTCCATACCCACATACAGCTCACACATGGCTCAGTAGGGGGTTGAGACCCAGCCTAGTCAGTCCCACATCTACCCTGGTTCTCCATGACACCAGATGGTGTTGGGGTCTGAAGTGGCCTGGTGCAGCCCACACTAGTGCCTCGGGTGACTGCAACTGTTTCCTAGATAGAACGCAGCCCCCATTCCAGCACACGCACCCCTTGGTGGGAACCTCAACCCTGTTAGGGTATCCAACTAGGGGAACTTGTATTTCCACAGGGTTGGGCCCACACAACCCCATAGAGTCTACCCCCAGACCAAGTTCTCTCGCATGCTGGATATAGTCTTGACCCTGCCAAATGTGACCGCTCCACCACTCCACCAAACAGTTGGGTAATGGTACCCATCACTGCCAAAGAGGCCTCCATCCATAGTATTGGTGTGGGCTGGTGTGTGACAATCAGTGATGTTCTAGGCAAACAGGCCATTTCTGTATTCCGAATTGGGTTGGTGTGTCTGACTAACCGTAATTGTCTCCTGGGTACTTCCCTCCAAACCACCAGGTTTCAGTCCCCACGCATGCCTAAACCTTCCATGTCCCTGTCACTGGGAATCACCCAAGATTCACTACTCACCTACACTAAAATTGGACTTAGTCATGGGTGTCCCCAGGCAGTGAACATATCTTAAAAAAACCCCAGAGCAGGCCACTGGGTGGCCAGCAGGCAAAGCCTGGCACCACAGGATGCGCTGGCCGCCCTGGGTGAGGCCGAGGACTCGTTCACTGCCCTGCAGCAGTGTCCCTGGCGTGAGCCCCCAGCATTGGGTCCGACCCGGCAGGGGCACCCCCCACAGCTGCCACACTGTGAGGAGCGGCGCTTGCCCCCAAACCCAAGGCCCGAACCCCTCCCAAACTCACCCAGCCGCAAGACACTAGCAGTTGGGCAGAGCTAGGAACCCCAACCCAGTTCCCAAGTTCCCTCATGGCGCACCTACCCTGAGGAAATAGCTCTCTTGGGTCCTGGGTGAGGCCAAGGACTCGTTCACTGCGCTGCGGCAGTGTCCCTGGTGTGAGCCCCCAGCATTGGGTCTGACCCAGCAGGGGCACCCCCCACAGCCGTCACACTGTGAGGAGCGGCACTTGCCCCCAAACCCAAGGCCCAAACCTGATAAAAACTTTTTTTAAAAAATGGTGTTACATGGCTGCTGGTTCTAATCCCGGCAGCTCCACTTCCTATCTCTCCTCCTCTCAGTATATCTGACTTTGTAGTGAAAATAAAATAAATCTTAAAAAAAAAATGGTGTTACGAGTAGAAAATTGGATTCAAAATAGGAAACAAGTTTCAATAGAAAAAATTTTGGGTGTAGGTCAGGAGACCTGTTTTCACATTTTTTAACTCTTTAATCTCAAACATTTGACTGGAACATTCAGTGTCTTCATTTGTAAAATGACAATAAGAATTTTCTTGACAATTGTGGCTACAATGACATAAAATTCATGGATACCATATAGTTCATGAATTGCTATTAAAGTTGTTATTAATGATAAAGGTTATGTGCCTTGTTTTGTTTATGACATTGAGCAATCAGATTCTGATACTTTTTATAACATGTTTATTGTAATATTTATTGTGACATGCACGTTATAAACATTAGTTTGTGAATCTGTGGGATTGGGAAGCAAATGGGCACCAGACTTTGGTGGGAAGCGATAGAATGTACGTAACCAGAGGGAAATCAAATTCCCAGTCACATGCATAAATGAAGGGCTGGAGTGCTTTTCACATAATACAAAAGGGGCCTGTGTCTTTGTACAAGGGATCCCAAGAACGCCCATCAAGTCTGGGTCACACAGATCAACACGCTTGTCGGTAGGTTTTCAGCGTAATGTAGGAAGAAACTGCAGACTAGCACTTGGGAAAGTTTGTCTTGTGACAGCGGCAGCTGGGGCAAGGTGGCTGGAATGACGGTGATGTGGGAGGATGGCCCTTGTGCCCCCAACAGCATGACAATGACTGTAACTTTTGTCTGAAAGGACAAATTCTGAGAGGGGATGTGACTAAAAACTGCATAAAAGGTCTAGAAGCAGTCAAAAAGAAACAATGAACATTAGCATCACAAATACAATATGGATGAGAAAAGAATTCCAGAATACTTTATGAAAAAGTTAGAAACACAGAAATCAAATGATATTGAAATGCTCTTTGTAGTCTGCTGGTTTGACACAGATTTGTTTCTAAAGAAGATAGTCAATATTAATAATGTTGGAGACCAGAATTCTCATGTGCTATTCATAGCAGGTCGTGGAAATTGCTGCAATCTTTTCAGAAAGCAATTTGGCAGGCTATACCACAAGACAAATAAAAGAAAGGTTGGAGTCTCTGACCCAATAATTCCTCTGCCAGGGAATTCCAGGGAATTATTGGGAAGGACAGGGAATATCACAGAATGAGTATCTATATATATTTTAAAGTTTTGATTTCAGTCTTCGAGGCTGGGAATTTCAAGATCAAGATGTTGGCATTTGAGAGCCTTTTTGCTGTCATATTTCATGGCATCACCTCTCAAAATCTCACATCTCACTGTTGTTGGTTTGGAATGTGCGGGTTTTGAGAGGATGCATTCAAACCATAGTGCTCTCCTCCAGGGGAAGCCAGAAACACATGGTGTTGTGTGCAGGCACAACACAAAGACACAGCAGAACCAGTGCTGCGGCCCTGGGCTAGTGGCTCCCTAGTCAGGGGACCAACCCCAGCAGTGCCATGCCTGGCGCTCTCCCATGGTGGGGCAGTAGAAAGGGCTTCTCCAGCAGTACACTGTGGTCATGGAATACCTTCATGGTTCAGCACTGCCCGATGTCCTCCCTGGAGCTTTCCTGCAGGTACTTGGTGGTGCCCCCGGACCCAGAATGTTCTTGGCACAGGGCAGAGAGGAAAGGGTACAGAATCCCAAGGAATAGGAACCAAGTTGTTCTCCACGTTGCTTGAGTAGCTTTGCCAGGCTGTGACTGTGGTCTTGGCGAGTATTGATGATGATAACTACAATGTTCATCATATACGTTGAGCACTTCACCTCTCAGGGGAACAGTCCTAAGACATTCTGATGACACAAATTCCTTTTTGTCTCTCAAATGACTCCCAAGGAAGAGCCGTATTTTAGAAATTAGGAAACAGGCAGGGTAGTGAAGCTGCACACCCAGCCACAGAAAATCAAGTGGGCCTCTTCCCTGTGGGTATCAGGGCAGGTACCAGCATTTGCTTTGGCTCCACAAGCCACCTTAAGACTCTAACAAAGAAATCTCAACTAGACATAGAGATAAAAATTAAAAAATCTTTTTCTATCTGTTTTAATGTTTTAGCCTTAAAATAGCTAATGAGGGATCTTTTTATGTTAAGAAAAATGGGTCCAAGGTTTGGCTCAGGTGGGTGGTGTCTCCTGCTTTCCAAACACAAATCTGAGAGCCAGTTTTTCAACAGAGCATTGTTCTGTTACCCCATCCCAGGTGGAGGATGTTTAATTTAAAAATGTTTTGCTTTCCCGTGTTTGGCGAAGCATTAATGTATAAAGGACTAATTAGCATAAAAGATTAATTACAAAGCACTTGAACTAAGTGAACCCTAATTATGACGAAAGTGGAACATAACCACTTCATTAACAGATTGGTGAGAATGAAAATACACAGTGAATAGAGGATGAGATTGCTAGGTAGGTTACAGGTGAACAGAAGTGCAAACACACTGCATTTCACAAAAGCCCCAACACCAATGGCCAGGTTCAGCTAGTGGCACAGTTATGAAATAAAAAACAGTTGGAAAATTTTTGTCTCAGTATGTGTGTAAAAACTAGGGTTACTAAATATCAGATTGTTCTGGGATAAAAATTAGTCAAGCAAAATTTAAACATATTTTATTACCTGTGATTGTTCAATATACCTACTAAAAATTCAATATATAACTGCTGACCACTCACCGTTATTACTGTTAGGAATACCTTAAGAATCTCAGTAAATAGTCCATAGAAAGTACCTTCAGCTAAGCTCAATGAGGTTTGATTGTGTGATTCTTATGCTAACTGGATGTGTGGCCAATGGTTTTTTCATTCAAATAGGTTTTGGGTTTTTTTTTTGCCTCCTACTAAAACCAAGACACTAGAATAAGATTCTCTTCAAGAAGCAGGTGGATGACTTTCTAAATCAATTAGTGTCTTTATCTTGCTCTGATATTAAAGTTAATACCATGGGTATACTTGGCATTTTTGAAGATTTAAAAGAAGATTTCAGTTTTGTAGGAGTCATGCTGTCTTTACATTATAGCAACAGAATGTCCTTTCAGAACTCTCAGTTGGTATGTGGGATTTTAGACGTTATTTTGTCCAATAGGTTCAAAAGCAGATTCTTACTGAAGTGAAGTGGGAGCCTCAAGCATCAAGATTCATAGAAAAAAAATAATTATCCGAATACTTACTTTCTCCTGCTCATGTTTCTTTCTCCTTTCCTTCTTGGAAAATTGCCTGAAATAACTAAGTGTATTCTTAGAATCCAAATTCTGGTGAAAAAAAGCACTGACGAATTCCTCCAAACCCACTCTCTAGGGCAACTCTTAGTTTTCCTCGGTGTGTTCCCGGGTAAACCTGTAGAAAATAAAAGCAACTAGTTTTAAGGGAAAAAAAAGTTTCTATTACCAACAGCAACAACAACTCTTTTGTGCTATCCAAGCAGTAAGATTCCAAGGGCATTATCTAGGCGGTTATTGCCTGAAAATAGAGCCTGTGCATGAGTCCTATTCCTCTAGCACATGTGGTAATGACATTCAATAGTAAAAAATGTAATCCTCCATGGACTCAAACATAAGCTAAGGATTTTTAAGGCAAGAGTTTTGGTGATGGCCTTGAAACTGGATGCAATTGTATAAAAAACACGTTGATTAAAGCCCTTTCTTCACCGAGCTTGTAATTTATTATCTAGTTTTATCACCTAGGTAATACTAAGATTTACATTATTTTTTGTTTTCTAGTTGTTTCATATGTTAATCTTTCTTTCTCTAACTGGGTTTGGGATTCAATCTCTGTTTTCCACTAATCTGCCAAATAGTACTGACTAGACTTTGAAGTATGTATAGTATTAGCACTCCTACTGATGAAAGAATTATCACCTTAAAAAGGCCCCAAACCATTTTTCATCCCATCAAAATTCCAGTGAGTTAGTTTGTGACTGTTGGCAAACTGACTGTGTGTGGAGTGTATGCAGTCTCAGAACTCAGAATAGCCAGTATAATAACAAAAGAAAAGAGCAAAGTGAGAGAACTGACAAATTGACTTGAGACTAACTGAAGTTACAAGAGTCCGGGCAGCATGATGTGGACAAAAGAATATGTGAATAAATCAACAGAACAAAGAGCTCAGAAATGCAATGACATCAGTATGCGCAAGGAGTGTGCCTGTGTGTCTCCGTCTTTGGGTCTCTCTTCACCATGCTTGATGACCTCTATTCCTGCTCAGGACCCGAAAACTTTACCTTTAAACATGGTCAGGTTAAATCTCTCCTCTCTTGAAAATTGATGATGGGGATTAAATCTGTGAGCTCCAGAAGGAACAAGCCACACTCCACCATGTCATAGGCAGTTGCGTCTAGCAGAAAGGGAGGCTCTCATTCGGCAAGATGATATTCTAAGCTTGATTCTGCCATGGAGGCTGGAAGCTGGGGCACATTGTCTCCTGAAGTCATGCCTGCTTCTATTCAGTCACATGTCATTTACATAATATCTATGAGGAGCCAGGAATCTGCTGCTGAGGATACCACAGCAACCTGGAAGAGCAATATTTCCTTCTATATTGTTTACTTTTAGTAAGAGATTCGGATCAGAAGCACACAAACAAACCAATACCATACCATAATGGTGAGAGGAGGGATTGCTTGTCTGAAGGTGATGTGTGGAGAGTGGCAGAAGCAATGGGAGGGGGGAGATGGTGGTAATTCAGTCATTTTAGTTGAGACCTAAACACCTGAAAGGAATTAAATCTAATAGTGGCTGTAAACTAAGGGCAGGGAAGTGAAAAGTTTTCAAGTGGAAATCAAGAACATTTCACAGCTCCATTCTCAATTTTTGAATTTTATCATTTGCTACAAGATTTTCAACAAGTCAATTTCTACCGTACTATCTGATTGCCTCCCTGTTCTCTTATCTTACCCGCTCTAATTTCCCCAAATGGCCACAATGGCTGGAGCTGAGCCTGTCGAAGACCAGGAGTCAGGAGTCTCCCACATGGTCTTGAGGCAAACTTCACTGCTTATATAGGATGCCGGCACTTGCAGGTGGAGGATTAGCCTGTTGAGCCACTGTGCTGGTCCTCTCCTGCTCTAATTTTTAAAAATACTAAGATTTTATGCCCCAACTCCACAATTGTAAAAAAAATCATCACAGACTTCAATCTCAGTGGCTTTTGTTTTTTTTTTTAGCAGTTTGTTTGCTTGCTTGTATTACCAGCCAACCTGCAATCCTGTCCCAAATCTTTGCTTTTCTGCTCTTTTCTTGGAATGGTTTCTATGACCACACGTCTTTATCTTCTTGACTCACTTTTGCTCCATTGTAATCATCCCACTGTAATCTGACAATGGCTAAGCCCCACTACCTGGCGAAGTCCTCATGTGCGCTGCAGCTGCTGAAGGTAGCCTGAGAACATGAAATGTTCTGACTTTTCCATTAAAGTCAGGGCAAGAGGCCTCAAGAGCCTACACACTGCCTGTTGCCGCTGTCCTCCTGTCCTCTAGCGCTTGCTCCCAGCCTTCATAAAGTTCTTGCCCTGCTTCTTTATCCTCAAGTCATCAATATCACTTGTTTCCCTCCAAACCTCTGTATGTGCATACGTGTATGCGTACACACACACACACACACACACACACACACCCTCTTTTCTCAGCTGTGATTCCAGGTTCATATTTCCTTTAAAAAAGGGAATCAACCCTGCAGGAACACTCTCTTTTCACAGCAATATCTGTGAGACATCTGCATTTATTGCTTCACCCTTTTTTTTCTATTTCAGAAATTATGTCTGCTCCTCTTCTACCACCTGCTCGTTGACTCAGATACTCTGCTTTTGGGAATTTATCATCTTTGTCTAACAACATCAACCTCTCTTTCTCTTCTGAAGCATTCTGATCAGTGGACAGATATATTCTAGACTCTTCCATCTCAAACATCAGATCCCAATGGCCTTTCTGCCATGACTTGACGTTGTCATCCCACTGCCGCCCTAAGCATGTGCACTCAGGAGTCCTGAAGAGTCCATCAATGCAATATTTACTTCCCATTCTCTCCTGCACTGCTTGTGCATTTCAGTTCTCACCACACCCCTGAAGCAGCTTCTGCCAAGATCACCTGTAACCTGTGTAAGAACAGGTGCAACGGCTCCTCCTCTGCCCCAGCCTTCCTGCTCCTTTGGCATGCTTGCCTGCTTTTTCCTTCTTCTAACCCTCTCACCTTGCCTCCCTGGGGCACCCTCTCTGCTTCTGTCCTTTCCCACTGATGACTCCTCTTTCCCACTTCCTTTAGGACACTGCTTCTTCTGATTTTCCTCCATCTGTTGATGTCATTGAGGCTCATCCTTGGGTCCCTTTCTTCCTCATTTGATGTTCTTCCTTTGTGATACTATTGATTGCTATGGTTTTCCCTTCAACTATTTGCCAATAGTCTTCTGCATGTGAGGCTCTGTAACCTTAACCACCAGGCTCTGGTCCCAGGGCCCAGGGATACGGTCTGTGGTCTCTTTCCTCTACCACAACACCAACCATGCCTATTTAGCAAAGTAGGATCTCTCTTGAGGAATTACTATAGAAGCCCAGTTTAAAACAAAAAACATTAATTGAAAAGATTGTTAGTTATCATTAAAGGGTTTTTTTTACGTTAAATTATTTTATGATTACAGCAAAGGTCATTTCCTACCACATGTAGCCAAATACATTGCCATTTGTTTTGGTTTTCAGCTTCCTGGCTCTAAACTTGAAAGTGAACTCAAGTCAACCAGAGTGCACATTCTTCATGTGTGGCCTGCCCTCTCTCCTCCCCTAATTTTGTAGTTGGAAACACCTTAAAAGGAAAAAAAATAACTCCCCTTTGGGCAAAGTGAAGTGAAAAATGTAAACTGCTTGTATGCTGTCTTGAATAACTGTGTATTTCTTGTCATTATGTTGCATGTTTAAGAATGGGTTCTTGAGGGGAAGAAGAAATAGAAAAATATCAAAGCATTCACATAAGCCATAAAAAATAAAAGACAGGGCTGTGAGAGAGTTTACTGGGGAGAAAAGTAAACTAATGCCAGCCACATTTTTAGTATCTCTGAGAATAGGATGGTAAGAACAAGAAAGGGGGCTTGCTCCCTCAGGCTGCCCAACCTCTCCAGTCAGGTAGTTGTTATTCCCCATCCCTTTGGGCAACTGGATCAGGTTCAGTCCTGCCTGCAGGAGATTTGTGGCTTGCCCTTGGCAGAGCTCCCTGGGCCACCACAGCCCAAGCTATACTCTGCTCTCCGCCTCCCAGGTCTGCGCATGTGCCTCATTGATATTATGACAATCTGTGCAGAAGGGCCCATATGTAAAAACCACAAGCAGGTTTCATAAATCACAATGGGATTGCTACATGGTTCAGCAAGGTTAGAAAAGGATAGTCCTGTGGGAACTAACATTGGGGCCAGGAGGATTGCTGTTTGTTTTTGAAATTCCATTTTTTAAAAACTGGTTTTCTGAAAAATGTCTTCATGACTCCTATTTCCCAGTTGCAGAGTTGGCATGGAGGAGCACAAGTGAAAGAGAGGATGCTCTTTCTGTAAGACCATACAATACTCACTTCATTGGCTCAGTAACAGCTGGATGCAGTAGTTAACATTCTGCATTTAATTTTGTATTACACAGACACAAGTTTGTGGTAAGTCAAACCTTGAGTATAAGCAAGGGTTTCTAAATGCATCATAAAAGGATGAAAACCTCCTTCCCCCTGCTTTTTTTGCAAGGAGGCAGCTGATATGAAGAAGTTATGACACTCAACAAGTCTAACGTACATGGTTGTAAAATCCTGTGCAGCTCAAATACTCCAACGGAGCTGCATGATTAGAAAACAAGAAGTAAAGACCAAGAATGGATAAATATAGAAGCAAACAATGATTTTAAGAATGAAGTGAGGGAAGCCAAGGTGATCTGAACTTGTAAGTTCTGTTCATTTGGAAGAAAGTGCCAAATTATTCTTGAATCAGTGAGAATCATATATGCACAGGAATGGTAATTGATAGGACACAGATTCTTAGAAGAAAGACAAGGGATCAGGGATAAAGCCACTGCCTGCATGCCAGCATCCCATATGGGCACTAGTTTAAGTCCTACCTGCTCCAACTTTCAATCCAGCTTACTGTCAATGTGTCTGGGAAGGTGATGGTAGATGGCTCAAGTGCCTGGGCCCTTGCAGTCACATGGGAGACCTGGAAGATGCTCCTGGTGCCTGACTTTGTTTGGCCCAGTTCCCATTTCTGCAGCCATCTGTCTAGGCAGTAAACTAGAGCATGCAGGAGATGATCCCTCGCTCTCTAAAAAACAAACCAAACAAAGTAAAGCAAAACAAAACAACAGCAACAAATGGCAAGGAAAGTCACTTGGAGTTTAGGTCCTTTCCCTCATTTAAAAAGACGTTTCATTGTGTTTATGTTTTAAATTTCATGAAGTTGTATAAAGCATACCATGCTTGTTTAGTATATTCACAGAATTATGAAACCATCACGAAGCTCTAATTTTAGAACATTTTTGTTGTCCCTAAGGAAATCTCACTGCTTGTTAACATTCCCTGAACATTACCTACCCCTTGCCTCTACTGGCAATCACTAGCCCATTTTCTGTCTCTATGGATTTGCCTGTTTGGGGCATTTTATACAAATGGAATCATACAATGTGTAGGCTTTTATGATTAGAGTCTTTCACTAGGCCTAATGTTTACAAGGTTCGTTCATGTTGCAGAATAGACCAGTATTTTCTTTCTTTTCCAGAAACATAATGCCTGAGTTTATGGATATACCATGATGTGGATGAACCATGTCACTGGTTGGTCGGGCATTTGTTTCCACTTTGGTACTATCATGAATATTGATTCTGTGGACATTTGTGTTTAAGTTTTTTGTGTAGACATATGTTTTCATTGCTCTTTGGTAGATACCCAAGAGTTATTAGATCATATGGCAACTCTATGCTTGGCATTTTGAGAAACTGCCAAACTGTTTTTCAAGGTGACAGCACAGTTTTACATTTCTGTCAACAATGTGTAAGAGTTCTTATTTCTCTATAGCTTCACCAACACTAGATTTGGCCAGTTTTTTTTTTTTTAATTTTAGCCCTTCCTAATGGATGTAAGGTGTTATCTCATTGTGATTTTTTATTCAATTTCCTAATGAATAATAAATGTAAGCATCATTCTATTTTTTTTAAAGATTTCTTCATCTCCATTGGAAAGTCGATGTTCCATCCAATGGTTCACTCCCCAAATGGCTGCAACAGCTGGAGCTGAGTCGATTCAAAACCAGGAGGCAGGAGCCTCCTCTGGGTCTCCTATGTGAATGCAGGGTCCCAAGGCTTTGGGCCATTCTTTTTTTTTTTTTTATAATCTATTTTATTGTGTTGTTGTTGACAATCTTTACATAGTTAATTACAGTTAAAGAAAGAAAAGGAAAAAAAAAGGTTCAGGGGGATAGGGAAGTGGGTAATACTATTATGTCCATATTGTTTCCATCTTGTATCTGAGGTAAAGGGGGATATTGAGGGAGAAGCCCCACCTGGTTTCCCGCCCACCCCGAGTCCCGGATGTGGGGCATGCTCTGAGATAAGGCTTTGGGCCATTCTTGATTGCCCTCCCAGGTCACAAGCAGGTAGCTAGAAGGGAAGTGGGGCTCCCAGGACATGAGCCAGCACCCATATGGGATCTCAGCATGTGCAAGGTGAGGACTCCAGCCACCAAGCTACTGCACCGGGCCCAGGCTAAGCATCTATTTGTGTTCTTATTAGATGTTTTTTTTTCTGCCTCTCTTCATATCATATACCCATTTGTTATCCTCCAGCTTTCTTTCCTCTCCTGTATCTGCAAGCTGAGAACAATAGTGGTAAGACCTTCACTGAAAAGCCATTTTCCGTACCAAGTTGACACTTGAATAAAACTCAAGGGAAATTTCATGACTATTAATCCTGCACTATAATATGACTAATTTTGGTTTAATTTACAGATCTCTAGTAAGTGCCTGTTCAGAAGAGTGGAATGCTATGGATTTATACACTATTATGCTTAAAATGTAATAAAGAATAAAATTGCATCCATCAACAATATTAAAATAGGAAGAAATAATACCCTAAGAGATACATCCATGAGTGTCATCAGTGGCTGAAATGAACACACTGGAAATATGCATACCTTTTAATTCATCAATGCAATACTAGACACGTAGCTCAAGGAAATAATTACACTTTTTCTACAAAAGTTTAGCACAAAAAATTTTACCCAAGTGCTTTTTCTGTAGTTATGAAAAACCATTATTACGCATGCTTACAACAAACATGTTCATATTTAAAATATTATAGCTTAGATATAGTCTTTATGTATTGAAATTGATCCCAATAATTAGTGTTAAGAACATGGAAAGTTAACCCAACTGTGATGCTTAGAGTTGGGGCCTTTTCAAAGTTAGTAGGATTAAATTAGGTCATTGGGGATGGAGCACTCATTATTGAGTCCTTGTGGTTCTGTAACAGAGGGACAGAGACCGAACACATACACAGACACATAACACCCAGGTGTATGACACACCCAGATGTGTGACACAGATGTGTTACACGCATGACACACAGAAATGTGTGATACACAGACACATGACACACAGAGACCTGTGACACACACTAACGTGTGACATACATAGACTCATCACACACACACACACACACACACACACACACACACACAGATGTGTGTACTCCCTGTCTCTTGTCAAATGGCACTCTATGTTACCTCTGAACCCTTGCAACCAGAAGGCCACCACTAGCTGTGGGGATCTTGTGCCTTCAGAACCATGGTCCACGGTAAAATGTTTTCCTTTATAAAGTAGCTTGCTTTGAGTACTTCGGAATAGTAATGTAGGATTGATTAAGTGCAAAACTGATGTCTAAGCATACCTGTTAATATGATCTGTAGAAAGTTGAAGCAGTCCCCAGGGTAGGGTGAAACAGGAAAAAAAGAGGGAAATGAGAGGTGAGTTGGCACAGCAGGTGGCCTGGGGCTGAAGTTGGGTAGCCTTGGTTTTAGTAATCAAGGCATTGTGGTTTTTACAGCATAAGGATGAACGATCTAGGGTCTAGTAAAGGCAAGGGACTCCCAGCATACAGCCAGACACCTTGTAGAAGGGCTACAGCCTCTGGAGGAGAGTGGATAAGGACAATTCCAGCTGCAGAATGGACCTAGAAATCTTGATGTCTTGGGTTTGCCTCTGGGCATGAGTGGGGATGGGAAGAGGGAATTTATAATCAGGGAACTCTATATAAATCATGTAGGTTTAGCACCCCCGTTTCATTACCCAAGTTCAACAGGACCTCATGGAAATGGAACCCATAGTTCAAGGTCAGTTTCTTTAACTTCATAGGTTTTTGATTTGTTTTTCTGTAAGATTCATCAGCTTCCAAAACCCTCAAAAGAAGATCCAGCTTCATTCTTATCACTTGAATCTTTCAGTGATTTTTCTGGTTTCTGGCAGCCTGGACATCCTGTGAGCAATGTATGTCAGTGAGGATTGTTACTGAGTGGGACTAAACAGGCGCTCTTAGTTTGCTGGATCATAACCCATTGAAATTATTCCTCTGATCAGGAAATGGTCTTTGTGGTTACCATTTTGCATGTTGGATTTCCTTGCTGTTTTCCTTATTTTGGCATTTTGAGATTTCTATAGTACCGGATGATTTGCAGTTGGCAACACTGTTAGACCATCGTTACTTTTGAAACTTTTTGCTCTAGGATTCTGCTAACTTGTTTTTTGCTGTTGTTGTTTTGTGGGTTTTGGGTTATTGTTTTTGATGGTGAGCTTTTCCCATTTTAATGGAAAATGAACTTTTTATGGAGATTTGTTTAGCAAGTCATTTGGATAGGTATTCTTGATTGTATTCTTTCCTATAATTCTCGTTTGACATTTTGGTTCAAACTTAGAGGTGGTGTCAATCATTATGGTTCTCCAGTTGTCGGTGAGAGACAGTAGGAAGCAGAAAAGTCTTGTGAAAAAATATTTCAGGTCCTGGAGTTGTTGGCCTGAGAAAGACCCAGGAAAGACCCCAAACGTCATCAAGGACTGGAATGTTGGGGGAGAGGGGAGCTAAACAAGGAAAGTTTCTACTAACTGCATAATAAAATATTCATCATAACCATATAGCAACCAGATGTAGGGGAGATTATATTGGTCAGTAGGTTTGAAGGGCCAGGCACATCCTCCCCGTGAAATTCTGAGACTTCGCTTCTCAGAATACACATTTCATTATAGGAAGATTACAAAAAAAGTACAAATTAATTAGACACAACTCTCTGAAAATATGATTGATTTAACAATGTGCTGAAGCTTAGGAATAGGATGCCATTATATTTTATGTTTATTTTTGCCCTTTCCCTTTATAGATTTTTCTATTATGTTTCTAACGTTCCTTTTTGTTATGTAAATGTCCTTACCCTTGGAATATCACATTTGGCAAAATATAGCAATACATGAGAGAAGTAGCTTTTATTTTCTCTTCACCCTTTGGAATAGTCGTTAAGGCATACAAGTTAGGGCATACAAAAAGCATTTTGTTTCCAAGAAATATAAATTTATCTATAACACATTCATTCACGGATGGTACTGGATCTTTGCTTTTGTCAAATAAAAAATATTAGTTACTATTTAAAAACTAGAGAGAATTTCTTTTAGTAAGGGAATGTATTCTAAGAGTAGAAAATGAAACAGGAATTAAAATAGCAAAGCTCTGATTAAATGTCAGTTGTCCCATAGCCACAATGGGGCACTATTGAGTTTTGCAAATTGCCCTTTCCACAGGCAGAAAGGGAACATGGATATAAATGATTGCCTAACAGGCAAAGTTTTGGTTTCTCATAAATGAATTATGTACTGTGTATTTTTTAAATGAAGATAATTCATTTTCATTAAAGAACTAAGTGTACATTATCTTAGTTCACTCCCAAAGTGCTATAATCTCCTATTGAATGGTGTCCATAGAACCTGTATACTTTGGGGGTGTGAGCAAGTATAGAGAAAATTTAAAATATACAAGTGGTAGGGTGGAAGTTATGAACCAGCGAGTTAAGCTGCCACTTGGGACCCTGCATCCTATATTGAAGTGCCTGGGGTTGATTCAGATTTCTCTTCTGGTCCATCTTTCTGCTGATACTTGTGGGATACAGCAGGTGACGGCCTAAGAACTTGTGTTCCTGCCACCCACATGGGACTCCCAGATAGAATTCTTGGGTTTTCGGCTTTATCTTGGCCCTCTAAGTATTGTGGGCATTTGGGAAATGAATTAGCAGATGGAAGATCTCTTTTTCTGTGTCCCTCTGTCACTGTATTTTTCAAATAAATAAAATAATATAATATGTGAATGATATGTTCGATGAGAAATTCTTTTTTTAAGAATTATTTATTTTGGGGCCCGGCGGCGTGGCCTAGTGGCTAAAGTCCTTGCCTTGAACGCCCCGGGATCCCATATGGGCGCCGGTTCTAATCCTGGCAGCTCCACTTCCCATTCAGCTCCCTGCTTTTGGCCTGGGAAAGCAGTCGAGGACGGCCCAATACATTGGGACCCTGCACTCGCGTGGAAGACCTGGAAGAGGTTCCTGGTTCCTGGCTTCGGATCGGCGCGCACCGGCCCGTTGCGGCTCACTTGGGGAGTGAATCATCGGATGGAAGATCTTCCTCTCTGTCTCTCCTCCTCTCTGTATATCTGACTTTGTAATAAAAATAAAATCTTTAAAAAAAAATAAAAAAAAGAAAAAGAATTATTTATTTTTATTGGAAAGGCAGATTTACAGAAAGAAGGAGAGACAAGAGGAAGATTTTCCATCTGCTGGTTCATTCCCCAAGTAGCCTCAACAGCCAGAGCTGAGCCGAGCTTATCCAAAGCCAGGAATCAGGAACCTCTTCATGGTCTTTCACACGGGTGCAGGGTCCCAAGGCTTTGGGCCATCCTCTACTGCTTTCCCAGGCCACAATCAGGAAGTTGGATGGGAAGTAGAGCAGCCAGGACACAAACTGGCACCTATATAGGATCCTGGCACTTGCAAGACGAGGATTTAGCTGCTGAGCCACCACACCAGGCTCGATGAGAACTTCTCTTTTAGGTTTTGCGTTTGTGAATGTGGGAAGAACTATTGAGTCATTAGATTACTTTTAAGTGATACACAGACTCTAAAGTTCCATCAGCTTGAAGTCCTTTCAAATATAATGCTTTGTAGCAACACTGAATTGAGATGATATGACAGTGAGTTCAGATAATTCAGTCAAAATAGTAAACTAGTTTTTCAGCCTATGTATGTAGACAACATGGCTAATTTATTGGTTTTTCTTTCTTTTAAAACTATTCTTTAATTATCATGTAGGAATTTGTAAATGTAGGTAAGCATGTGTTTTCATTTGTTTCCTTTTAGATGTAATCACTCTTTTATAAGAAAATAATTCTGAAAAGAAATAGGCAAAAGATGTCTTCAAGTCCATGTATTGCTTCAGAAAAGGGAGATGTGTAGTCTCATGGTATCTTACTTTCTCCATGTCACAAGGGTGGGGATTTTCAGGCCTGAGGGGTCATGTAAGATCTGCAAAATCATTTGGCCAGGCCCTGACAGACAACCACAACAGGACTTGAAATTCAATGAAACTACAGCAGGCTAATTTTTAAGCTCATAATTTTGTATGGCCTGTAAATAACATTAAAGTATCCCAATGGTCCTTGGCAGAAACAAGGTTTTCCATCCTTGCTTGGTAAAAATCACCCATATGGTAGAAATGTGTGGCCCATTCAAGGATGAGGCAAGAACAAATGAAAACTCACTACTCAGAGAGTACAAACAGGTCTTAAGTCCTATACCCACTATATTGACAAGTCAATCAGTAGGTCCTCATTAGCATATTCCGTGATGATACATGGCTAATGCTCAGAAGGCAAGGACAATGTGTGACTCACTGGATCAATGAAATTGTCGATGAGTCAATATTATATGCAAGATTCCAGTCTGCTCAATCTGAGCATGTCATGGATTTGCTAGATCTATTGGGAAAAACCACTAAGAAAGCCAGAGAGAGCCAGGAACAGGTTCTACCTCCGGTGCTCCAGAAGAAACTGCTATGAGGTCTATGCTACCCTATAGCGTGGTCCCCATCTGTGTGCAGCTCAAAATGGTGACAGCTAGGCCTCTACACCTGAGCTTATGCTATTTTTTGTTTCAAAACCAAACACCACTACCTTCTTGCTTGCTATTTATTGAAGAACCAATGCCCCCAGCTGTTTCTTTATGAACTGAAATTTGGCATGACTGCATCTGATGGGTACAATCCATGTACCTACTGCCTGTATCACATCTGGCTGAAACATTTACACATAACCTTCCACTTGGGGATGAGAGTCTTACAATGTAAAGGTTTCCCAAAATATAGAAAGGATATTCTGAAGATATTAAGCAGCCCTGAATACAATAGAACAGAGTCCCTTAACAGTCCATGTATGCAAGTAGAGGGAGGGCTATTTAAATAAAACAAGAACAACTAAACCATCTATAAGGACTTTTAATAGTTCAAAGCTGATGAAGAATATTAAACCACTAGATGAAATTTTAGGATTGTAATTTCTATTGAAGACACAATAATGACTCTTGCTTACTGAGCAGTCTGCTCAGGGCTTTATATGGATATGTCATCTTACAGAGACCTTACCTCAAAACTTATGACATAGGGGCCCGGCGGCGTGACCTAGTGGCTAAAGTCCTCGCCTTGAACGCCCCGGGATCCCATATGGGCGCCGGTTCTAGTCCTGGCAGCTCCACTTCCCATCCAGCTCCCTGCTTGTGGCCTGGGAAAGCAGTCAAGTACGGCCCAGTGCTTTGGGACCCTGCACCCGCGTGGGAGACCCGGAAGAGGTTCCTGGTTCCTGGCTTCAGATCGGCGCAGCACCTGCCGTTGCGGCTCACTTCGGGAGTGAATCATCGGATGGAAGATCTTGCTCTCTGTCTCTCCTCCTCTCTGTATATCTGACTGTAATAAATAAATCTTTTTTTTTACTTTTTTATTAATTATTATGCATTATGTGACATTTTCATAGGCTCTGGGAATCCCCCCACCCCTCCCCACGCCCCTCCCCCCTGGTGGATTCCTCCACCTTGGTGCAGTATTACAGTTCAAATTCAATCAAGATTCTTTCCTTGCAAACATATACCAAACATAGAGTCCAGCTACTTATTGTCCAGATGGGTTGAACAGATTCTTGGGGAGACCATTTCTGGTCCAAAGTTAGAGCTGGTAGAATATCATCCCAGTCAATTAAGAGTCCCAATATAACATTAAATAAATAAATCTTTTAAAAAAAATCTTACGACATAGTTCTTCCTGTTCTACAGGCTGAAAAAAACCTTTCACCAGGGTGACACAGCTGACTCTGAGTCTTCTGGCCTCATGTCCATAATCTTGGTCATTATATTAGTATTTCCCAATGAAACATGAGAGCAAACATTTTTATGATATGGTCCCATTACTTTGAAGTGCTCTTAGGTTGAGATGGCTTGGATGCAAATGTAGTGTGATGGTGCTATTATTTGTATTCACACACAGTTATTTTTTAAGCATGAGAATTTTGAGGGCCTGTTGCCCAGTTTTTCCTCATATTCTTCTGTCCAATATCTAGTCCTTCTCTTATCTTACGAATTTGCTTGGTATACATTTGAGGAGAAGGAATTCAAGTTCTATTTGCTGTTTTCTGTCTTCTGGTTGTTAAAATTCTGATCTTATTTTTGCACTAAAATATGTCTGAGTTCCTCCTGTTGCCTCAGTGGGTTCCCCTGGTCCTGTCTGACCATAAGAAACTGTGATCTTCAGAAGAGGTGGACTCAGAGGATGCTCAACCCAATCTGACACTCAGGAGGACCTAGTCTGCCCCAGGAGGAAGGCTGTTGGGCACTGGCTTGCATCTGGAGGAGGACACCACTTTACCCTTCAGGACAACCTCTTCAAAGAAAGTTCTTGCAAGCCTTTGTCCAACAGCCTTGAAAGTCAAGATGTT
The DNA here is from genome assembly GCF_030435755.1 of Ochotona princeps. NCBI lineage: Eukaryota > Metazoa > Chordata > Mammalia > Lagomorpha > Ochotonidae > Ochotona > Ochotona princeps. Next base: position 55,682,111 of record NC_080839.1, read on the forward strand.
TGTTTTATTTCAGATACGCAAGTCCCTGAGTATCATCATAGCTACAACAGCAGTGACCATCTTTCCATCCTCTGGAAAGTTTTGGAAAGACAAGACAATGCCTTCTTCATCATTATAATGCTAGCATGGGGAAGAAGCGTTGGCTGCTGCCTGTGTGTTTCTGCGAGCTGGAAGGCTTAGGATCCCAGCCTCTTCCTTATTGCTTTGTGACATGCTCACTGAAGCGTAGTGGCATCATTCCTTAAAGACTCACAGGCAGATACCACCTGATGCCAACTTAAAGGGAAGAGAGATATCCTGAGTTATTTCTTTCAGGGATTTAGAAGCTGAAATGCTAGTACTCTTAAAGGATTAAGACTATTCTTTCATAATCCAAACGATATTTTTTTTCCAGAATGAATATCATGCTCATGTGTCTATCATTTTCATCCCACGTACCGTTTCCCTCTTTGAAGTTCAGGCTGCGTGTCTGTCTGCAGCCCTTGACATTCCTTCCTCCATCTGTGATCTTGCAGCTCTTACCTTCACGGCTTTGATGTGACACTGACAGGTCTCTTCTGCACTCTGGTTATTTGAGCCTGCGATCAACTCACTCGACATAGTCCCTCCTCCTGGCCTGTCGAGGGCTGTGTTTCCCGTTTGGAAAAAAATAGTTCACATTTTGAAGAACAGGAACAACAAAGAATCCTCCAAGAGTTCTGCATGGAGCCACACTGAGAGCTTTGTTTGTGTTTCTCTCCCTTTCATCCTTTCTTTCCCTTACGTCTGTCCCTCACTGCATTGGGAATTAGCGGGACCTTATGATCAGATTTCAGTTTTCAGATGCATGCCTTCCTTTGAAGCACTTCTGAGCACTTCTCCCCTTTTTCTGTGCTTTGGTTGAAATCCGTTTGTGTTTGTGATTTTTTAGTTCAGATTGTAAAATTCAAAAATGGATCATGGGCATATATTTGGAAAATACAAAGTACTGAGAACAAAATAAAATGATTTGTATTTATCCTAGAGGATTCCAGGTCACATTTGTGGGGTGAGGGAGGTGAGGGGGCTTACATTGCAGTGAATTCTAAGAGTTTGTCTGGCATCACTCCGGGAGAGTGTGTAGTGCTCAGGGTAACAAATGTAAGAAGTACTTTCTAATATTTCTGCTTTAATATAAAGAAGTGTTCATTTATCTATCCATCTATAAATAATGTAGTGGGGCGACATTTTGAAGCATTAAACGATTTTTTTTTCTGGACAAATTTACCACTGCAGACTGCCAAGATAGGTCAACAGAAGCAGGGCTCCTTTATTTTAACAGACACAGTCATGAATCAACCAGATAATAAAAACTGTAAATTCTTGATTTTTAACTCAAAAGGTAGAGTTAAGGTGTGAGATTCAGGGACTCATGGAAAAGTTATATGGTTGTCTCAACTCTCCTCAATGCCTTATCTCAATTCCATTGAAAATATGAGTAACTATGACCTCAGTTATATTAGGAAATAGTAAAAGAAAGGTCCCAAATACAACAGCAACAATAAGAAAAATTATCAAGTAATAAGCTTCAAATGTACCGAAACAGTACACAGAAAGCTAATGCAGCAATAATTTCACTAAAGAATAGAAAGGATGGGAATTAATACAGTGACATACTTTGTTTTGGGGTGATGAGAAGGCTTAAGATGAAAGAGATGCTAATTCTTCCTAAATGAATTTGTCAAGTTCATATAATCCCAATCAGAATCCCACTGGGACTTGACTAAGATTAAACGGGAGAAAAAACATGCAGAAATACTTGGGAAATTTTGACTTGGGAGGTAAAGAAAATTTGCTGTACCACAAGCCAAAGTGTTACCAACCTGTGTAAAGCTGATGTGGGAATTAAAACCCAAATCAATAAAACAGAATGGAGATCTAAAATAGACTCTAAGGTCTATGCAATGTTGTTTCCCTGGGCTCACTGTAATAACTTCTTTATTTTTAAAATTATAGTCTTTATTTTTCTTTTTGCTAACCTTCTTCTAACCTTTCTCCTCCAATGTATCCAGAGACCTTACTCAAGAACATAGCATCGTTCTATACCCATAAGTGCTCGGCTCGAAAGCTTTCAATGGCTTTCCACGATCTTGGATTAAATCTGTATTCCCTCCTGGACACGCTGCTCTCAGGAACTCCATCTCACAGCATGCTGCTCTGCACTTGGCTTGTCTCAGCCACACTGGCTGGCTTTTGCTTGACACAGGGAGCTGGGTTCTCTTCCCCATAGATTCTATTTCTTCCGTATGGAGTGTGTGTGCCTACCTCTTGGGGAGGCAGGCTCAGTCTCACTCAGAGTTGCAGCTTCCATTCAGTGTGACTTCCTTCAGGAAGCTGCAAGAGGAGTGACCCCCCCACGCCTGTGCCTAGCACCTGCCGCCTGGTTCAAACAGTGATGGCTTGTGAGTCAGTGCTTTCCATATTCCGTGCTCCACCAATGGCAAGGACACTTAGCAGTCTCCATCCAGCATCTAGCACAGAACTTGGCACAGCAGACATTCAGTAGATATTTGTACAATGAGAGAGGGAATACATACATCAGTTGAACTATAACAGTCAGGCAGAGCCTGATTATCGGAGAAATGTTATTTTGGCAATGGCATATGGAAAAAGAGCCACATACATCACAACTCCTTATGGAAGGTTAATCAGAATTTTAATTTAGATTTTGAAACCATAAAATTTCCTTTCTAACCATAGCTCCATTAAGGCATAATTGATGAATAAAAATTATATTGTGTAAGGCATACAGTGTGAGGGTTTGATTCAGGCATTCATTGTGTAATGATTATCATAATAAAATTAATCAAATGGTTACCAAAATTAGGATTTTGTGCATATTTATGTACATGATGTGAATATTTCAGGTTTGTATTTATTAGCAAAGTATTTCAAAAAATTATTTTTATCAGCTTGAAAAACAGAGTGTCAGGGAGAGAGATATTCCATCTGCTGGCTTACCTATGATGTGCTTGCAATGGCCAAGGAAGGACCAGAACAGCATTAGGAGCTGGAATGTCATCTTAATCTCCCAAGTGGTAACTGGAACCCTCAGCCCATCACCTGCTGCCTGCTGGGATGCTCTTGCAGGAAGCTAGCTCAGAAACAGAGTTGCCAGGAGTCAGACTGGCCCTCTGATACTGGATGTGGGTATAACCCTCTGCCCCACGATGCTGACCCTCCACAGTACTCTAAACCCCAGAACTTACTCATCTGATCATCAAAGTTGATGTTCTTTGATCAATATCTTTCTGTTTTTCCCATGCCTAGCGCCTGGAAAATACCATTGTACTCTCTTCTTTGACATTTAAGTAAGATCATAGTACTTTTTTTCTGTGTGTCTGATTTTACTTAACATGCTTTTGCCAATGGCAGGATTTCCTTCTTTTTATTGTCAAATAGTATTCCATTTTATTCTTTATCCATTTACCCACTGATAGTCACTTAGGCGGTTTGTCTAGGCTATTGTAAATGATGCTGTTATAAACATGAAGGTGCAATTGCTCCACTGGTAATTTAATTATTTGATAAACTTCCTAATATTTACGTGAAAGCTGTATCAATTTATATTCAACCAACGGTGTATGAGTCTTACTTTTTTTTTTGAATTTTGTACCTTTGCCAGTAGAGGTTGTTACTGCTTTTTTTCTTTTTAATTTTTAAATTTTATTTTTAATGATGTTTGCTTAGTTGAGTTGGACCTTTGTTTAGGGTAGGAAGGGTCGAGGAAGGGAAAAGACGGTGACACCATTCTTTCCAATTTTGATTTTTTTTTTTTTTTTTGTATCTGGGGGAAACAGAATTGGAAGAAGCTGCACCCAGCAGCAGCATACTAACTGCATCAGTACCCAGGGATGGAGGACAGCCACCAGATGTCATCCCAGAGTCCAATGTGGAGAGTACTCCAAGGGTTCTGTTCCAGTCTTAACGTTGGTTTTGTTGCTCCAAGGAAAAAGAAATCTGCCAAGGTCTATTAGCTGACATAGTCCACGTTAGAGTCTCCATTCACCCAGATACTTGCTGTCAGTGCTTGGCTGGGAAAATTGTCCAATTTGTTCTGCCCTCCATCCTCTGCTATGGTACCAGATGTTCTCTGCAGGCTCCAATGGGCTACCATATCCCCCATGTGCATCTGGGCATGCTGTCTGCTGCACCATATTAAGCAACTGAGGTAGCCTGTTTCTGACTCATGCACTCACACTCAGACCACAGATCCTGCAGTTCTCCCCATGGTTGGAGTTCTAAGTCCAGTGGTTCAGTTGGATAAGGGTCCCCAAAGACACCTTATCTGAGGTGACCCCAGACCTGACTCCTGTGTGTGCTAGCCAGTACAGGGTCCTACTCCGTCTGTCACCCACATCGGCCTACACACACACTGGTGTTGCAGTTGCTGCGTCAGTTCTATCTTCAGCCCCATCTCTTACACAAATGAATGGATGCTGTGGCTCAGCCCAACCCTGCACACCATACACTCAGCCCTCATGTACACCAGTGGAAACTTGAGCCCAGCTGGAGTGACCCCCAGTAGCTCCCACCAGGCCTGCCCCAGCCCTGGTTGCTGTGTATACAAACACTGAGTGGAGCATGCAGCATACTGGTTCAATCTGTTCCGTATCCCATTCAGCTTTTGTGCACATTGATGGCTGTTGCAATCTAGTTCAACCTACACGTTTTTTAAGATTTATTTATTTTTATTGGAAAAGCAGATTTACAAAGAGAAGGAAAGACAGAGAGAAAGATCTTCCATCCACTGGTTCACTCACCAAGTGGCCACAAGAACTGGAATTAAGCTGATCTGAAGCCAGGAGCTTCTTCTGGGTCTTCCATGGGGGTGCAGGGTCCCAAGGCCATCCTCTACTGCTTTCCCAGGCCACAAGCAGGGAGCAGAATGGGAAGTGAAATATCAGGACTAGAACTTGCTCCCATATGAGATCTCAGTACATGCAAGGCAAGGACTTTAGCTGCTAGATTGCCACGCTGGGCCCAGCCCATTACTGTTGGCTGGCAGATGCTACCGCCTGTCTAGCCAGTCTCGCCCCAGCCCTGATTCTCATGCTTACTGGTGGGAGATGCAGACCCATCAGAGAGGTGCCCACAGTTACACTAGTAGACCCATTCCCAGTCCCAGATCTCATACTTTGTAGGTTGTTCTGCACTCTAGCTTGTCAGGACTTGTCCCCATTCTCAGCACTTGCCAGTTGATGCTGTGGCAAAGCCCAACCAACCTGTACTTACTCTGGCTCAAGCATGTGCCAGTAGATATAGTTGCTTAGCCTAGCCTGGCCCTTCCCCTTAATCAGCTTACATGCAGGTCAATGGGGGTTGTAACCCTGCCTAGCCTGGTTTGCCCCCAGTCCCAGTTCTCTGACTTACCAGCAGGAGCAGTGGTCTGAGTGTGAGTGCATGAGTCAGAGTGTGAGTGCATGGAGTCCTCTCTTCCCCACTAGTGGGATTGCCCCACCCTCTGGTTTCATGTTCCCTGGTAGGTACTGTGGCCCAGTGTGGCAAGGCCTGTCCCACTTAGCATTTGCTGGTGGGTACTATAGCATGGCCTGGCCCAGTCTGCCCCCAGTCCCACTCATGCTAATAATGGATGCTACAGCTTAGCCCAGCCTGGGCTGCCCCCAGTCCCAACCGTACTGTGAACTGGCTGGTGTTACAGCCCAAGCTGGCTTGTCCTGTACCCCATCCTGGTTCTCATATCTGCCAGTGGGTGCTATGAACTGGCCCAACCTGGTCTGCCCCAGTCCCACAAGACCTGACCCACATGTATGCCAGCAAGTATTGTAACCTGTCGTGGCCTGGGCTATTTTCAGTCTTGATTCTTGCACTCACCTGCAGGGACTGAATCCTAACAGAGAAGTTCTCCAAGATCCTCTATCAGGTTATCTCCCTGTGGCAGATCTCATGCATATGAGTGAGTCCCTGCCCAGCCTCATTTGGCCCATCCCTTGTCCTGGAAGGAACAGCGGCCTTGCCCAACCAGCTCACACCTGTTTGAGCTCTTACCATTGGGTACTACAGCCTTGCCCTGCCTGGCCCACCCTCCAGACCCAGCTCTTGTGTGGTTCAGTGGGTGCTGAGACCTAGTCCACACTGTCTTGCATCACCATCGCTCTTGCAAGTACTAGAAGGTGCTGGAATCTAGTACAGTCTGGCACACCCCATACCCAGTCCACCCATGCTGGGGGACATTGCAATCATGTCCATCCCAGTTTGTTCACTAACATGTTGTTTAATTTCCATGTATTTGTAAATGTGCTGTTGCTTCTATTGTTGATTCCTGGTAGTATTTCTTTGTGATCTGAGAGGATATGTGGTATGATATCAATATTTTTAAATTTACTTGGGCTTCATTTTTGTTCTAATATATGATCTATCCTAAAATGTTTCACATGCTGATGAGACCAATGTGTATACTGTAGCTGATGGGTGAAATGTCCATTTGAACATCTGTAAAATCCATTTGCTCATGATGTGGTCCATCTCTGGTGTAGCCGTATTGATTTTCTGTCTGAGTGATCTGGTCGTGATGGCAATAGGATGTGGAAGCACCCTCTTACTATTGTATGGGAGTCTATTTCTCTCATTAGTTGTAATGGCATTTGCTGAACTTATCTGGGTGGGCTTGTGTTGAGTGTATATAAAGTATGATACCTCTTCTGGTTAAATTGATCTTTTTATCAGTATGCAATTCCTTTGTCTCTTCTGGTAACTTTTTATTTAAAGTCTATTTTGTCTGATAAATGAGTTCCCTCCTGCCTGGTTTTGGTTTCCATTTGCCAGATGTTGTCTCTTCTTGGTCCTCCACTTTCAGGCTATGTGTATCTATTTGTGAAGTGACTTTCTTTAGCCACAGATAAATGTGTCTTGGATTTTGTCCATGCAGCCAACCTAAACCTTCCAGCTCTGGAAATTAATCCACTCACTTTCAAGGATAGTATTGATAAATTAGTGCTAACACCTGTTAACTGACTGGTTACTAATTGTACTTGCTCTGTTGCAAATTTGTTAATGTGTTTTCAAGATGTTTATTTCTAATGTAGGATTTCCTTCAGAATTTTGTGTAATGCAATTTGTCAATAATTAATTCTCTCAGTTCTTGTTAAATGAGGAATATTTTTTTCTCTCCTTTACTCCTATGTTTTTGCTTCACTGGATATAATATTCTTGGTTGGAAATTTTTTGAAAATATCATCCTACCACTCCCTTCTGGTCTAGAAGGCTTCTGCTGAGAAAACTGCTGTTAGTCTAACTGGTTTTCCTTTCTATGTAACTTGATACTTCTACCATTTTTAAGATTCTCTCCTTTTCTTTCACTTTCAATAATTTGGCTGTAATTTTGCCTTGGAAAAGCTATATTTGGTGCTGGAGTGAGAAACAAAAAAAAAATTAGAGTGAGAGACTTCACCAAAAAACATTGGAGTGAGAGACAGAAAAAGTATGACCTAATGAGCAGCTTATGACTGTATGTCCTATTTGTCATGTCACCAGAACAGAAGTTGAAGTTTGTTTGAATTTGTCAATACCTTAAAATAAGAATATGAATCTATTTGAATATGCCTTTAGTAAAAGAATAATGGTGTCATAATAACTCAGGCAATAAGTAGCTTAGAAATGATTTTCTAGAGGCCAGTATTGTGGCACAGTGGGATAAGCCCTTGCCTGCACGGCTGGCATCTCATATGAGCATCAGTTTGAGTCTCAGATTCTTCGTTTCTAATCCAGCTGCCAGGCAATGCACTTAGAAAGTAACAAAAGATGGCCCAAGTGGTTTTTTTCTCCCGTCTCAGGTTTATTTGTACAAACGACACAGGAGGACAGCAGCCCAGGGGTCACATCAGTCCTTTTGTCCCTGCAGTAGCCGGCAGAGGCTGTCACTACTGAGCCTTTGTGGGGGCTGGGAATCTTTGGGAGAAGGCTGAGCTGGAGCAGGTGCTGCAGGTGCAGCCTGGGCTGGGGCTTTGGCTTGGGCTGGGGCTTTGGCTTGGTCTGGGACTTGGCTTCACCTTGACCTTTCCCTTGTTCTGAGGCTCAGTCTTGGCCTTTGCCTGGGTCAGCCTGACACCGTTGGCCATGCGGGCACGAGTATGCTTCCCAAGCTTGGAGTGGGCAATGTAGGTGAGTTGATGGAGCTTGCGGCTGACTCCCTTGGGGATGGTGGGCCTTACTTCCTTGGTTGTGACCATGGCCTTGATGGCCTCGGCCTGTGCACTCATGACCTTAGGGTTGTTGGCCTGCATCTTTTTCAGGCTCTTCTTGTTGTGCTGCTTGGCAAAGTGCGTGTTTCTCAGGAACTTGGGGTCCTCCCCTTTAAGAGATTCATATCTTTGTGATCAGGGCTTCTTGAAGTCATTTCTGTGCCACTTTCGGGACTGGTTGTGTGTGATATGGTTCTTGGAGTTGGCCATGTCTACACCATAACCCGCGGCTGCCAAAGCCTCTAGGACCGGAAGAAGAAGAAAAGATGGCCCAAGTTTTGTACTACTTCTGCCCACGTGGGTATGCAGATGGAGTCATAGGCTCCTGGCTTCAGCCTGGTACAGCTGTGCCACTGCAGCCATTATAGTGCAATAAGGTAAACCAGCAGATGGAAGATCTCTGTCTTTTCAGTAAATAAATGAATAATCATAAAAGAAATGATTTTCTAATTTCCAAACTAAAAATGCACATATATTGTATTATTAATTTAATCATTTAATCACATGTTCAGTCATTCATTAATTAATCAGTAAGTGTTTATTGAAGACCCACCATATACCAGGCACTATATTAGGCTCTGCAAATGTGCCATTTAACAAAACAAAATCCTTACTCTCCACTAGGGGGAGCTCATATTCCAGATGTGAGAAAGGGACAGTAAACCAATCCATGCGTATTTTAAAAACAAAGTTTTAATTGAATGGTATGAAGAAAAGTAAGACAAGGTGAAGAAATTAGAAACTGGAAGAGTGTTTGCAGAGAGCAAGGAAGTTATGAAAAAAAGTGACACTTGCGGTGAGAATGCAGTAAGAGAGCAAGCAATGCAATCTATGAGGGTGTTGGGCTCACCCCGGGGCCAGCTCGCTGGCATGGACAGAAGCTAACGAAGCCCAGGAAGGTAAGGCCTTGTCATAAAGACTTGATTTCATTTAGAGTGAGACTGAAAGATGCCATAGGGCTCAGAAAAGAAGGATTATGATGTAGTTTAGGATTTAAAGACACCATCCTCATTATTGCGTAGAGAAGGGAGTAAAGGCAAAGATAGGATCAGGGATCCTGGGTGGGAGGCTCTGATTGTTCCGGTGATAGATGATGTGGTTGGACTGGGTGTTGGTAGGAAATAACTGCTTTGTGCAGCTCAGTACACAAAAGGTGGGTCTGTCTTTAATTGCATGTAATTTCTAATCCTGGAGGGATCTAGTGCCACCTAATTAACTATGCCAGGATAGATGCTATTAGCCAAGGCCTCTTACAATGGAAAACACAGGCTAATTAAAATAGAATTTATTATATGGGTTACTTTTATATCGCAAAATCTAGACATGGCCGTGTTATTACTGAGAGTCCTGGCTATAAATTAGGATGACTTCATGAGGCAGAGCCTCCTGTAATATTGAAGAGTTGATGGGACTCTATTTAGAGCTGAGCTATGCAGAACGCTAATCTTTTTCAGTGATGGCTTGATTTTCCACCCCCTGTTTACATCACTGGATTGCTTTGTGGCAAGAGGCATGAACAGAAACAAATGTAACTTTATGCCTAACAATGCAAGGCAACAACTGCATATAAACAAAGCTCAGCCCAGCTCGTGGGGACCTTCTGTAATTGTTGGAAATGACAACTGAGTGATGAATTTTAGCTTTAAAAATGAACACATCCAAATGCTTAGGATACCACAGTGAATTACATGACTCTGAATAACCCTCCAAATCAGCTTACTCTTCTAATTTACTGCCAGCGCGTGCCTTGGGTTAAACTTGCTTCCTTTCTCCCCTCCATCTCTCTGCTCTGTTTTGAAGTTTACTTCAATACAATGTTCGGGTATTATTTTCTCCCTAGCATCCCCCAAACTCACTTGTTAGTTGATGTGGGAGAATTTATTTCTCTTTAAAAACTAAAACAAAAAAGAAGTGTTTGATCCAGGGAAATGTGTGCTCTTGTGAAGAGCAATCTTTTTTCTTTGATTGATTTTCAGTTACAACAAATACAGAGGGAAATGTACCGATGTCAGTGAACTGCACAACTTAATGAATTTCATCAATGCGTGTGTCGTGTAACTATTGTGCAAACCAAGAGGCGATGTCGTCACAATCTCCCGAACAACCCATTTTGCATCTCACTAAAACACAGTTCTAGTCCATGCCCCACTGACAGACGTCATACAGGCCTCTGTCTCCAGAGCTAATCCTGTTTTCAAACTTCCTACCAATGGTATCACATCCCCTGGGTTCTTTCTTAACTGGCTCCATTTACTCAACAAGCTGTACAGCAGAAGTTCACTTTTTCCCTCTGTGCTCATTATTTTACCATGTAAATATACCACTAATTATTCATTTGTTGTGCCATGGATGGGCTTTGGTAGTTTCCAGCTTTGTCCTGTTGTCGGTAGAGATGCTACGAATGTTCTTATACATGTGTTTTGGCGAACAGAAGTAACTGTTTACGTTGACTGTATTGCACTGAAGGTGTTGAATTGCTGCACTAAAGCACATCTGTATACTGATTCGTTTTTGCATCTAACAAGAGTGGTTTACACCAATGGACAAAGAATAAATCAGTGCCAGAAAGATAATAGTGTTTGATGATTGATTCGATAGAATATTTAATGAAATTACCTAGTATCATTTGCTTAGTTATTATTCAGCTCATTATAAAATAGTGCATGAATGGTGGGAATATAAAAGGCACAGCAATATGGAGAACAGTCTGGAGATTTCTCGAAAACATGAAAAATAGAATTACTTCATAATCTAGAAGTCCCCCTTCTGGGTGTGTAGCCAAGACAGTTGAAAATAGGATCTTGTTATTCATAATTGAGAGGTTGGAGCAACTCAGTGTCCATCAACCAATGAATGGAAAAATAAAAGCATACACATTAGTGGAATATTATTCTGTCTTGAAAAAAATCGTTATAAAATGGCTGAGGCTTAGAGACATAGTAAGTAAAATAGATCAATTCAACAACAACAAAAAAGAAAAGAAATAGTCCATTTCCATTGACATGAAATATATAAATCAGTCAAACTCTTAGATAAAGTGGAGTAGTCATTACAGAGATCTATTGGACATAAATGTTGTTGCACTGTATACTTAAAATGGCTAAAATGGCTTAAAGAGAGGTGTTTTTTAAAGAGATTTATTTTTTTTAGAAAGGAGGAAAAACGAAAGCAGAGACAGAGAGGGATCCCAAGTGGCCACAACAGCCTTCCACGTGGGTTTCCCATATGGGTGCAGGATCCCAAGCTTTGGGCCATCCTCTACTGCTTTCCCAGACCATTAGCAGGGAGCTGGAACCAAAGTGGAACAGCTGGGACTTAAATCAGTGACCATATAGGATGCTGGCACTGCAATCAGACGACTAGCCTGCTCAATAGAGGTTATTTCAAGGGAAAACAAGAACAACACCTCATAGCTAACGAAAATATTTCCCTCTTATTTCTGGCAAACAGATCTTTAAAAAATGGAAAGCAGCTCTATTCCTTTGTCACTGCATGAATGGTTTGTGGGAAATAAGAATGTTGAGATTGAGTCCATAGGTTAAAAGAGGGGGGATGGGCTGGAAACCATCACTACAAAAAGAATTTACAAGTACAAGACGGTTATTTTCTACTTCGGTGTGGTTACATAAAGTTATTTTTGTACTTCGGATATTAGCCTGAAACAACACCTGAAGTCACAATGACTTGGAAATGGCCTCGGTGAAGCATTCAGTCCATGCCCTAGAAGGCTACAGATTGTCCACGGATATGATAGCAGCTGTTCTGTGTGACGGGCCTGTCCCTACGAAACAAGTGTCACCTCCAGAGATCAGTAACTGCCTGTAGCTCCTGGTGTGGGCATCAGGCCTTTCTCAGAAAAGCCGCAGCTTTAGTGAGGCATCATACCTTTCCCAAAAATGGTCATGAATTTAGGTAAGCCAGAGAACGTCATAGGCATGCAATCTGTTGATGAATGACTGGCTTTCTAGCCAAGAATATTATTGACTCTTAGTTGTCCTAATTTGAGCTTCCTGACCTGACCTTACCTGAAAATAGAATAAGTTATTCGGATGCTCAGGGTCACTATTTATTGTTGTGGACTTTGCAAATTTGTTTTTATGTCTATTAAGGCTTGAGGCTTTGGGTTAGCCTTAGATGGTCCTTGACCTTGGACCACATGCAGCTCACCTTGCCATAGGGCTTACAGTCTGATTTTAGAATAAAAGATTGGAAAGCTGCTTCCATTCTGCTGTTGCTTAAGCAGACCCAAATATAACATTGTAATGGTTAAAAATTAAGAAGTGTTTTTTTTTATTGGAATTCTACTTTTCAATAAAGCAGGTAAATTGTAGTATTATCCATTTTCCATTTAGTCTGAAAAAAAATGTGTTTTTTTTTTCCTATGGATTTTTTTTTCCCTTCTTCCAGCCTTCCTTTCATACCTTCTCCCCCTCCTTCATTGCTTCTTTTTTGTTGTTGTTGTTGAGTTAAACCAGTGGGGGATAAAGTCCTGTTTGGACTGAAGAGTTAGACAAAACCAAGTTGGCTTTCACTAGTCGTTTAAGCAGGGAATCTCTAAGCTTCTCAGTGCACCTGTTTTTTCTCTTGCATGATAAAGACGCAAATAGTCTATCCCTCAGAATTACTATGATGATCTCATGAGACCTTTTGTGCCTGGACTATAGTAAGCATTCAACAAATGTTAACCACTTACATAATATGAATATGCTGGGACTGCACAACTTGAACAGCTGCAGAGACAATACTTTGAAGTAAAGAAAAAAGCTCATAAGATAGAATTTCTGCACATGATGAGAAAAGCATTGAAGAAGATCTTAAAACATCTTGCATTAGATACACATGCAAGAAGTGAGGAGTGGCAAGCTATAATCTAACCAATGGGACAAAACTAAGATCATCGCATTAAAGTGACAGAAATTAGTTCAAGTTATAAACCATAACAAGGACATTTTTCTAATCGTGAGTGAGATTTATATTGGTAAGACTGACTGAAGAGATATATCTTTTAGTTATATGGGAGAGCAGATAAGTGTTGAGCTTAAAGATCACCTGGTCCAACTCATTTTCTAGATTAGGAGAATGGGTTCTAGATCATTAAGTGACTTGCCTTAGGTTACACATCTGGTGGCAGGGACTGATTAGAACTTTGAGTCTCCTGGTTGGAGCCCAGGCGTCATCCTTCCAAGGCATACAGCATTTGAAGTGTGACAAGGAGGAGAATTTGCATGCTAGAATGAGAATAGCTTTGCATTCAGAACAGGGATCATTTTTCACACTTGGAATTCAAAGCATCTGAAAACGGACATCATTATTGCTGTTCTACAACTGTAAAAACCCAAAGATGGGTTGTAGGCTTCTCAGCTTGTACATATTATGCCCATGCAAGCTGAAATGCTAACCTGCCACATAAGCCTGCTCCTGGTGTTACTTTCTGGTGCCTACTTCCTTATTCATTGTCTCCACTGTTTCCTCCCTATCAAATGTGAAAACCACAAAAATTATTCTCCTGCCTTCTTTCCCTCCCGTGCCCTCCCCCCATGCTCCTTCCCATCTGTTTCTCTCCAGCTCCCCTTCTTTCCATCCTTGCTACCTTCTTTCCTTCTTTCGTTTTATTAACAAGAGAATTCAAAACTTTAATTCCACAGTGCCTAGTATTTATCTGTCTACCAATGAATATTTTTGAATGAATGAACCAAACAACGGTGCTCCAGGTTCCTCCCACTATCACTTAGGATGAGGGATGAATTTTAGTCATATGTTTAGGCTCTGATTGTGAAGCTTCTGCTGTATGTTGGCCAATTCCAAGCTCTGCACCCTTGGATACAAGCAGCAGTTGTTGGGTCAACACGTTGTGTTCCAAAACACAAGCTGTAGAATATATTCCTTGTTCCACTGAAGACTGATAGGAAAGAGCATAAAAGAAGATTGGACTCACCATATTCCAGAAAGATGACTTCAGATCCTGACATTGTTGATGCCTCACTTATGAATAGAACCCCACCTACATATTCACTGTAAGTCCACATAGGGTCTGCCTCCAGTGAACTCATCCAACCACCATGAATAAAGTTAATTTGTCCTTCAGTCTTGGTGTGTGAGGTTTCTTTTAGCCCGAATTTGTACCTGATGTTCATCAGCATCCTTGGCCAGCATCTACAGAGTGTTTAATTACTGTTGTCACAAAGATTTGGATGATAAAACAGCTTTAGCCCTGTGCTTTGTTCCCTTAGGCAAAATAGTCCCCCTGGTCCACACCCTGTGTGAGTCAACACATTATACAGAGCTGCTGTAATTCCTGACTCCCAGATGTTTTCTATAGGATCTTACAGGATTCCCCAGTGGGGTCAGAAGCATTCAACTTGATGCAGTCATCTTGCCACATGGTGTGTTTGCCCTTCCTGGCTCTGGATGCCTTCTCAGATTTCATACCACTATGGAAGTCATGCCAAAGACACGCTCAATGTGAACATCTCCTCTGACATAGGCCAGGGAGAAATGATCAAGTTACTGCATGACCTTGTTATTGGCAACCGCACTATTCATGAGCCCCTCAGAGTGTATATTGTGTTTTCAGTTTTCACCCAGCAAGATCAACAGTGTCATCACCAACTATAGTTGAAATGAGCTGATGGACATTTGGAAATTAAACATCTGTTGGCTGAGATGGACCAGTAACTTAGTAACATGTTGCTTGTGGTGATAAGGAGGGAAAGAAAACATTGGCAAGTGCTTCCATCTCATGGGGACATTTTAGTGTCTTCTGCTTCATCTTTGTTGAGTTGTGTTGTCAGCTACAGGCTGTGGAAGTTAGAAGGAAAGATTATGATAGCTATATGGAAGTGAATAGCAATCAGTACCTACGGCACAAGCTGCTGTATGCACATAATAGGTCAGGACTTCCAATGGCTACACTCATTGTCACACGTACAAGGCAAATCCCTTTTTATCAAACCCTTAAACATAAAGACCTTTCATTATGACTCGTAGAAAAGATAATTATAATTGGGATGGGCCTTCTGTAAGATGTTTTAGGCTCTAAATATCCCCAGAGACAATTGAAGTAGGTGAAGGCAGTTCCTATAATGCTTATTTAGAAAATAAGTTTTTGTGTCTTTAGTGTGCTGGGACAGTATCTGTGAAGGACCAGATGTGGCTTTTGTGTCTTTGGTGGGGTTAGTCTACTTTAACCCTGTTTCCCTGTCACAGTGTTTCATCTCACATCTTTTCCTGCACATAAGGGGATCTGAAGTATAGGGTTCACCAATGGGACTTTCACATGGACAGAAGACAAATATGACTCACTATTCTTTTGCCTGGACTCCCTAAAGTGCCACAAATTTAGATTCTTCTGCAGGTCATCAGGCTGTAGACTTAACATCGGAAGTCTCAACAAATGTTTTCCAAGTAGCTTGTTATCGGAGGAAACGTCAGCTGAGTCAGGAGCATTGTTCCTCTGTGGACTTGAGCAGTGAGATATTTAATTAGAGTGAATAGCTGAAGCAGGACTAAGATGGCTTTTCCCTGGGGACCCATGTTTAAGGCAAAACCAGAAATGCTCACGCAATGACTTTCTTCCTAAAAATTCAGAACACTTCAAAAATCCCCCTTAATTGTACTCTTACCATAACTCAGAAGCCTAGGAATCTTGCGGAACAAATTTTTGTTTATGTATGTCAACACTCCTTTTATAGCAACTAATAGTCATGAAAACAACTGAATATCTATTGCATACCACCACCAACTATTTTTGAGGGTACCACATGCAAAAATTCATGCTTGGAGAGGAAAATATTTAGGGATATTTGGGGACATGAAAATAATCATCTCACTAAGTCTCCCAATCTATAGTTTCAATGTTTCAGCACTGCATATTTCTACCCGCTTTATCTTGTATACAGAAATTTGATTTTGAAGTCTTTCATTGTAGTGAGTTTGCATCTTTTCATCAGTACTGCTCTATGAAAATGTAGATATTTGTAACTCATTTTCAAATTGAATTGGAGTCTTTAAAAAATGTATGTAATTTCTTGCATTTCATGATGTAGATTTAGGAGCACAGCATGGCTTCTCATCCCACCCTCCCTCCTGCCTGCATTGTTCCTACACCCTCTTCCTTCCTTATATATTTTTTTTCTTAATTTTTTTTTATAATGGCATATTTTCATTTTATTTTGTAATCACAGTCTTAACACTCTAGTAGGTAAAGATACCAACAGAAAGTAGGGAAAAATAACTACTATCTCACAGGAGTACAAAGAGTAATCAGACTTACTCCTATAGGTGATATTTTGAAAGATTTATTTATTTTTATAGGAAAGGCAGACTTATAAAGAGATGAAGAGACTGAGAGAGATATTTTCTATCCACTGGTTTACTCCTCAAATGGCATCAAAGGTGGAGCTGGGCTGGTCTGAAGCCAGGAGCTTGGAACTTCTTCCAGGTTCCCCACATGGGTGCAGAGCCCAAGGAATTGAGCCATCTTCTGCTGTTTTCCCAGGCCATAAGCAGGGAACTGGATCAGAAGTGGAGCAGCTGGGACACAAACCGGTGCTCATCAGGAATGCTGGTGCTTTGAAGGCTTAGTTTTTATGCGAGCACACTGGCCCATATTATATTTTTTACATGTATTAATTATCACAGAACAAGGAAAACATGATATTTGTTAGGGACTGGCTTTTTTCAATAAACATAATGGTTTCCAATTGGATCCCTTTAGTTGAAAAATTCTATTCTTTTTTATGGCGTAGTAGTAGTCCACAGTACATACATACCATATTTTCTTTATCCAAACATCCATTGATGGTCATCTGGGTTGAATTGAACTGAAGTAGACATGAGGATACAGTTATCTCATGTGCTGATTTTATTTCATTTGGGTAATTCCCAGGAGTGGGAAGGTAGAGTCACATGGTATATCTATTTTCATTTTTTTTTAGGAATCTCTGTATTGTCTTTTGTAATAGTTGTTGTAGTTTACATTTCTAAAAACAGCAGATTAGAGTACTTTTTTGTCCCACATCTTTGATAAGTATTTATTGTTCTCTATCTGTATGATAGCCATCCTAACTGGGGTGAGGGGAAACCTCATCATGATATCTGTTTACAAGTCCCTGACAGTTAGTGAACATTTTTTCATTTGTCTGTTGGCCATTTGAATTTCATCCTTTGAAATAATGCATGTTAATGTCTTTTATTAATTACAGTCTGTAACACTGTAAAGCAGCATTATGTGGTCAAACTTTTTGTTATAGGAATGATCTCTACACTATGTTAACTAACTTAACTAATTTTAATTAAAATCTCAATTTCTTAGTCACATTAACCTCATTTCCAATGCCCAATATCCATATGTAACTATGACTACTGAATTGAACAGCATGGTTATATGTTCATTTATTTATCTTATTTAGGTTTTTTTTTTTACTTGCATTCTCTCTTGTCTGACATCAAAGTCTTGATCTCTGTTTTCCTTTTATTTAATTTTAACTAGTACAACTTTGCCCAACCTTTTATTTTTAACCTTTCTGAATCACGTTGCTTTAAGAAAGTCTGTTGAACAGAGCCTAGAATTGAATTCTGCTTTTTATCTTAGACTTGCTAAGCCCATTATGTTTATTAATATAACCTCTGTGTTTGCGCTCTTATTTTATTTTTTGCACATATATAAATATTAGAAGTTCGTTCTCTTGTGAGAAAATATCTGGTGATTTCATACTTTGAGCAAAATTAAATTAGCTTTCATCTTTCTTCTCTCTCCTCTTCTCCACTTTCCAATTTTAGTCAATATTATCTTTCATGGTGTTTGTGTTTGTCAGCAAGAAACGATATCCTCTGGCTCCAACCTTCTACTCATGACGCAGTGGGTGTTCTTATTCTAATTACTCCTATTCTCTCCCTCATTTTTCCCTTCAACATTTTATTATGAAATTTCTGAAACCTACAGTAATGTGGAAAGAAACTTACAGTGAACACCTGTGTACTCACCACCCTGACACTGTCAAAAACATGTTAATTGATTTGCTTTTTCAGGTTGTATTCCTCTAACAATCCTATTCATCTGTTATTCCATCTCAGTTGTTGTGTAGTTCAAATTTCTCATTTTAGCACAATAACCCTCAAATACACATACCACTAACTAAAGTCCAAGATTTCATGTGTTTTTCTTTGGATGTAAAATTCACACAATACAAATTTTAAGAGTACATATGCCAGTTATGAAAAATGGATACACATGTCTAATTCAAACCTCTTACAAGATATAGTATCACCCACAAGTTCCCTAGTATACTTTCCAAGCAGTTCCCTTTCCCTGAGAGGCAAACTTTTGATTTTTTTTTTCCATTATAAAGAAAGTTTTATCTGCTTCAGAACATCACAGGAATAGAATTGCAGAGTAGGTATCATTTTATTTTAGGCTTCTTTCATTCAATATAAATTTTTTAAAAATTAAATCATGTGTGCTTGTACAATAATTTAGTCCTTTTATTTACTGGATAATATTTCATTTTAAGAACATATGTCAATGTGTTGCATATTCTCTGATTAAAGGACATTTGGACTGTTTCCAATTTGGCACTTTTGTAAGTAACCCCTATGGACATTATTATACAGGTATTTTTGTGAGCTATGATCTTATTATCTTTGGTCAACCATTAGGAGTAGAATAACTATTGGGTCATGGGGGGTACATATCTAATTTATAAGAAATTTTTAAGCTATTTCCCAAATTGATTGCTCTATTTTATTTCAACACTAAGACTGTGTAGGAGTGTCCATCAATACATATCCTTGCAAATATTTAGTGTTGTCCTTCCTTTAAAATTTTAGCCATTTTACTAGACATATTGTACTATCTTGTGGTTCTAGTTTTCTTTTGGCTGACAACTAATAATGTGGAGCATTCTTCATTTGTTTATTAGTTACTTGTCTATCTTATTTTATGAAGCATGTATTATAATTTTCGCAATCTAAGATTAGGCTATTACTACGTTTTAAACTTATTTGTTGATTTGTTCTAATATGTTTGATTCCAGCTCTTTGACAGAGTCCTATCTGGTGAATATTTTCTTTTAGTCTGTGGCTTGCTCATTCATTTTCCTGCAGTAAGTTTGGATGACAGAACTTTGAAAGTCATTGGCCACTTAAAAATGTTGTAGTTACTGCTTCCAGTGACTTGAGAAACTTCTACCATCCCCAAGTCATGAAGAAATTATCTTTGTTCTCTTTACTTGCTCGTATTAACTTTTACAGTTTGGCCTATGATAGTATTGTCTTCCTTCTCTACTGTATTTTGTTAAAATTTCTATTATATTTTGTTAGATGTGTTAGCTTTATAACAATAGAGCATGTCACAGCATTTGCATGTTATTTTTACCTTTATCTCCAAATCTATGTTAGTCCTAGACCTAAATATGTTTATGTTCACTACTAGTTCTTTTGGCCAGTGTTTCCCCAGTCATCTTCTGGTTGAGGAAAGATTTTTCTCCAGGAAGTTTTGAAGAAGGGTATATGGGTACAATACTTTCTGATATCATGCAGGTTCAATGCTGCTTTCTCAACTCTGATATTTGAGGATCAGTTGGGATTGATAAGACAGCCTTACTCTTGCTTTCCTGCTTTGACGAGCACTTCAAAAATCATTATCTTCCATTCTTCACTATTTCTCCAGAGAAATTTCCATTGTTTAGGTCCTAGAACATAAATGCATCAATTTTAGACTATTTTCTGAAGATGCACTTGTAACCAGTTCATGCTAACCTTATCTCCAGGTTCATATAAAAGATTGGTAAATTTCTTTGGGTCTTGAGAGTGAGTACTGATTTCTCAGTGACTTGGAATTGGTGTGTACCTGCAAGTGTTCATAATGAATGCAAGGCTCCATGCAAATATACGCAACAATTACCGCTCTTCCTTATTTTTATAAAAGAGGGATATTTCTAAGAAGGCAAAAGAACATTTTTTCTAAAGACTAGAATGCCAAGGCAAGGAATATGAAAAAAACATATTAAATGGATACCCCTAAATTTAGGTAACTGGATTTCTTATATAAACTTGTAATATGGATGTGAAATTAAATCCAAATTATTGACACTTAGGAACACTTGGAGCAGTTAAGCACTGGGTAAGAAAGTTGACTTCATTGGCCATGCATTTTGTTTCAGTTAAAATTTCTGTACTTCACCATCTTGTTACTTAGCAAGTCTGTATAGAAATAATGAGGAATCCATTATGTCAAAATACATTACAGATTTAAAAAATCTCTTAGGAACAAGCAAGCACAAATAGCAGCTGGTCTAACTGGGTTAATGTGAGATAATCTACAGAATTCAATATGTTTCTTCATGTAATATGAACATCATACCATGATTTTAAAACACATATCATCCTGATATAAAAATAAAATTATGTGATAAACAGAGGGAAGTGAAAAGGAAACATTTAACTTGAAATATGCTGGGGTTCTTAAATAGCAATAAAGATAAAAGCACAAATACTGGCAAATAAAGCATTGAATTTATGTAATACCACAGTAGCAAATGGCAATTGAAGAACAAGAGTTTTGTACCATTCCCCGGAGAACAAGACACCAAGTTCCAACAGGGACAATTAGTTCATTGAGATCAAGTATTACTAAATTGATTTAGTTAAAAGGAACTTTGAATTTCAAAATGGAAACGGATAAAATTATAGGCTGTATTTTCTTGTTCAAGTCATTGATACTTCTGAAATACAAAAACTGACATGCATATAAAACAGAAGGTAAAGATACCCTCTGATCTTGCTTCTGCCTTGTTATCAATCTCAAGCCCTAGAGAATCTCTAATTTTCATTTTAGAAGTTTTGTAGGAGCCAGCGCCATGGCTCAACAGGCTGAAACTCCAGTTTCAAGAGCCAGTATCCCATATGGGAGCTGGTTCGGTCCTAGCTGCTCCACTTCTGATCCAGCTCCCTACTTGTAGCCTGGGAAAGAAGGGGAGAATGGCCCAAATCTTTGTGCTCCTGCATCAAGTGGGAGACCAGGTGGGAGCTCCTGGTTCCTATGTTTGGAGTGGCTCAACTGCAGCCATCGCAGCCATTTGGGGGAGTAGACTGGTAGATGGAAGATATTTCTCTCTGTCTCATCTTCAAGTCTGCTTTTCTTACAACGATAAATTAGTTTTAAAATTTGTGTAAATGCAAGATATAAAATACATGTTATAAATTATGTACTTTACGCTACTTTGGGGAGAATAGAATCTAATTGTCTCATATTTCGTCTAACATCACATTTTGGAAATATTTCCATGCTTATCTAGATCTATCTAATCTTCCTGTGTGGATTTTTGGCATGTAACATGTATACCTAGTATGTGTATACCTTCACTCAATGATCTCTGCTGACAGAGGTTTGACTAAATTGGTCCCAGTTTTCAATATTATAAGTTGCAATACAATAATATTTTTAAGTTGCCCACCGAGAGGATTCATTTTATAAGTCTTCGAAAAGCTCACGATGAATGTGTTATGAAACAATGAAAATATGGAAAATGATGCATGGATTTTAAAAAGTTTTTGCATCAAGATAAAGTAACTTTTCAATCCATTCCACAAGCTCTTTAAAGTTCCTACATATAGTTTTAGAAATCAAATTTTGATACAAAAATTAATAGCTGATTTTAGTACCTAATACAAAATCGTTTATGATTGATGCCATATTGAAGTTAATACCTACTTCATTTCTTATGAGATAATAAGACTAATGAGAAAATCCAAAATATTAATCAATTTTTGTACAGCATGCAGAGCTGGCAGAATGGACATTCTTATGTTTTTTTTTTATAAAATTGGAATAAAAGGACTTAAGTCATAGAGCTGTCTTGATGTTAACATGTGATGGATAATAGTTGAAAAGCTGCTAGACTAGGGCCTGACATAGTAGGTGCTCAGTGAACTATTACTGATGTTTCTAAAAAGTCAATTTGTTCTCATAAACAGTTTCTCTTCATGATCACATGTAAAATAACTTGTTGGCTTTTGAGTCTGTCAGTAACTGGTCTTTAAAGTTTTTAGCTACCTAGAGGTGTTTATTGTGAATAATAGAAAGCTGAGGAGTCTTTAAATACGAGTGATCAAACTTTGAGTAGCCAGGCATAGGCAGTTAGGAGTTACTAGTCAAGTGAGAAGATGGGGCCATAGGCCAAGGGTCAGGGCCTGCGTGATGCGAATTACCAACCCTAGATTAGGTGACAGGAAGTAAACTCAGCCAGAAGTCACCAAGCAAGATGACTCACAGGTAACAGGACACCCCAGGTTGAAAGCCTGGCTCCACACTCCCAGTAAGGCTCCAGGCCAGTGAAATCTTTGGCCATGCCAGGAGCTAGAACTCTCAAGCCCAAGGTAGCCAAGCAGGGGCCTGGGTGACCTGAAGCTCATGTCAATGTCAAGAAGACTTTGCTCTTAGCCTTTGCAGTGCTTGTTTCAGAAATCAACACAGAAGGGCTTGTCTGAGTTTTCAGGAGCAAGTTGGTGAATAGAAAGCAGAAAGGTAGCCGAATGAAATCCTACCATTTGCAACCAAATGGTCCCAACCAGAGACCATTATGCTCAGTGAAACAAGTCAATCCCAAAAGGACAACTATATGTTCTCTCTGATATGAGGTAATCTTCATATAAAATACAAGAGCAATAGTCCTTTCAATACTGTTTGTGCTACATCTCAGGAGGTTTGATATTTTTGTTTTTATTTTCATTCATTCAAAAAATAACTTGTTTTTCTTATTATTTTCCTACTGTCACACAATAACATGCTTTGCTTCAGGAAGGCCTTTGATTTGCATTTCTTCAGCGACACATTGGTCATTCAGTAGTATGGTATTTAACTTCATGTTGTAAATTTTCTAGTTTTCTCTCTGTTGTTGCTTTTATTTTATGCCTCTTCATTTAAGGGAATGTATAGGAACTGTGTAATAGAGACTATCACATACAGATGTGAAGGTACAATGCAGTGTGCGTCTATACTTCCACATCAAAGATGGACTGCCAATGAAACTGTTGAATGTATCTTGACAATAAGATGCTGGACTCTCTTCAGTGTCCGTGCCTACAATGTCAGGGTACACTTACAGAACAGACTTATAACTGATTGTGAAGGATTATACTATTGTAATTGGGGGAAATTAGTGGCAGGACGGGGGTTTGGGGAGGGGGAGAAGAAAATCCTGGAGCCTATCAAACTGTATCATGGAATAATAAAATAATTTTTAAAAATTAACCAATTCCAGCTTTCTACTAACATGTAACTTAGCAGGGAGCAGTGATGGCACAAGTAACTAGGTCCTTGACACCTACCTGGGAGTGTCAAATTGAATTTCCAGTCCTGGCTTTGAGGTCTCTGTCTTTTCCTCTCTCTCTTTCCTTCTCTCTTTACCTCTGCTTTTCAGATAAATTAACTAGAACACTTATTAGTTAAAAGCATGAAATGATGTTTGCTAAAATAAGCAATTGTAGCTTAGAATGTCCATTGAGTGTTCTGGCTGTACCTTACTATGGCTTCTGTTTCTTACTTGAAGAGGTCACAGGTGATGGCTGAGGGAAACACTGCTGTGGGCTGTGATGAGGTCGGCGGGACCAGGGCTGTGACAGCTACTTTACATATTAGGCTCTTATACTTGAAACCCCTCTGTCTGAAATGCCTGATCTAACACGTACTGATAGAGTATACATTGCCAATTTGCCCCCTGAAATATTTGGCCACAGCTTGCTCACAAGCACACTATAATGCCTCGTCTTGCTGAATGTCTTCCAGGACATGGCATGAAGCCATTACAGCTGTCTTCTGGGGATAATAAGAGAGAAGCACTATCTTCTGACTTCCATGTCCAGCTCTTTCAAGGTTACATCACAAGGCATATATCCCATCCTTCTGGGGGCACCAGTTGGGCCCTGCCTCTGTTGCTAGCAAGGCCGAATTCAATATAGCAACTAGATCTATGGTTGGTGCAAACTACAATCTATGGGGCAAGCCAGTAGGTAGGAATGAGTTAGGCCTGTCCACTGCTTGCCTGCTCAATGTCCACTGCTTTTTGTGTACCAGAAGCATCCCATGTCCTAGCAGCAAGAGGGAAGTCTAGCTCAGGCTCTGGCTGGCCGTATCCTGTGTTCTCCTAAGAGACTACAGCTTTGCCCAATGCCACAGCCACGGCAACAGCACAAGCCTCTGCATAGCGTCACATTGACCAGAATGCAAAGCCTGTGTTTGTTTCTGGGGTAGGTAATCAGTCCCCTCATATTTATATGTTAATAGAAGATATCATTAGGCACTTACTGCCCAAAGTACTTTCTATATAACCTTGCCTGTGAATCTCACACATATCATTTTATGTTCTAGTTTTTTTTTATTTATTCAGTTTTCCTAGTGGAGGATTCCCTTATCTCATCCAAAAAAATTTTCCAAAGCACTTTTCACTGCCAGGAAGCAATCCTCTAGTATGGATGCATACACAGTAATTTATTTCACATTCCTGTATTATTGAACACGTACGTGGGTTATTTCTAATTGTTTGTTCTCATAAGTCATTCAAAGTGTATAACTCATACTTGGCTAGCCTAGGCTGCTAAAGTAAACAGCCTCAGCTCTTGGTGGTTTAAAATAACAGGGATTTATTTTTCACTTAGGTATGGAATTAGCACGGATCCTCTGCCTGTCATAGTCGCATTGGGACCAAGAGCAACAAGACAGCCGGGATCTCAAATGTCGTTAGTCACTGTGCCGGAGGGAAAAGAGCTCTAGATTCCCATCCGCGATTAAATGCATCCTGTAAGTGACACATGCCACTTCTGAACATACTGCCCAGAACTAGTTGCAAGATGCCACCCAGCCACGGGGGGGAGGTCGCAAAGGGAAGAGGGACCGGACATGGCATGCTCAAAGGTCATAGGGGTGTATCACATTGCAACTTCCTTGTATGTATGTTTTGTTTTTCAGTTTTCAGTAATTGCCTCCAGTTTTATAGGAAATTTTAAACAGTTTTAGTGAAAAATTGTTACAATATACAGTATAAACATGTCAGTATTACTAATGCATGTGTTGGAATTTTATATTTTGGCAATCAGACCCATACCTACTGTTTTATGCTCCGCATAAGGGATGCTGGCTGCCTAAAAACCATGTTTTCCAAACCCCTTTGCCTGCTGGGCAAGTGGGAAGAGGAAAGGAAAAGTCATTCATTTTTTTGCTCTTGGCTTCTTCAGCAGCCACATGCTGCTCCAGCAGCTGCAGGGTCAGAAATAGGAAGAGGCTCATGGCCTCGGGGCTTTGTGCTCAGGGCCCCCAGGTGGTGCTGCTGTGGTATGAATGTATCCCCCCAAATGCACATGTCTCCAGCGCAACAATGATGGGTGGTCGGGTCTGATAAGTGGAAATGGAGTTCATGAATGGATTGATATTATATAATTCTCTGAAAATAGTCGTCATTAAGTTTGGCCTACTCTTATATTCTCACCCTCCCCTGTCCAGCCCTCTCCCCTGCCTGATTCTCTCCCTTACCTTCTCTTTGCTCTTCCACTGTGGAATGATGTGGCAAGAAGCACCTCTCCTGATGCAGTTCCTGCATCTTGGAGTCCCCATCTTTTAAAAGCATGGAAATCAATGTATTTCTCTTTAAATTACACAATCTGTGCTATTCTGTTATAGTTATACAGGTAAATTGAGACTATCTCCCTTTTGTTTCTGCAACCCAAGGGATAGAATTAGCTTCCTACATTTACTAACTTCTACATAGTACTCTCTCTCACATTAGCTCTTTCAAGTTTTTGAATAACATTCTCACCAATCTGGAATTAAATTTTTTCTATCTCAAATGCCTGGTTAGATGCCTACTGATAGAGTGTACACTGTCAATTTGCCCTCTGAAGTGTTTGCAACAAATTATAGCCCATACCAAAGTATTTGGAAGTACTTTTTCCTGTTAACCTTCGTCATAATGAAATCATCTGGTATTGCCATTTGAAAATTTCCTTCAATTTGATAGGCACTATATTCTCATAGTTTTAATCTATATTCCCTTTTAATGAATTTTTATTAGCCATCTCTTCTGTCATGAATTGATTATTCATGTTTTTTGACTATCTATTTTTCACTGATTTAGAGCTATGTATTTTTCACTGATTTCTGAAAGATCTTTACATGTTAAGGACTTTTATCTCTTGTCTTCTATTTGTATTTCAAAGTAATTTCAGTTTGTCATTTGCCTTTAAATTGTTTATGGCCTTTTATAACAATTTTAAAAACTATTTTTATTGTATAGTGGGAACAAATTCTGTATATTTCAAATCTACAGTTTTAAGTGCATAATGATACTTCCCACCCTATCCTCTCTCACTCCCTCGTACCCTCCTCCTCCTTCTTTTCTAATTTTTAATTTTTACAATGAGATTCTTTCAATTTACTTGAGAATCATAAGATTAACCCTCCACTAAGTAAAGAATTCAATAAATAGTAGGTAGAAGAACCACTGTTCCTCAAGAGTATACACAAAGGCTTTAACAATAATCAAATTTTGAAATGTCAGTTTCCCTCATATATGCTATGCTTTGTTGTTAATTGAAAGGCAGAGCGACAGTGAGAGAGGGGAGAGGAAGGGAGAGAATCACAGACATCTTCCATCAGTAATGGCCTGCAGCCAGGCCAGGCTGAAGCCAGGAGCCTGGCTCTCCATCTGGGTCTCCCACGTGGGGACCGAGTCTCAAATGCTTACATCATCATCTGCTGCTTTCTGAGGTGCAAGTTACCAATGGCTTATTTTCATTTTATCAGAAAGGCAGAGAGAAAGAGAGAGAAAAGTGAGGGGAACAGAAGGAGGGAGGGAGGGAGGAGAATGGGGGTAGAGAGAGAGAGAGAGAGAGAGAGAGAGATATCTGTTTGCTGATTCACTCCCCCAAATGCTCACACCATCCAGAGCTGGACAAGGCTGGAGCCTGGAGTCACTAGCTGTGTCTGGGTATCCCATGTAACAGGGGCCCAGCACTTGAGCCATCCGCTGCTGCCTCCTAGGTGCATACTGGCAGGAAGCTGGATCTCAAGCAGAGGAGCTGAGAATCACACCAGGCAATCCAATATGGGACGCAGGTGTCCCATGCAGTATCTTCCCCATGGTTCCAAATAATGGATTTAATTAAGGTTTTATACTTTCCTCCATAAAATATTAATTTTAAACTAGAGCTCTGTCGCACCTGACAGAAAACATGAGAATCATGGCTTCTTAATATGACTGCACTATTCTATTTATTTCTCTTCTTTTATGAATAATAAAGGACTGTCCGACAGGCCAAGGGGGTCGTGCAGAAGCCCTCCCCACAGAATCAGAAGCACAGAAAGGGGCCTGTGATGTAGCTCTCCTGTGGGTGCTGCTGGGTGTGCTGAGTGGCAGTCCCTCCTCCTGGGGCAGAGCAGCCACCTCCTTCCCTATCTTCAAATGGCACCTTTACTTTGTGTGTAGAGATTTCCTTTTTGTGCACTACTTGATACTTTAAATGCTGCTCCATGTTTTCACCTGACACTCTTCTGTCTCTTTCTCTTGGGTGTTTTAAGGAGATGAAGTTATGTATTGGATGAATACATGGGTAATATATAATTATATATTACATGTATCATATTACAGTAAGTATATATAACTAATACAAACTTATATATAAAGAAATTCTAAATAATATTCAAAATGTCATTTTTGTCTCCTGTGGTGATTTGTTTTATCTTTATTGTTATTGCTTTAGTCATTATCAGTTATGTATTATTTTAGTTTCTGGAAATTAATTTGCCAGCTACAAACTGGACACTCTTGATCTATTTTTTTTTCTGTCAGTGTGGAGATAGTAGCTTTCACTTGGAGCAGGGAATGGTGGCTGGCCTGAAGAATGATATTCCAAAAGATCCTGTAATGTGTATTTTCTGAAGGGTCCATCCTCAGTCAGTGTGAAGTGTAGAGCAGGTTTGTAGATTGGACACTTGAATCAAGGTCACCAAATCCACGCCTAAGCTGGGATTCCAGCACATCTCTTCTGCTGGGCCCACCCAGAGGCTATCTCATTGCATTCTGAAATAAATCCTTAACCAACATCATCCTGAAGGACACAGAACCAGAATAAACTTACTAAAATAAAGCTCAGAGTTAAAGGGAAGGCATATTTCTGAGCATCGTGAAGTATTTGTGGTTCAAACTATTCCTGATTCAGCTCCACGGATTCTAGCCTGGCCACAGAGACTGAAAAACTATCATGGTATAAGAGACACGGGGTATACTTATCTATGGCAGTTTTATAAGACAAGAGGATAAAAGAGAGAGAAATCACTGCGACGGTGGCTGTGCTAAACAAGTGGCAGGTGCAGTGCTGCTCATCAGAGGGGGCAATGGCTCACAGCTGCCCTGGTGGTGCATGCTAGGTCCTCCAGAGTAATAGGAGAAGTGTCTGTGGAGCCCAGACGGTGGCAGAGAGTGTCCATCTCCATCCTGAAGTCCAGCCATGACTCTTGTGGCCTGCATGTGTGCTGCTGGTGCCCAGCAGAAGCAGCAGACCTTGTTAGGTAGCTGTTAACCAGAGGCAGGAGTGGATGGATGGACTGGATCCTGAGTCCTTGTAAGGCAACATTCTTGCTGAAGGTAAGGGCGGATGTGTTTAACATGTACGTGAAGCCAGTAAGGGCAAGTATATTAAAATATAGTTCATCCTAATGTCCTTCAACCTAGGCTGGCCCTTAGCACTTTGATTTACACTTAGAATGTGGAATCTAGAAAAAATCAGAGCTCACTGGACCATATACAACCTCTGATCCAACCTCTCCCCCAATGCAGGAATTTCTTCCTAAGCAACCTTGGAAGATCCTTTCAGTTTACACATGCTATTAAGGAAAATGTACAATCCTTAAGTTCTATTACTCTGATGGGTCCATTCCTTCAGAAATTGTGGTATCTACTAGAACATATGGAAATCTCAAAAAAAAATCTCATCATATACTGTAGCCTATTACTAACTGGTAATGCAAAACGGGACCTCCAAGAGAGACTATGTGACTTTAGATATGCTAACTACATAAATATTTATTAGACATATGTATATGAATGTACATATTCACACAAGTGAGTAGGATCTTATTAAACATGTATTATGTAATCTAAAGGAGTGCTACTCTTACACTATTAGAAATAGTATTACTCAAGATATTATTAGTAACCTAGTTTTCTTCCAGACTATGAATCGGGGATCCCACTTCCTCCCAATGTTGTGGCTAGGTCATGTTCAGTGGTACCTTGTAAGGTCCCTGTGTTCATATGCAGTAAGCTAACAGAGTGGGAAGAAATGGAGGTTCCTTGGCAGACAGTGTGGGAGGGTTCTCTGACTTAAGTTTAGAAGGGGGTCTGTATCACTTCTGTCTACATTCCATTGGATAGAACTCATTCGCATGACCGCATTCAACTGCAAGGAGCCTGGGAAATGTGGTTCAGCTGTGTGTCCAAGAAGAGGAAGACTGGTTCTGGGATCAGCTGGAAGTCTCAGCTATAGGTGTGACTTGGATACAGTCTCCTCCCACTGAAATATTCTAGTCTTTCACAATTTTAACTAGAACCTTAAAAGCTGCAAATTCATGCATTAAGTACTTGTAGATGGTAAGGTGTTGGTCATGCCTGTTTAATTTCACTCACCTTGTTAACAGAAACCATGTAATGAAGGGTAGTTACAGAGTTCGTGGAGCTGGACCTGTTCGTGAAAAGGAACACAAAAATAGCTATGATAGTAAATATTTAAAATGAGAACAATTTTATGACAAACTGTAGTTTCAGAGGTGACAAATACCATAAGGATTATGATATCCAGAAAAATTAAAATTCTAAGCAATTATGTTTGAGTCACATCTGAACAGTACTCCAAAGCACAAATTTCAATTTTTTTTTCCACCAAAGTCAACTTATCTTTAATTCTGTTTCCGTGAACTGTTTGAACTGCCCTGCAGTTTCCCCTACATTTTGGCTGCTCCTCTTGAATTGTCTTTTTATGGGACTGCAACTCTCATAAACAATGGAAAGAAACATTCAATTTTTCCTCCAGCATAGTTTATCAAAATATTTTTAAGTTCTCTGATGGTTTAGGACAATTTCAGATTCATAGCAGTGTAAAGCAGTATTGTTAGGTAACTGTCGGAAAATTTATGAGTACTAAGACTTCCAGGCAATGCAAATGCTTCATACAGTGACTAATCAACGATCTGCAGCCTGGCATCGCTGTCTCTTTGCTTTGCAAGAACTTGTTAATAAGCATTGCAATTCCTTTCTCAGGGTTGGTGAAGCCCTGTGCAAATAAGCGTCCCCGAAGCTTAAACTTCTTTCATTTCATGGTATACCCACTTGTGTGCCAGATCTCATGTTGCAGACTCAACCTTTTTTCCTTTCCTAGAACCAGTCAGGACCTGGCTGGTTTTTTGTTTTGTCTTTGCCTGGCCAAGTCTTGGGTACTGTCTGTTTCTGGAGCCTTCACTGTGTGTAAGAAGAGAGAGAGCCTGGAAATCCTGATGTGTCACAGAGACTGCTGCTGGCTGTTGAATACTCCATACTGCCTGAGGTTTGGGTGTAGCAGGACATCTGTAACAGGGCATGCTTAAGTGGAAAACGGATGCCTTGTTCATCCTCCATGGATGAGAGCTTACAATTCTCTGTGAATGATGATGGAAATGTAAAAGTAATTTGGGAAAAGCTCAGATCAACACATGAATGGTTTCAGCCTAATTTTTATGAAAAGGAAAAGCAGGGTGGAGAAAGTATTGCTAGTGGATGAATGGAATGAAGCTTGAAACAATGGAGAAATAGATGAGAAAACGTGAAGTGATGTGAAAATATTGTGAGGAAAAAAGACACACATTGATGGAGGCAGTAAATGATGGCTCAAGTATTTGGGTTGCTGTCACACACCAAAGTAAGTCCTAAGCCTCTGGCTTCAGCAGACCCAGATGGGCTGTTGTAGCCATTTGGGGGAAAGAACAGTTAAAAGCTCTTTCTCTGTATCTTTGTCTCTCTGCCTTTCAAAGGAAAGAGAAAAAGATCAATTTAAAAATACATGTTCCCTTTTTACACAGACACCAGATTATACTAGAGGCCGTCCTAAGACCTCATTCTAACCCAGTCATCTTTCCAAAGGCTTCTCCCCTAGGGTCAAACAGGTCTGTTTGAAATCTTGAGGCTTATGTAGTCAGCATGGGGAGGGCTGGGGGCTGGGTTCCTGACTCTTCTGGGTGGAGCTAGCCTAGGGGATGCTTTCCAGCACCACTCACTCCTTGACCTGGGTGCGGAAAGAGCATATTTCAGACCATGGAAGTGCCTGGGATCCCCTAGTTACACCACCCAGGGTGATTGCTCTGGTGACGTGCAGGCCAGGGGCCTAATTAAGTCCTTCAGGGGTGCTGGTCAGATTCAGAGACAGTCAGTGGAAGTCAATCTTTCAGAGTTACAAAGTTGCACTCTGCAACAGGGAGAGAACAAATATTTCTTTCTCTAAACAATAGTAAACCATTGGCCAATCACCTGTTCTTAATTCTAGAGTACCAGATTAGGAGCAATTAGTTTATTTCTGATCTACCCTAGTCAAATCAAACAGAAAACTGAGCAAATTGTATTTACATATTTAATGATATTATGTAAATGATTATCGTAGTAGGTCACTTTGCTTTGCTTTTGTAAATAGAAATCCTGACTAGTGATATATTTATTCAGATGTGTAACGTTTTGATGGAGGTGTTGATATAGCAATATCATTCCAGCTCTTTTGCTATGCAGATATTTTGACCATATTTTTTAAAAAAGAAAAATAACCTAAACTTACAGCTTTTAAAACTTAGGTTGTGTATAGGAAAAAAATTGTCCAAACTTAGTGTTACTTCCTCTCCCCGCTTCCCCTTACAATGCAATTTTCCTTATCTAAATATGACAAAAGAAAATTTAACATTTTTGGATATCAAAATTTAGTTGAGAGAAGAAAAGCATCTGACCAAATGAAATTCCCAAGGTGTAGGATGCTTCAGTTCCAATACTTGGTCTTGTGATTCTATGCCTGGATTTTGGCTTCTGGCTCTTGCTTTGGTCCAACTCTGGCTCTTGAGGGTATTTGGGGAAGGAACTAGTAGGCAAGATTTCTCTCTCACTCTCTTCTTTCTTCTGTCTGCTTCTCAAAGAAAAATAGTGAAGAAATTAAAAAATTGGACAAATATTTGTAAGTAATTTATATTAAATAAATATCAGAAAATAGACCATACATAGTATCTATGAGCAATGTTAAATGTACAACCCAATCAGACACAGCCTATTAATTCACAAAATCCATTTGTCTCTATCAAATGCCACACAGGCCTCTTGGTTTCTCTTCAGTTGTATACTCTGAATTGTCTGCATCTCATCTCTGCTAACCTACTGATACCACCTTGCCTACTAGTGTGCCTGTCACCTGCCACGATGTCACCTTCCAACAGGTGCCATTGGGATCCTCATAACTTGGCCTGCCTTTTGACAAAATTTATTTCCCCTCTACTTCAATGGCAAGTGGACTCTGTTTTCCTGAAAGTTGGTTGTTTATTCTTTTTCTTCATCCTTTCTCTCTCAGAGAGACAGAGAGATTATATTGTCACTGAATTCCTTCTCAGATTTAGTGCCTCAGATTTCTTTACAAATACTCCAGCACTCCAGTGACAATACCATTCTAATAATTCTGTATCACTTTATAGGAAAGTAAAATACAGATTTACTTGAGAGGTAAAATAAGAGAGAGATAGTAGTGAACAAACTAAATGGTTTCTGAATAATGACAGTAATGGTTGTTTACATTTACTTTTTGGAGATAATTCAGGCCATATCCAGTGTGTTCTTGGAAGTGGCTTCTATGTCTGCTGTTTGGGTACCTTCTGAGGACGCGAATGAGGACTCATCTCTTGCTGACCTAGCCTTGCTTCTGCTCGGACTAATTTTGCCTGAGTTAAACCCTGATTAGCTTTAAAATAAGGGGCATAAATGTTCACTGAAAAGTCACTGTTAATGAGGCCAGCATTGTGACATAGCAGGTGAAGCAGCAGCCTGTGATGCCAATCCCATGGGTGCCAGTTTGTGTCCCAGCTGCTCCGTGTCTGTCCCAGCTCTCTGCTTGTGATCTGGGAAAAGCAATGAAGACTGTCCAAGTGTCTGGGATCCTGCCCCCACATGATAGACCCAGCTGAAGCTCCTGCCTCTTGGATTTAGCCTGGCCCAGTGCAAGCCATTGCAACCATCTGGGGAATGAAGCAGTAGATGGTAAGTCGATCTCTCTCTCTCTCAAACTCTGACTTTTGGAAGAAATATTTTATTTATTTATTTATTTATTTATTTATTTATTTTAAGATTTATTTTAAGATTTATTTGTTTTATTACAAAGTCAGATATACAGAGAGGAGGAGAGACAGAGAGGAAGATCCTCCGTCCGATGATTCACTCCCCAAGTGAGCCGCAATGGCCGATGCGTGCCGATCCAAAGCCAGGAACCAGGAATCTCTTCCGGGTCTCCCACGCGGGTACAGTGTCCCAAAGCATTGGGCCGTCCTCGACTGCTTTCCCAGGCCACAAGCAGGGAGCTGGATGGGAAGTGGAGCTGCCTGGATTAGAACTAGCACCCATATGGGATCCTGGTGTGTTCAAGGCAAGGACTTTAGCCACTAGGCCACACCGCCGGGCCCTATTTATTTATTTTTATTACAAAGTCAGATATACAGAAAGGAGGTGAGTCAGAGAGGAGGATCTTCCATCCGATGATTTACTCCGCAAGTGAGTGCAATGGCTGGTGCTGTGCCAATCCGGAGCCAGGAGCCAGGAGCCAGGAACTTCCAGGTCTCCCACACGGTTGCAGGGTCCCAAGGCTTTGGGCCGTCTTTGACTGCTTTCCCAGGCCACAAGCAGGGAGCTGGATGGGAAGCAGGGCCTCCGGGATTAGAACCGGTGCCCATATGGGATCCTGGTGCGTTCAGGGTGAGGACTTTAGCTACTAGGCCACGCCGCTGGGCCTGAAATATTTTTTTATTAATAAAGGTTCAATTGTGTATGGTCCTTAACTACACATAAGTTCCTTGATATTTCTTGATAGAGGAGGCAGCCATTCTTAAACTTTGGGGTTAAGTCATGGATTTCTAAGTGCCTTTTACTTTTGATTCATCAGCACAATCCTCTATTCCTGTAAATATTTATTTACTTATTTGAAAGGCTAAGTTGCACTCACACACACACACACACACACACACACACACACACACACACACACACCCCACATCCATTTTCCATCTGCTGGTTTACTCCCAAATGGCCACAATGGCTGGGGTTGGCCCAGGTCAAAGCCAGGAGCCCAGAGCTCCCACATGGGTCTCCCATGGAGGTCCACACATTTGGGTCCTCTTCTGTGGCTTTTCCCAAGAGCATTAACATGGAATTGGATCTAATGGAGCAGCTGGTACTCAAACTGGCACTCATGTGGGATGCTGGCATTGTAGCTGGTGGCTTAATCTCTTGTGCCACAATGCCAACCCTTCTCTCCCTCCTAATAAGTATTGACTAAATATAGTCATGACTTTAGCCTGTTTCTAGAACCTTTTTTTATATATCTTCTCAGTGTGCATAATCATGTCTTTAGCATTTGCTAAATACACTTTGATAACTAGATATTTTTTAGTTTTAAAAATTTATATTTCCTTTGCAGCTCATATATTTTCTTATTATTACACTGTTATTTGGTCTGAATGCTCTGCTTGTCATTGTTTCTTATTTGGATATGCTCTGTGACACACTATATATAAATATCTGAAAATGAATGCCTTGTTAAACCACAGAGGTAACCACTTCATGGGAAATGATTAATGAGTATAATATTCAAGCACTATGACACTAGCTTTCAAAGTTTATGGTTTCTGTTTGATTTTGAACCCAGGGCTGGAAACTAATTCTACAGATGACTTTTCTTAATATATTAATGAGCCAGCATATTTGCATATGTGCATTTTCATTAGGTGAGAAGCAGTGGAACCAAGCTATGTGAGAATGGGGTGTGAGAAGCCCAGCTTTGCTGGGAGCCATTCAGTATTGATGAGCTGATGTAAACAGGCAAGGCTGGCAGGAAGCTACAGTTTTTCCAGGTTCCTGGCAGCATAGGAAGGAACCAGTTTGGCTGATGGGAAGGAGACCAGGGAAACTGGCCAGGGTTACTGTCAGGAGACGCTAAGTAAAGGGGACTAGGGGAGGGGGACTTGGCGCTGGATCAGAGGTTCAAATCAAGTACCAAAGGAACAAAAGGAAGGCATAAAGGGATTTGGGTACAGCCCCGTTCTGTGTTATCTCTTTTCTCTCTGTAACAAAGTACCCAAAGTGGGGGTAATTTGTGAACTTAGCCCACAGTGTTAGACTCTAGAAGTCTGAACAGCCCAGCACCGACTCTGACAAGGGCCTCCCTGGTTGGATCGCATTGTGGCGGATGGTGGAGTACCTGTGAGAGCAATCATAGCAAGACAAGAAGACAGAGCAGAGAGTAGGCAGGATTGCTCTTTAACAAATGTATTTTATTTGAGAATTGGAGGAAGTAGGGGATGGATATCTTTGCTGGTTCTCTCTCCAAATACAACAGCTGACATCTGAAGGGCTGAACCAGGTTGAAGTTGGAAGCCTAAAGTCAATTTAGGTCTCCCACATAGTGGCAAGGACCCAACCACTTGAGCCATCACTTGCTGCTTTCCAGGGTCTGCATTAACAGGAAAGCAGAACTGGCACCAGAATTGAGGTTCAAATGCAGCCACTCCTGGGCTTGGCATGAGAACTAAAGTCCTCACCTTGCATCTGCCTGGATCCCATATGGGTGCCTGTTCTAATCCTGGTGGCCCCACTTCCCATCCAGCTCCATGCTTGTGGCCTGGGTAAGCAATTGAAGATGTTCCAAAGTCTTGGGACCCTGCACCCACGTGGGAGATCTGGAAAAAGCTCCTGGCTTTGGATTGGCTCAGCTCTGGCCATCGCAGCCACTTGGGGAGTGGACCAGTAAATAAAGATCTTTCTTTCTGTCTGTCCTTTCTGTAAATCTTGACTTTCCAGTATGAGACACTCCAATGTGAGATGTGGGCATCCAAAGCAGTGTCTTCATTGCTGGATCTCTGGCTTGCTGTTTTATAACACCCATTGTCCTGAGACACAGATCCCTGCAGGAGAATTGCATTAATTCCTTCCCAGGATAGTAGTTTCCAATGATACAATAATCTCCAGGTCTGCCATTTTCCAGCTCCTGACCCTGAGGACCAAGGTTTAATAGCTTAGAGTCTCACCTAAAGGAAATACAAATTGCTATCGATCTCGGATATGATGTTCTAGGAGGCCATGGAACAACTTGAAAGCTCCAGCCACCACATGGGAAGACAGGTGAGTAGAAGGCTTTAAGGCTTTGAACTGAAATGTTGCTATTTTATAACTTCAATCAGATTACAAATATTGCACTGTGTAAAGGGTTTTCTGCTGTCACTTTGTCATGTTTATAGTAACTATTTGAAATTTACAAAAGCATCCATTGATGCATTGTTGAATAGTATAGTTTCTTTTCTAATCTTACTTTGTTTCGGTAAAGTAACAAAACCTTGGACAAGAGTAACAAAACTAGAGACAAATATAGTTAGCTATCTCACACATTCCTCTGGAGCATTTTTATAAAGTGTGCTGTATGCCAAGGTTACTCTGGGTGTGCAGACATGAATCAAGAAAAACAATCCAAATCTCATATTCCCTATGTGATAGCCCAAGCTTCTAGAGTGATCCTAATTTGCATTTAATTAAAAGTAAAATCATCTTATGAAACAGTTGGCTAAACTAAAATTCTGAGATCACTGGAACTAATCTTGGGAGCATGTTTTTAAAACTGAATAAAAAATTGGACAGTGCTGCATTTGAGACCTATAATTTTCATTTCCACTTTTATATACACACACCATGCAGATGAGTGGAGAGATAACCCCAGGGGAACAGTTTATTTTTGCCTGCATGTGTATGTAATTGGAGGAGTTTGAGTCAACTTGATAGGTTCCTTGTAACTATGTGTAACATACCATAGTAGGAGGGAAGCTGGTCTTTGACACTCCCAGGGCAAAGAGTCGTGCTCATAAGTTTGAGCTACTTCCCAGTGTTTCCCTGTCAACTTCAGTGCTGTTACGTTCTGACTAGCTTGGATTACGACCAGCTAGGGCTGAATACCTGTTTCCTTTATAAAGTCATTTACTATCACTGACATGAAAGTTATTTTTCAAAAATACATGCTTATCTTTTATAACCTAGTTATCTCTGATTTCTGCATGGCATATTTGGTTATTCCAGTTCAAAAACACTGCTCCTGGGCGAAGCGCGATAGCCTAGTGGCTAAAGTCCTTGCCTTGAACTTGCCAGGATTGTAAACGGGGCATGGGTTGTAATTCTGGAGGTCCCGCTTCCCATCCAGCTCTCTGCTTGTGGCCTGGAAAAGCAGTCAAGGACAGCCCAAGGCCTTGGGACCCTGCACCCATCTGCACCCGCTTGGGAGACCCAAAGAAGCTCCCAGCTCTTGGCTTTGGATTGGCTCAGCTCCAGCCATTGTGGTGGCTTGGGGAGTGAATCATCAGATGAAAGATCTTCGTCTGTCTTTCCTCCTCTCTGTATATCTGACTTTGCAATAAAAAGAAATAAATCTTCAAAACAAACAAGCAAGGAAACAAAAAAACTCCCGAGAATGTATTGCCTTTCCACATTTCCTTTAAAATACACCCCAACTTTTAAAGATATTTATTTATTTATATTTGGAAAGGCAGATTTATAGAGAGAAGGAGAGAGAGAGATCTTCCATCCTCTGGTTCACTCCCCAAATGGCCACAATGGCTGGGGCTGAGCCCATCTGAAGCCAGGAGCCAGGAGCCCCCTTGGGGTCTCCGACATGGGTGCAGGGTCCCATGGTTTTGGGCTGTCCTCTACTCATTTCCCAGGCCCCAAGCAGGGACCTGAAGAGAAGTGGAGCAGCCAGGATATGAACTGGTGCCCATACGGGTGCCAGTGTTTGCAAGCAGAGGATTAGTCGATCGAACCTTTATGCTGGTTCTGCCCCCATTTTTTTTATTGTATAAAACACATCTAACATAAAATTATCATCTTAACCATTTTCAAATATGTAGTTCATTGTATTCACATTTTTGGTCAATGAGCACCACTTTTCAACTTTTAAAGATTTATTTCCTGAAAGGCAGAGTGAAGGGCAGGGAGGAAGAGGGAGAGAATTTTCCGTGTGCTGGTTTACTTCCCAACTTGCTGTAACAACTGGGGCTAGTCCAGGCCACCACCAGGAGCCCTGAACTCTGTCCCAGTCCCCCCCATGGGTAGTAGGGACCCAACACTTGGGCCATTTCCCACTGCCTTTCCTGGTGCCTTAGCAGAGAGCTGGATAAGATGCAGAGCCGCTGTGAGTCTTATGGGATGTTGACTTGCTAACCCACTGTGCCACAGCTTTTGACATCTTGCAAAACTGAAGTGCATGAAGTGATAACTTCCCATTTTTCCAGTGCACTTACTTTTTATACTGCACAAATGATTTCCTGTCCGTCTTATCACTCAACTGTGTTGTAAGCCCCTTTAGTGTTTACTGTCAGGCAATAAGTGCCTTGTGAACAGTAACTCCCACAATCATTTACCTTTGCTCCCCAGGCTCTAGCACGTGTTTTGCACGTGGGCGACAGAACCCATTTGCTGAACACAGTTCAAGTGCCACTTAAATATCTGCCATTTCTACTTGGGAAGTCACAAAAGGCTGGAGAAAAACATAATCTTGTCACGCTAAGTAGTTCAAAGACATGCTTCGTTTCAGCCAGATTTAGGTCAGGTTCCTAGAAAGGGAAACTATGTGCAAAGTTCTGTCTAAATGATAGTATAAATAGGAAGCAACACAAGGCAGTTAACAGGTCTTCCTTGCTAGGGGCTCTAAGCACAGACCGCTGGCCAGGCAGAGGCCGGGGGCGGGGCCTAGCGGCTGGGCGGGGCACAGGGCTGACCAGGGTCCCTGGGGCGGGGCCTGGTGGAGATCGATGGGCGTGGCCCGTGCTGACGGGATCCCGGGGGCAGGGCCTAGCGGCTAGGCGGGGCACGGGGCTGACGGGGTCCCGGGGGCGGGGCCTGGCGGGGGCTCGGGGCGTGGTCAGGGACTGACAGGGGTCCCGGGGGCGGGGCTCGGGGCGTGGTCGGGGACTGACTGGGGCCCCGGGGGCGGGACTAGGGGCGTGGTCAGGGGCTGACCGGGGTCCCGGGGGTGGGGCCGAGCCAGGCCAGGCCGGCCCGGGCGGGGCGCGCCGCAGCACCGGGCGGCGATGGCGGCCGACGGGGACTGGCAGGATTTCTATGAGTTCCAAGAGCCGGCCCGGAGCGTCCTGGACCAGGAGAACTGTAATGCCGGGACAGGGGCGGACACGGGCGGCGACGGCTTCCCGGCGTTGGCCTGCAGCCTGGAAGAGAAGCTGAGCGTGTGTTTCCGCCCCCCGGGTCCGGGCGCCGAGCCCCCGCGGGCGGCCGTGCGGCCCATCACGGAGCGCAGCCTCCTGCCAGGGGACGAGTGAGTGCGGGGCCGCGGGGCCGGGCGGGAGTCCCTTCTGCCCCGGCCCAGCCGGCGGGCCCCGGGTCCGTGGCTCCTCCCCGCGCCCTCCTTCCGCCTCCACGGAGTCTCCCCGACGTGGGGCCGTGGCCTGGGCCCGCCCCACCTGCCCGGCGTCGGCTTCGGGGGACCGGGAGGGAATCCCTTACGGGGAGCCGGTAGCTGGAGCCTTGGCGGGCTTGCCTGGGGCCGCCCGTTGGTTCAGCTGGCACCCCCTGAGCGCCCGGTGTGCCACAGGAGGCGTCCCGCAGGGTGGGAGGTCAATTTGTAAACAAACGTTTGTAGGCCAGTGCAGGGATGCGCGGGCACGGACGAGTGAAAGAGGGAGAGTCGGGAAGAAATCCCTAGGGAAAGGAACCGCAGGCTCTCCTCTGCAGGAGGGGTGGGGGATGCAGGAGCTTGCCTGGCAGGTGGTAGTCGCGGCGCGTGCAGCGGGTACGGCGGAGGCGTGGATGCTTCGGGAATCACTTGCGCCCACTTGAGAATCCGGAGGAGTGCGTGCCGGCCTCCGGGGCAGACACGTAGAAGGGCTCTAGTGAAAGTCAGCATCTCACTCCTGGGGGGGAAGTCCGTGCGTAGAGGATAATAATAATTACCCAAGGGCCATGCTGGGAAATTCACGGGGAGAGAGGAGGACCTGGGGTCATTTGATTTAACCACCGGCAGCCCCTGTAGCAACCTAATTAACAAGGGTTGTGATTGTTTACCTCACGTGTGTCCTAATTGCTGATAAAAGGGCTTGTGAGTGGGAGGGCTGTGGAGTGCCTTGGCTTTGTACAGGGTAAGGAGCTTCCGCAGGGCTGAAGGTTAAAGTGAGCGGGACGGGTGTTGGGCGGGAGTTTTTCCCAAAGCTGGGGTGGGACGGAGAGACTAGCGGCTGAGTTCCTGAGAGGTAAAACAGGAACCCTTGGTGGGGAGAGGGGCGTCCAGCCAGCCAGACTTTCCCCCTAGCCCTGTGCATTAGCAGGTTCATCGGAAATAGGGCAGGCGATCGAAAAAAGGGCTGAGAACAGCCTGGTGTGTGGAGAACCCTCTTTCCTGGTTCATCTGTGAGCACCCGTAGGATGCAGCAGCGGGAAAGTTCGAGTGGGTTTTATACACAGAGGCATGCAGGTGAAAGATGGTATTTTTCAAAGTCCACTCTCAAGACAGTATGTATTTATGTACTTTGAATCACTAAGACGGGGAATTTATTATGTATTTGGTTTACCAAGAGTAACTTTTTAAAAACAGTTCTGCGGCTTGTGCATATTGTTAAGGGGCCTCGATTTTGCTTTTTCCTCTGGACTGTCTGAAAAATAGATTATTTTAGCCCCTTGCTTAAGTCTTAGGGTGATGTAAGGTTGAAATGTTTTTGCTTTTCGGTAGATGGTAGGATGTTGGTGGTAATGCATATCTGTGGATTTGGGAACGCATAAGATGGCTCTCCTTTTGGGAGCCAGGTTGCTCAGCACAGCCTTCCTGCCTCGCACCTGGGCTCCTCATTGCTCAGCCAAGCCCGCTGCTTTCAATGGAGAGAGTTTCAGGTTGTTTTACTGAGAGGATCGCTGCCTTGCCTTAGGGCATGCTATTTACCTGTTCTGGGCCCCAGTGTTTGTTTAACGTAGGTTATACTTACTAGTGCTGGAGTTTGGTTTTAGAAGGGAGTGGTGCAAGGACTTTGATTTCCTTGGGAAAGCCATGTGCTGCCAGTTGTTTATGGCTGGTTGTAAGACTTTATGATAGAGGCAGGTCTTGGGTCTTAATTGGAAAATTCTAGAAATCTTCCACTGAAGTTGTTTCTCCTTCCTGTGCCCTTCCAACTGCAGATGTTCTGACCTTGGTCTAGGGAGCTCAGGTGGGTGGCCTTTGTTTTCTTGCAAGATCAAACTCACCCACAGTTACCTCTTCCTGGAGAAGTATTACATTTCCATTGTATTTTTAAAAATTATTGATTGTAACCTCATTCAGCAAGGAGCAAATGGGCAGACAAAACATCCCCCTGAAACTCATAACTATCCTCACCTGTTAGAATATCCCGCTCAAGGTCGTGGCCAGGCATAGCCTGTTAGTACTTGACAATGTTTCAACAAGGTGGCTATGGGCCAAGTACTCCACAATTAAGCAATCCAGAGGCATTGCCTCCAATTCTGGCTAATTGGTCTTGGAGGAGATCACATTATTCCAACTGAGAGGAGAGCAGGAATGAATCATGTGGTCAACATTCACTTTTCTAGAGCTTTTTGGGTTCACATTTCCTGGAGGTTCATGCTGAGGCCCCCTCTTATTTGAGATGTTACTCTGTGGCCACTCCAGGTGCTCTCACGTCAGCACCAAATCCCCATTCATTGAATCAAGTCTCTTTTTTAAAACTTGCCTTCTCATGTGTGCACTCGTGTTAGGTATGTTATTGTATTGCAGTGGCTTCCTCTTTGGGATAAAGAGCTCACCCAGTATTTCGTGACTTACTCTAATATATCTGCTGTAAGTATTTTTTAAAAGATTTATTTATTTTACTTGGAGTTCAGAATTAGAGACACGCAGATCTTATGTCTGCTGGTTCACTCCCCAAATGGCTGCGAAGGCTGGAGCTGGGCTGCACCGAACCTGGAAGCCAGGACTTCTTTCTGGGTCTCCCATACAGGTGCAGAGGTCCAAAGACCTGAGCCTGTCTCCACTGCTTTCCCAGGCTATTAACAGGGGGCTGCGTCAGAAATGGAGCAGCCAGGATAGGAACTGGAGTCCATGTGGGAAGCTGGCGCTACAGGCAGAAGATGAGCCTGTTTCGCTACCATACCGACTCCTACCTGTTTTAAATTTAAAAGTGTTTTGTGTTCTTTCTTTTCTGGAATCTATGTGTACTGCCAGTAAGCCGCTCATTCACGTAGTGTTTAACTTTAGCTCAATTCACTTTCACTTCATTTTTATCCCTGAGCTGCTTCTCCATAAAAAAAAAATTGTCATTTATATGCTGATCATTACTTTGGTACTGATTCCTGAATTTTGGTCATGAAATTGGAGTTTGTTGCCCTTTGGGGTGGGAGTGGGATGGGACCTTACTCAGCGTATTTGAGTTAATGTGTAGAGTAATGGCACTGGAAGGAGTGTGCTTAATGTCCAAGCTTCTCATTTCTGGCAGAGCAGCTGGTACCTACCCGGGGGAGGGGCCGAAGTCTCAGACTCCTCTTTGAGTTAGAATAGAGATGAGTTTGTTGCCTGATTCTTAGTCAAGTTCCCTTCTCATGTTATTTCTGACCCCCAGTTCTGCTTGGGAACAAGGTACCCTACTGCATTGGTTGGAACACTGCATCTTGGGCCCGGCGTGGTAGCCTAGTGGCTTAAGTCCCATCCAGTTCCCTGCTTGTGGCCTGGGAAAGCAGTTGAGGATGGCCCAGAGCCTTGGGACCCTGTACCCATGTGGAAGACCCAGAAGAAGCTCCAGGTTTCTGGCTTCAGATTGGCACAGCTCCAGCCATTGCAGCTGCTTGGGGAGTGAATCAATAGACGGAACATTTTCCCCTGTCTCTCCTCCTCTCTGTATGTCTGACTTTCTAAAAAAAAAAAAAAAAAAAAAAAATACCCTAAAAAAAACCTCTGCATCTTACTGTGAGCTTCTCTTGCCATTTCTAGAGTTTGGGCTGGTGTGGTACAGATTGGTTATTCCATCTTGGTCTAAAGTTGAGAATGGATTATTTCTTCAGAAAAAAATCAAACTAACCTTAGCAAAGTTTTTATTAAAAAGGCAGATTTGTAGAGAGAATCAGAGACAGAAAGATCTTCCATCTGCTGGTTTACTCT
This sequence comes from Ochotona princeps, assembly GCF_030435755.1. Classification (NCBI taxonomy): domain Eukaryota; kingdom Metazoa; phylum Chordata; class Mammalia; order Lagomorpha; family Ochotonidae; genus Ochotona; species Ochotona princeps. The sequence goes on from NC_080839.1 coordinate 55,725,760, forward strand.
CCAGTTGGCTACAGTAGCCAGAGCTGAACAGGTCCAAAGCCAGGGGCCCCCTTGGGATCTCCTACAGGGATACGGGGTCACAAGGCTTTGGGCCATCCTATGCTGCTTTCCCAGGCCATAAATAATGAGCTGCATGGAAAGTGGTTGAGCTGGAAACGAACCAGCACCCACATGGGATGCTGACACTTGGAGGTGAGGGGTTAGCCAATTGAACCATTGCACCAGCCCCTGAAAACTAACCTTTATTGAGAGAAATGATGTACGTTATGACCCATTCAATGTGTCTGGGAGTTTCAGAAGAAAACAGTGGTGCACAGTGTATTAGCACCTGTTGCCACTGGAAGCATTCTTCCATCTGCCTCTACATCTGTTTACGCCTGTGAGATGGGATGTCACTGCTGGTGCTGGATGAGGGCTAAGTGAGTATCCGGGTTGTGTAGAGCAGCGCCACATAAGTGATGTCGTGAAGTACCAGCTATGAGAGGGAGGTTCTTAACCTCTGCTCACCTTCCCTCGGGACTTCTGGATAGCCCAATTATATATAATTTTTTAAATTAATTGTTACTTGAGAGATTTTCCTATGTGGATGTTTTCCTGAGAAACAATGCCTTTTTAAAATTTTTGTTGCTTGGTATCCTCATTTTACTGTGCCACTGAATATGTGCTTAGTAAAAGGTCTATGCAATGTTTGGTTGATGGTGGTTTTTTTCTCGTTCAGGATTTGGAATGCCCTGACAGAAAATTATGGAAATGTAATGCCAGTGGACTGGAAGTCGTCGCACACCAGGACCCTGCATTTGCTAACCCTGAACCTCTCCGAGAAAGGGGTAAGTTGGGGATGGACTTGAGTGGTTCTAAGTAACTTGGCTTGATCATGGAAGTCATACGGGAGCATTGGTGTCTAACTTGAGGTCAGTGGGTTGCCTCCACTGTCCGAGCTTGGTTCCCTCTCGGCTACGGTGCTGTCACTGCGCTAGCAGATTCCTGTACTTCCCTGCACACGCTTGCTTCTGAATGGTTAGTTGCGTTTTCACCAACTGTGTAGGTTGTTGAGTGATTTCCATCCTCCTCCCCCGAACTTGTATTACAGTGTTTAGTGTACCGGGCATACTTGGGGAGAATTCCAGCCTTTGATTTACTATGTTGAGGGTATTGGAATGTCAATATGTAGTTAACGTTTTCATGAATTTAGTGGCTTGATGGAGAGGACATGTATTCCTGTGAAAATTAGGAACATTTTATCTTAAAAAAAATTTTTTTTTAAGATTTCCTTATATTGGAAAGGCAACATTGCAAAGAGAGAGAGTGAGAGGTCTTCAATCCATTGGTTCATTCTCCAAATAGCTGTAACAGCTGGAGCTGAGCTGATCTGATCTGAAGCCAGGAGCTTCTCCTGGGTTTCTCCTGTGGACACAGGGACGCGAAGACTTGACTTTCCTTCACTGTCTTCCCAGATCATAAGCAGGGAGCTGGTTGGAAGTGGAGTATTTGCGACTCAGACTGGCACCATATGGAATACTAGCACTGCAGGCAGAGGCCAACCTACTGTGCCTCAGCACCAGCCCTGCAAATGTTTCAATGGCTTGTCAGTTCTTGGCTTTTCACTGTGTTGGTGGCTAACTTACTCTGCTTGCTACTCTCTTTTTTTTTTTTTTTTTTTTTTTAAGATCTACTTATTTTTATCGGAAAGGCAGATAGAGAGGAAGATCTTCAGTCCGATGGTTCACTCCGCAAGCGGCTGCAATAGCTGGAGCTGAGCCAATCCGAAGCCAGGAGCCAGGAGCTTTTCCCAGGTCTCCCAAGCTGGTGCAGGGTCCCAAAGCTTTGTGTCGTCGCCAACTTCATTCCCAGGCCACAGGCAGGGAGCTGGATGGGAAGCGGGGACTCCGGGGTTAGAACTGGCACTGTTATGGGATCCTGGTGTGTTCAAGGAGAGGACATTAACTGCTATGTTATTGCACTGGGCCCTGCTTACTGCTCTTGTTACGTTGATGTCAAGTGAAAATACCTTGAGTAAGAAGCAAGAGTTCCGGCCTGGTGCCATGGCTCAGTGGCTAAATCCTCACCTTGCACACTCTAGGATCCCATGTGGGCACTGGTTTATGTTCTGACTGCTCCAGTTTCTATGCAGCTCCCTGCCTGTGGCCTGGGAAAGCAGTCGAGGACAGCCCAAAGCCTTGGGACCCTGCACCCGTGTGGGAGACCTGGAAGGAGCTGCTGGTTTCTGGCTTTGGGTCAGCTCAGCTCCGGCTCTTGGGGCCATTGGGGAGTGAACCAGCGGATGGGAGATCTTTCTGTCTGCCTCTCCTTTTCTCTGTAAGTCTGACTTTCCAATAAAAATAAAAATTGATCTTTAAAAAGGGAAAAAAGTGTGAGCTTGGTGGTATTACAGCTAGTAGACCAGAAAAGTGCAGATAATTACTTACAGTGGAATGTTAGTGTCCATTTGGCCCAAGCTAATGAGAAATATGGACAAATTATGTAGACTTCAAGGCCAGACTGTTTAACTTCCTCATAATATAAGAGTGTAAACTCTTGCTAGATCTTCTGGCATGCTGTATATTTCATTAGGGCTAATATTTTAAACATAGGATTGTGAATGTTTTATGAACATGATTTTCTTAAATACATGATTCCGGAAAGCCTGTTAATATTTTCTAGTAAGTGCAGAATATGAACTGTGTTTCCCATGGTGATAGATATAAATTTTTTTAAGATGTACTTTGATTGGAAAGGCAGATTTACAGAGAGAAGTTGATACGGAAGGGAAAGGTCTTCCATCCACTGGTTCACTCCCCAAATGGCTGCAAAGGCTGGCGCTGAGCAGATCTGAAGCCAGGAGCTTCTTCCAGGTCTCTCACGTGGGTGCAGGGTCCCAAGGGTTTAGGCCATCTTCGACTGCTTTCCCAGGCCAGGAGCTGGAAGGGAAGTAGAGCAGCCAGGATATGAGCTGGCACCCATATGGGCTCCAGACACACACAAAGCAGGAATTTAGCCACTGAGCCATTGCACCAGGTCCTAGATAAGGGTTTCTTACTCTTTATCCCAGTCATTGATCCTATTACTTGCCAAGCAGTTAGTGAGTTAGGAGGAATGCACTAGCTTATCCTGGTCTTCGGTTTGTTTAGGTTCTAAGTCATCATTTTGAGCTTAGCTAAAATTTCCCCTCCTCTCTGAAGCTTGTTGCTACTGGTTTAGGACTTTAAAGTACACTTAATCCCACCTTCCACTTGGGAACTCCCTGCCTTTGGTGGTTCTGACAGATGGTCATTTAGCTGTAGCTGAAAGCCCTGCATGGAAGAAAGGTGCGTGCACTCGACTCTGTGGGACAAAGTATTCATTACCTGTCCCAAGGGAAAATTCAGCTGTGTGGTCTCGTGGATGCCTTGCCCCAGAGTGCTTTGTGTCTGTAAAAACCACTACTGTGTTGTCTTACTGTTTGATATGTTTCCGGGTCTGGTGCTAGATGATGGCTTTGCAGCAGGTGTTTTTGCATCTGTCTCTGTAGTAAGTACCCCTGGGCCTAGCACATTGGAAGTGCCAAGACATACGTTCAAACAGCCTCATCAGTGTGACTGTAGAGTGAGAGCTTATGATGGAAAGTGCATCAGCTATTGTATTCAGTAATTTTGTTATTACTATTTTATTTTCAAAATGTTTGGTTATTTGTGCTGTAAAAGGAAGTGAAACATTTGAAGAGACAGCTAAGTATACCCTGGTTGCACATTGCACAAGGTATTGTGCGTATTGACACATATTGAAACATTGCATGGTATCCCAATTTTAATGTCAAAATTGGATTAAGGCTGAAGCATTTCTTCTAAAATTTTAAAAACTTTATTTACTCACTTACTTGAAACACAGAGAGACAGATGCAGACTTCATCCACTGATTCACTTCTCGAATGGCAGTATTAGCCAAGGCTGGGCCAGGCTAAAACCAGGAACCTTGACCCTGGCTTGGATCTCCCACATGGGCGAAGGGCTCAGGCATTTGACTCGACCTTTGTTGCCTTCACAGGTGCGTTAATAGGAAGTCAGATGCGAACTGGAGCAGCTGGGACTCGGACTGACTTTCTGATACGGTTTTGTCATGTTCAAGCAGCTGCTGGGCTCACTGTGGCACAACATCAGCTCCAAGATTTTTAGTTTTAAATATTTTTTTTTTCTCTAAATTGTTTAAAACTGTCATGGACTAGCCATGGTAGCTAGTCCACAAGTTCTTTTTTATGTGACATGTTGAGAAATAGTAAAGAAATTCTTGTATGACCTCAAAGAGAAACACAATTACAGCATGAATGGAATATTTATCTTCACTGAATAAAATCTGTGTCCCGTGCTGCTGTTCGTAAGTTGCATCTTGAAGACTTGTCCCTGTGTGCGGCCTTTTGCATCTTTTCAATGCCAGAGCAGTGGCATATGCAAGGTAGTAACACATAGACTGTGAGTTTAATACAGTACAGACTGGAAAAGATTTAGCTGGAAAACTTAATAGATTAAAATGTGCACGTGGCCATCCATCGTACTGTCTTTCCACCATGACATGATTGTTCCAGTTTCAAGGAATAGAACTCGATTCCACAGGAAGGTTTGTAGTGCACAGAGAGTTCTAGAACAGATGAGCCACAAGGACTTTAAGGCTCATTTTCTAATTCATAGTGTATTATCAAAAGTCTAAATCTGGACTAGTGATTTTATGTATCCTGTACTCTGAATTTTCTATTTCCATGACTATGCTATGTGAAATTTGCCTTCCAGAAGCATTCTTTAGATTAGTCCAATTATAAAAGCTGAAGCTATGGTACGTTTTTCTCTTTTTGGTAGTGTGAGTTGCAGTTTTCTTTTTGCAGTAAGATGAGAAAAATGGGCTATTGCAATGGTATATCAGGCTTATTCTCCACCTGTGGTGTTGGCATTCCATAAGGGTGCTAGTCCATGTCCTGGCTGCTGCGCTTCTTGTCCACCTCCCTGCTAATGGCCTGAGAAAGCAGTGAGGGATGGTCCGTATGGGAGACCTGAAGCAGCTCTTTGTTCCTGGCTTCAGATTGGCTCAGCTTTGGCTGTTAAGGACATTTGGCGAGTGAACCAGCGAAGGGTAATCTCTCCCTCTTTCATTCTTTCAAATAAATAAATCCTTAAAAATTGTTTATAAATGAAAACATTCAGGAACATTGTGGTTTGCTAGGTTGAAGGTTAATTTTTAAAATTGAAATGAAGATGTCATGCTTCTAAATTCAGTGTTGTGCTAGAATGAGGCCCTAGGATATCCCACATTCTTACCTGGATAGTTTCCCTGTGATGTGCCTTCAGTTTCACACAGGGAATCGGCTCTCCCAGCTCTGTGTCTAGTCCTGGCATAAGGATGGGAATATTTAGCAAAGACAAGGCACATCTCGGCCGAAAGGAGAACGAGCAATGACCCGCATGCCAGCCAAGGTTAGTTTTCAAAGGCCGAAAGGGATTCCAGCCTTAGCAGAGGCCATCTTTGTTTGAATGCGCTTGGCACTCGCTGTGGAAAGATGATCTGGGGTAATTTTTTTTTTCTGTTCTCATGAAAATTTATTCTAATAGTTTCCTGGTATTGCTCGTATGTTTTGGCAATGACCACAAACCTAATCTAAATCTAGTGCCCTTCTTGAGAGTGCTTCTAGAATAGAATGCTTCTCATCCGCTTGGCTTAGCAACATCTTCTTTATGATCTCTTCCTTCCATGTGTTTTTCTTCAAAGGGACTTTTTAAAATGAATGCATCCTTATACCATTAAAAATTTTTTTTTGTCGTGTACTGGAAAAGCAGAATGACAGGGAGGTGTTTTCCATCTTTGTTTTCACTCTCCAAATGGCCAACTCTGCTGGTGCTGGGTTGGGCTGAAGCCAGGAGCCAGAAATTCCAAATGGGTCTCCCGTGTGGGTGGCAGCACCCAAGTCCATGAGCACCTGTTACATCCCAGAGTGTGCCTGAGTAGGAAGCTGGATCTGGGCTGGAGCTGGGACTTGAACCGAGGCACTTGCGGTGGTATGCGGGTGTCCCAACCAGTGGTTTAACCATTAGGCCAAATGCCTGCTCCCATAACCAGTCTTACTATTAGATTGTATTTACCCACATTTTCCTCATTCAGCTGGCTAGTACTTTTTCTCTGTATCCATGAGCCCAGTAGCACTCATTTAGTGAGACGACACATGGTTTATGTGTTCCAGGCAATAAGAACTGTATTCCTTCTGTGTTTACCTGGGTTCTGCTTGAGCTGTGCCATAAAGCCCTGTGCACACTGGTTGCAGAGTGGTGACAGTAGTCCCTCTCTGATAGGAAAGACTCTGGGCAGATCCTGTGTCCTCAGCTTTCTCCTTTCCCAGCTGTTGGCTCTATTTTGCATTGGAAAGTCCTGCTTTCAATGTGGATGTTTTTGTTTTCAGGGCACTGACAGTTTGCTCTTCGATACGTCAGATGACGAGGAGCTGAGAGAACAGCTGGACATGCATTCGATCATTGTGTCCTGCGTTAACGAGGAGCCCCTCTTCACTGCCGACCAGGTGGGGTTGCTGGCCATCAGTGCAGGGCGCCGAGGATTTCCTGCAGTGGCTGTCCGTGACAACTGCTGGCCTCTCCTTCTAGACCTAACAGTTAACACCTCTGTGGAGCAAAAGGGAGTCTGTAGCCTGTAGCATGTGGGATTAGGCTAACTGGGACGATGTCCACTTGAGCATTGTTGAAGCTTACAGCAAGTTTGGGAGGGTTATTGCTGCAACCCAAATCAGAAAAAAATGTTGTGGTTCTTATTTTCTTTGGGTTTATACCCACACATGGGCATATCAGTTTATCTGTGTAAATGTTACTTAGTTAAGTTTCTGTAATACCCTGTGTAAAAATCATTAGCACATTCCAGAAGTGCAGAAAGAAGTGAGCATTATTCGTGTGGAATGCCCTGAGAATGCCAGCCCTGTGTTCATTTGAAACCACTCGAATCAGCTTTCTCATTTTCTGAATACTCCTCCTACCTGTGTTGTAGTGTCCAAGAACTTCTCCTGAAATAAACTGTTCCATGGCCACTTGGACCGTGAATTCTGCCACACTCTATATTTAGTCTGAAAGACAAGGTCAGTAAGGAGAGATGTATTATAGCAAGGTTGGGAAGAGAGCATTAAATATGTGGCTTGCTGATGCGCTTTGGTCATATTTGTGGTTGGATTGTTCCAGGCCTGGGAAGAGCGTGGTGCTTAAAAAGCGAAGGAATAATCGGCTGAAGGGCTGTTTTGAAGTGGAGCCCAATAGGCAGGGAAAGATGTGGCTTTGCGAGTTCATCATCCCCTTATGTTTCTGCCTGATTGTCACAGGCCGTCTTGCTTTTTAAGGCTTGGAGAAACACATTCTCTCGCCTCCTTGAGTGTGTCACTGTTTAGCTTTATAACGCCTGCTTTGGAAAGTTGTCCTTCGAATGTATTCCCACCTCCCTGCTAAAGCCTATTACATATGCTCAAGATGCTGTGCTCTTTCATTTAATTGTATGGTTTTTGATAGTTGTTTAACTGTTAAATTAGTCAATACATAGCAGGAAAAATCTACCTGACTAACCTTTAAAGTTTTCTGAGTTCCAGAGCCTTCTCAGCCTTTGGATTATGTGCTAGCACACGAAACTGAGTAAAAGCACCCGAAAAGGCAGACATGTTCCTAAAATTGTGCCACTCTGGGCAACTTTTTTACTCTGTACATTTCTAGAAGTAATTTGAAATATCTCTTTATCTTTCATTAAAGCAATACACAGTCTTTTTCTGCTGTTAAATTTTGCTTTTAGAGTGGTCGTTTTCTCTCTATATAATTTCTTTTATATGTTCAAAAATTTAAGAAAAGATTTATGTATTTGAAAGTCAGTAGAAAAAGAAAGGGGGACAGGGAGAGAGAATCTCTGTCAGCTGGTTTACTCCCCAAATGGGCCCAAAGGCCAGGACTAGGCCAGGCCATATTCAGGATCTTTTTCTAGGTCTCCCATGGGAGAAGCAGGGGCCCAAGTACTTGAGCCCTGTTCTGGTGATTTCCCAGGCCATTAGCAGGATGTTGGATCAGAACTGGAGCGGTGAGGACTTGAACCAGCATCCATGTGGGATGCTGGCATTGCAAGAGCACCTGTATGTGCTAAATGCTGGCTCCATGTATGTTCTAAATCCAGGGTTGTATCTTTGATGCAGTAGCTTTAGATTGAGCCCTGGTGTATGGCATACGGCACGTTTTTTTGTTCTTTAGCTGTAACTTTAGGACCTGGTCCTGGCTGCATATGTCTGAGGTACATCACGTGTTTCCATAGCACCATTTCTCACACATCACAGGAACTAGTGGGGCCCACTGAGTCATTCGTTTAATTTTTTTTTTAATAAGCCTTGTTCACTCTTCAAACTAAGATTCTGATCACCCGAAGCACTGGGTCCTGAGCGTTGTTAGTGGTTAGTGGTGAACCTAATGCACGGTTTTTCTGGTGCCTCAGGGGAGCTACATGTGACCGAGTTCATTTTTGTCGGTATATTTGGTTAACAGGGCTGTGTGTTTGTGTTGGAAGGTGATTGAAGAAATTGAGGAAATGATGCAGGAATCCCCAGACCTGGAGGACGACGAGACTCCCTCACAGTCTGACCGGCTGTCCATGCTTTCGCAGGAGATCCAGACTCTGCAGAGGTCCAGCATGAGCAGTTACGAAGAGAGTAAGAGACTGCCTGGCCGTGGCACACCGGCTGCTGTGGTCCGTGTGGAGCCCGTGCTGTGGCCGCCGCACGGTGCCTTGACTCTCACTGGGAACAGAGTGGTGGGGAGGGTGTGATGATGCCAGCCGCGTGGTTTTGATGACGCTCAGGCACTGAGTTCCCACGTAGGCGTGTCAGAGCTGCTGTAGCGTGGGAGGCTTATCCCACAGGGATAATAGCCACTCTGAGAGCAGCCTGCTGGCTGGGCTGCAGGGGCCCCTTCGGAGGCCTCCCCACTTGGCCTGATACTGGCTGCGTTCCCTCCGGCTTCTGTTTCTGTCACTTGCCCTAGGTCTGTGTTATAAACTTCTGGTTTATAAGGATAACAGTCACACTTTGTTAGGGCCTATCCTCATGACCTCATCACCTCTTTTTTTTTTTTTTAACTTTTATTTATTTATTTATTTATTTTTTATCATATAGTTCAATAGGCTCAGGGATTTCTAACCCTCCCCGTTTTCCTTCTGCTGATTTCATCCATATTATTCCAGTAGTATAGTCCTTCAAAAAAGTCATAAGTCCATCATGCTGCTATGTAAGTGCATACTGATATTGTAGGTATTGACGCTGGTAGACAAAGTCAAGCATCCTATTTTTATAGGAAAGGCAGATTTACAGAGAGAGAGAGACAAAGATCTTCCATCTGCTGGGTCACTCCCTAAAATGGCCACAAAGCCAGGAGCTGAACTGATCCGAAGCCAGGAGCCAGGAGCTTCTTCCGGTTTCCTACATGGGTGCAGAGTCCCAAGGCTTGAGCCATCCTCCGCTGCTTTCCCAGGCCACAAGCAGGGGGCTGGAAGGGAGGTGTAGCAGGTGGTACATGAACTGGTTTTGCCATCCTGGTGCCTGCAAGGCAAGTGGCTACTGAGCCATCATGCTTGGTCCCTCATCACTTGTTTAAAGTGGCTGCCTCCGTGTTGGGTGGCACTGGGGTGAGGCCTTCCCTAGTGGCAGGTCTCTCACGAGGGAAAGTGCTGAAAGACATGAAAATGGGATTGTTATCTTCCCAGCCTTCAGCAGAATTTACAGGTCGGGGGGGGTATGTGATGAAATGCGCATATGGCTTTGCACACATACCACCTTCCCACCTCAGAAGTGTGCTGGGTCCTGCTGTATCACCGGCAGTTTCTTGTCTGTAGTTGCTTTCCATGGGCCTTGGAAAGGCTGTTTGTGGGATGATTGATTGACACGAGATGCGTTTTTAGGCTTTTGTATCCCTGCTTCATTCCGTTTCCCTACTTAACATTTCAGGATAGAAGTGTTACGGGTGGGAAGTGACTGCTCTCTCTGCCCCCTGCAAGTTTGAGATCACAGGCAGTCAGTTGAATTGCACGGACAGTGGTTTTTGCTCTTTGGCGTGGAATACCGTGTTGAGGTGTCTCGAACCCTTTTCATCTCAGCAGCCGCTGTACTTTGTTTTTGGTCAACAGGAGTGAAAAGGCTCTCAGTATCTGAATTAAATGAACTCCTGGAAGAAATTGAGACTGCCATTAAGGAGTACTCCGAGGAGCTGGTGCAGCAGTTGGCCCTACGGGATGAACTGGAGTTTGAAAAGGAAGTGAAAAACAGCTTTATTTCTGTGTTGATCGAAGTGCAAAACAAGCAGAAGGAGCACAAAGAAACAACCAAGAAGAAAAAGAAACTCAAAAACGGCAGCTCCCAGAACGGGAAGAGCGAGCGAAGTCACGTGCCTGGCACAGTGAGTGATGCTTGCCTGGCAGCACGGTGCGCTGGAAGGGATGGGAGCAGCCTGCCCTGGACACCCGGCCAGCGGCAAGGGGGCCGTGGGAGGGTTGTCCTTCTAACCGGAAGGCAGCAAGGACGCCATCCCCTATCCTGCGGTGCTCAGCTTCTACACTGAGCTGTTTGCTTGATGAGGGTTGTCACTGGAAAGTTCTATCCTGAAATGTTAAGGAGGGAAACGGAATGAGGCAGGGAAAAGAGAATGTCTTAGAAGAGGAGCCACCAAGTTACGTTTTTAAGTACATCACAAAGGCCGGTCATGGTTCTACCTGCCTGGCAAGCTTAGGAATTGTTCTCTTATCTTTTCTGTGTTGTGTAATAAGCAGTTCAAAAGGAGTTCATTTGGAGGCAGAAGGACTGTGCTGCCCCTAAAAGCACAGCCTGGTTTGGCTGTGAGATTGGCACGTGAGACTTAGTGGCAGTTAGGTGACAGTCTTTGGCCTCATGTTGGACAAACTGGAACAGTATTGATTGGTAAAAAGTTTTGAATGCTTGAAGGTTTGTGTACGGGTTTTATTTTTTATTACTTAAGTAATTCTATTCACTTAAATATCCTATCTTGGGCATTGGATGTTAGATGAAGTACATTTCCTTGTTGAGCCAATGATTCTTTGATTTTTTTTTTTCCTGTGGTTAGTTGAAGATTTGTATACATTCCCACAGTGGTGGTGGTGTGTGTGAGCGGATGCTGGTTTTAATCTTAGAACGTAGTGGTCGGGCCAGGGGATCCATTTTTCTCACAGGAATTTACCTCTTTAGCTTCTGACAGTGATGCATGCTCTAATACAAATTGTGAACTGGCTATTATCACTTGCAATAATGTAAGTTCAGGCTTTGATTCAGTCTGGATTGATATTTTGAGAAGTTCCTTAGTGGAGGAGTAGATCTCATTAGCCAAGGCTGATGGAATCCTAGCCGGAGTATGGTTCTCGACTGCTGGGCAGCTAATGAGTGTCTCCTAGGAAGAGAATTTGACTGTGTAGCCCTTTGCATTGCGCTATTAGCCTCTGAATATCTTTCATGTTTGCCTGAGTGTTGCATCCATTTGCAGGTGGGTAGGGCAGCATTTATAAGGTGACTTTGCAAAAAAGTCTCAGCTGCTGTATTTTCAAGAAACGGCAAGGTAGGTGTTTAGTTTTTCCTACCGACTGTTGTGAAAACAAACTCACCCTTAAAAATATTAAAGGATACTGTGGTGCATTTGCATTTAAAAATATTGTACCCTCTAAATGGCCCGACTGCACTAGTGAGATTAAAATGCTTAGTTAAAAAGTCGTAGCATAGTTGACAATTTCTGTCTGTCTGCTTTGAGGGATTACATGTAAATCCTCCATTTATTAGTGTTAACTCTTGGCTGAGAAGAATAAATTTATACCTAGAGGGATTTAAAGCTGCCTCCTTATAATTCCCATGTAAAAGGGGTTAGAGTGGATCCTTTGTGTAATTTTACATGGCATTTATATTGAGAAATGGATTTGGCAGGGCTGCAGTTCATATTTGCATTTTCGTTGGTCTTGAAGTAGATTTGCAGTAAATTTTTCCACAGTATTTGAACTTGTGAAGTTGGTTCTAAGTCCTAGCCTACTGTTTGGATCAGAAAGTTTAATTAGGACAGTAATGGCATGGCTCAGCTTGCAGTACTAGTTATTTTGTTATCTAGAATGCCAGAGAAAACTTGTCCCTACCTACAGCAGCTTAAAGTCTTGGAGTTTGGGCCCAGCGCAGTAGCCTAGTGGCTAAAGTCTTCGCTTTGCATGCGCCAGGATCCCATATGGGTGCTGGTTCTAATTCCGGAGGTCCCACTTCCCATTCAGGTCCCTGCTTATGGCCTGGGAAAACAGCAGAGGACAGCCCAAAACCTTGGGACCCTGCACCTGCATGGGAGACCTGGAAGAGGCTCCTGGTTCCTGGCTTCGGATCGGCTCAGCTCCTGCCATTGTAGCCTCTTGGGGAGTGAATCAATGGACAGAAGATCTTCCTTTCTCTCCTCCTCTCTGTATATCTGATTTGCAATGAAAATAAATAAATCTTAAAAAAAAAAAACAAAAAAACCAGAACTTGGAGTTTGCAGGTAGCGGTAGGGAGCGCAAACTCATCCTCGCGTGAGGCACCCGGTGGGTAAACAGGTTCCCCGAGATGGCAGCTTCTCTGGCATTGGCGTAACCCGCAGTTAGACACGAACTCTGAGCTAGCATCCATGATTCTCATTTCTCAAAAAATGATGATTTTCTTATGGGCGTTGTGTGTTTCCCCATTTTTCTAGTATTGTCGCCCAGTATTTTCTTCCTGACATTTTGGTTTTATTGGCAGAACTTGGCCATTTTCCTCAAGTATGCATAACTTCCTCCCATGTTCCATGCTTCATGGGGACAGTATATCATGTTTAGGTAGTATAGTTTTTTATCCATAACTGCTAGATTGTTTCTCTCTCTCTTTTAAAGGTTTATTTTTATTGGAAAAGCAGATTTACAGAGAGAAAGAGACAGAGAGGAAGATCCTCCGTCCAATGATTCACTCCCCAAGTGACCACAACGGCCAGAGCTGAGCTGATCCAGAGCCCGGAGCCTCTTCTGGTCTCCCACGCGGGTGCAGGGTCCCAAGGCTTTGGGCCGTCCTCTACTACTTTCCCAGGCCACAAACATGGAGCTGGATGGGAAGTGGAGCTGCCGGGATTAGATGGAGAGACAGAGATCTTCAGTTCTCTGGTTCACTCCTCAAATGGCTGGAGCTGAGCTAATCCAAAGCCAGGAGCTTCTTCTGGGTCTCGCACATGGGTTTACAGTCCCAAGGCTTTGGGCCATGTTCGATGCTTTCCCAGGCCACAGGCAGGGTGCTGGAAGGGAAGTAGAGAAGCCACGATATGAAGCATCTCAGTGTTCACATTGTGCCAGGCCCTAGCTTGTCCTCCTTAGAGATGCTTTAATGGAATATTTCATGGGAATTGAGCAGAACTAAACTTTTTTTTAAACAAGATTGATTTATGGATAGTGTAGTGAGCAAAGTTGCTATCTGCAACTGGAATCCCAGTTTGTTTTCTCAGCTGCTCCACGTCTAATCCAGACTCTTGTTGATGTGCCTGGAAAGGCAGCAGAGGACGAATCAAGTGCTTGGGCCTTTGTACCCACGTGGGAGATCCGGACGAGGAGCCTGCCTTCAGGCTGGCCCAGCACTAGCCACTGGGTTATATGGAAAGTGAGTCAGTCAGTGGAGAATGTTTTTCTGTTTCCCCACTTCCCACTGGCTCTCTCTCTGTAACTCTCACTGTCAAGTAAATAAATGTTTTTTCATTTGTTTATGATACAGTTCTGTAGGCTCAGGGATTTCCCCTCCACTGTCCCCAATTCCCCTCCTACCCCTGATTTCCCCTGTTATTGTAATAGTGTGGTCCTTCATGAACAGTCACAGGTCCATCATTCTGCTATTTAATTGTAGGTATAAACAGTGGTAGAAAATCCAGTATCCTATTGTCAAGCTATATTTAGCAGTTTCATTAGGAGTGCATCTTTTATTCAGGATAGAGATGCGCACAGCAGTGTAGCTTTACTGCTTGATACACTAATCTCCATTATACAGTCCCTCTAGGTGATAAATACGTGCATGTTCACCTGTGCATCTGTTGATGTTGTATTTTGTGTGACGTTTGCCTTATATTGGAAAGAACATAAAACTCTCAAATAAATCTTAAAGATTTATTTGGAAGAGTTACGAAGAGAGGGAGGGATGAGAGCTCCTTCATGTGCTGATTCAGTTTCCATATGGCTGTAAAAGTCAGTACCAGGCCAGGCTGAAGCTAGGAGTCAGGAGTTTCATCCAGGTCTTCCAAGTGGGTACATGGGGCGCAGACACCAGGGCCATCCTCTGCTCTTTTTCCTAGAGCACTGGCAGAGAGCTGGATTGAAGTGGAGCAGCTGGGACAGCAGTCTGTGCCCATATGGGCAGTTAGCATCACAGCAGGCGGTTTTCCCCCCTGTGTTGTCACAGCAATCCGCGGTTATATTTTGGGCACATCGTGTTTTGCAGATTTGATGCTGTGAATAAGATTGGAGGCCTTAAGCATGTCTAGAACATGAGAAAACTTCATGAGAACATGATCATGTATTCAATATTAAAGATAATAGTGGTTACCTTATAATGGTGGTCTGCTACCTTTGAGTTAAAAAAATTATTTTTTTTTGTTCACTTATTTGAAATGTAGAGTAACAGAGATCTTTCATCTGCTGGGTCATTCCCCAGATGCCAGTAACAGCCTGAACCAGGCCACAGTCAGGAGTCAGGCCTTCCATGCAGGTCTCCATTGCGGATGGCAGGAACCCAAGTACTTAGCCATCATCTCTTGCCTCCCAGACCTGTTAGCAGAAGGCTGGATCAGAAATACGGAATAGTGGGTCCTGAACCAGGCTGTGCTAACATGGGATGTGGGTGTTTTGACTGGTGACTTAATCCACAGTGCCTGTCTGTGAGTTTTCATTTTTACAATAGCCGTAATGTTGCATGTTGGGAAAATTAGGACAATGTTCATTCATTCAGCAGATGTTTGTGGAATGCCTTCCCTGTGCCAGGTACTGTTGGAGATGCAGTGACAATAAGATACAGCCCCCACCCTTGTGGGGCTCTGGTGAGGGAGAAAGGCAGGAGACGGGGAAGAGTATGAATGGGCAGGTGGTCTCAGGTGTAGTAATGCCATGGTGAAACCCAGAGTCAGGTCAGGTGGTTGGCAGTGATGCTGCGAGGCGGCTCTGTAGGCAGGTGACCAGGACAGCGCTGCCCGAGACTGTCCAGTCCCTGGGTTGAAGGCAGGCCCGAGGAGTAGAGCGCTTTAGGAGATGGACTCAAGAGGGATGGCTTTGATTTTCTTGTCCTGCTTTGCAGTACCTGAGGGAACAGAGGGTGGGGAGTGTTTGGGGAGCTCCGTCTTTGTATCAATATGAGGACCTGTGTGTGTGTTAAGATTTATTTATTTTTATTTGAGAGGCATATTTACACAGAGAAGGAGAGCGGGGTCTTCTATCTGCTGGTTCACTCTCCAGATGGCTTCAATGGCCAGAGCTGGGCTGGTCTGAAGCCAGGAACTTGGAGCTTCTTCTGGGTCTCCCACAGGAGTTTAGAGACCCAAGGCTTTGGGCCATCTTTTATTGCTTTCCCAGGTCATTAGTAAGAAGCTGGATTGGAAAAGTGAAGCAGTCTGAGCTCAAACCAGTACCCAGATGGAATGTTGGCACTGCAGGCAGAGATTCAACCTATTACACCATGGTACTGGCACTCTACATGCGTTTCTTTGAGCTGAGCATGCTGTTTTGGGTTTGGTGCGGTTATGTATTCCACTCCCTTCATCCGGAAGGGACCCTCTCCTTACCTTTCCTGTCCACTTCAGGGATTCCCCCCTCCGAGCCCCCATTCATTCTTCCAAATTCTGGTCAAGCATTGTCTTCCTTTCCTGAGTATGACCCTTCCTCCAGTGCAGAATCAACTCCTCCTCTTCTTGGGTTCATTCTATCAGCAATGTAATATCACATTATAATTTTTTGTTTTAATGCACATCTCTATTGGGGGTTCTGAGGGGTAGGAGATTTAACTTTATCCTGAGATCCACTATTAGATACTTCATAAATTTCTGCTGAATAAGTGAGTGAATGAAAGATGAACCGTTTCTGCTCTAGACTTCTCTGCCAGGTGACAAACCCTGAACAGTGTTGAATCAGGACTTTTGGGTTAAATGCCATGGTTGAATTCTCTTCCCCATGGGTATAAACACCTTTGAGTTTTGGAGGGATTCAATGAAATAGCGTAAGGCTGGCATACATGAGTACATGCTAGTCATTCTGTATGTCCAGCTGCCTACCAGACATTGCCCCTTGATCTCTCAGATCTCTAATCTTCCCAGTTATTCTGTAGAATGTAACTCCGTGATATCCGAGTTACCACCTGCCCACACTGCCCAGCCTTTTCATAATACTGACCCGATAGGCAGAACATATTAGAAGTATAAGACTTATCTGTCAGCTGTTTCTGTTTCATGAGTAGCCCAGTTGGACAGATTTGAGATGTACCTCACACTACCTTGTAAGGGTGTATGGGCTTCTGTTGTTATAGAATATTCTGATTTGTAACACTTGGTTCCTGGTGCGATGACTCAATGGCTGAATTTTCAGTTTGCAGGCACTGGGATCTCATAGGGGTGCTAATTTGTGTCCCAGCTGCTCCACTTTCCAGCACCCTGCTTGTGGCCTTGAAAAGCAGTTGGGAATGGCCCAAAGCCTTGGGACCCTGCACCCACCTGGGCCACCCAGAAGAAGCTCCTAGCTCCTCGCTTTGGATCATTTCAGCTCTGGCAGTTGAGGCCATTTGGGGAGTGAACTGGGGAACAGAAGATCTTTCTATCTCTCCTTTCTTTGCATCTGCCTTTTCAATAAAATAAGCAAATCTTCAAACCAAACCAACTTACTTGGTTTAAATCTCATTTCTGATAGGACACAGGTTTCCTGAAGGCTCATTTGCATAATTTCCCTGGCATACCACCTAATTTCAAGTTTTATACGGATCACTTCATGCCTGTTGGTTGAATCTAAGCTTCACTGTGCAGGAGGCTACATCCACGAGAATTGAAGCTGTGGTATTTAAATTATTAGTGTTCTATTACAGTTTTGTTTTAATTTGGGTGGCTTGGGCAGGTTTTTATCAAACATATTCATAGGTCACTGAATTGCAGTGGTAGCTTCTGTGAGTACAAGAAGAAACTGAAGCATTGATTTAAAACTTAGACTTGGAGAGGCCAGCACAGTCGCTCAAATGCTAATCCTCCACCTGCAGAGGGTGGCATCTAATACATCTAATATGGATGCCGGTTCTGTTTTAATTTTTTTTTTTTAATTTTATTTTTGATAATGTTTACATAGTTCAGAAGTATGCATACCCATGTGAACTGCTAATTAGGGTGGGAAGGGTTAAGGAATAGGAGAAAGTGGATGAGACTATTGTTTCCAGTTTTCTTCCTGTATCTGGGGGAGAGAAAGGGAGAAGCCGCATCCAGCATCCTAACTGCATCAGTGCTCAGGAATGGGGGACAAGAACCTGATGTCATCCCAGAGTCCCCGATGTGGAGCACGCCCTGAGGGTACTGCTCAAGTGGTTTGGATAGTTCTGGAATGTGGTTGATTTCGTTGCTCCACAGATGAAGAAATCGATTATTCCAAGGTCCATTGGCTGACAAAATCCACCCTAGAGTCTCCATTCACCCAGATACTTGTTGTCAATGCTTAGCTGGGAGAATTGTCCAATTTGGTCTGTCCTTCATGGTGCAAGATGTCATCTCCAGGCCTCAGTGATCTGTCATGTCTGTCATGTCCCCCATGTGCATCTGGGCATATCTTCAACTGCATCGTTTTCAGCAACTGAAGTGGCTCAGTTCTGACACATGCACTCAACACTCAGACCACAGATCCTGCGATTCTTGCCATGGTTGGAGTTTGGAGTCCAGCAGTTCAGTTGGGAAGATCTCCAAAGAAACCCCAGACCTGACTCCTGTGTGTGCTAGTCAGTATGGGGTCTGGCTCAGTCTGTCACCCACATTGGCTTACATACACACTGATATTGCATTTGCTGGGTCAGTTCTATCATCAGCCCCATCTCTTACAGAAACGAATGAATGCTGTGGCCCAGTTCATCCCTGCCAACCGCATACTCTGCTATCATGTGCACCAGTGGAAACTTGAACCCAGTTGGAGTGACCCCCCAGTGGCTCCCACCAGGCCTGTCCCAGCCCTGGCTCCTGTACATGACAATGTGTACAGTAGACTGCTCTGGTCTGTCCCATATCCCATTCAGCATTTGTGCGTATCAATGGCTGTTGCAGCCTAGCTCAACCCTACTGACCCCATTTTCTAGCCCACACTTTTGCTTGCAGGTGCTACCACCTTTCCAGCCATGTACACGCCCAGCCGTGTTTTAATGCTCACCATTGGGAGCTATAGCCTATAAGGGGTGCCCACCATTTCCCTGCTGGGCCCACTCCCAGTCTCAGATGTTGTATTTTCCAGATGGCTCTGTGGTCCATCTTGACAAGTCTTACCCCCAAGTCCCAGCACTTGTCAGCTGATGTTGCTGCAAGGCCAGATCAACCTGCGTTCACTCTGGCTCTTGCATGTACCAGTGAATACAGTTGCTAGCCCAGCTTGACTCTCCCCTGAAACCAGCTCACACGCAGGCTAGTGGGTGTTATAGCCCTGCCTAGAGTGGTCTGATGGCACTAGTTCTAGTCCTGGCTGCTCCCCTTTCCTTGCAGCTTCCTGCTTGTTGCCTGGGAAAGCAGTGGAGGATGGCCCTGGTCCTTGGTCCCCTGCACCCACCTCGGAGACCGAGATGAAGCTCCTGGCTTTGGATTGCTTGGTTCTGGCTTTTGTAGCCATTTGGGCAGTAAACCAGTGAGTGGAAGATGTCTCTCTGCTTCTCTGTGTACATCTGACTTTCCAATAAAAATAAACACCTTTGGGCGAGAGGTCAGTACAACCATTGCCTGTGGTGACAAAATCCCTTGTGAGTGCCAGTTTGAGTTCCAGCTGCTCTGCTTCAGGTCCAGCTCCCTGTAAATTTGCCCACAAGGCAGTAGAGGATGTTCCAAGTGCTTGAGCCTGTGTACCCATTTAAGAGCCAGGGGAAGCTCCTGGTTTCAGACTTGTCCAGTTTCAGCCTTTGTGGCCATTTGAGGAGTGAGCCAGAAGATGGAAGATTCATTCTGTCTCCCTCTGACTTGTTTAAAAGGCAGAGTACCAGACAATCTACTTTTTAAAAGATTTATTTGTTTAAATTTCTAGGGTTACTTGCTGTGTTTGAATCTTCCAGCCAATAGAAATAGGGGTTAAATGAAATAATGGAAGATTAGCATATACCCCAGGTAAATGCTAGTTAATACCTATGTCCTGATGCCTGCTAACCATTTCCCCTTGATATCTTCAGTTTAATTTAGTAGTTTCTTTTCATCTTGAGTTATCTGAAATTGTGAAAAGATACTATTGCCTACTTAACATCATGTCTTGCTTAGCATGCATTGCTCTTGGAGATTCTGATAATGTATTTAAAGTTTATGTGCATGGTTGGTTGTTCTCAGTCCATGGTTGAGAGGATAGGGGGATCTGTAATATCTCTTCTGTTTGCTGTAATCTTTTGAACTTTCAGGGGAGAGTTCATCTGTTAAGTTCATCTCGCTCTGAAATATGTGACTGCTTTGGGCTGTCCTGAAAAAGTTTTTCCTTATGCTTTAACAGTGAGTAACAGGTAGTGGAGAGAACAAGGAACGCTCTTATAAGAAGGGTCATGTTACTATAACTCATTGCTGTGAAGGCTGGGCCTTAGAGGAAGCTCGTGTTGTATGTATTTTCTTCCTCAGCTGCTTTATACTGTCTTTGACTCACTTAATTGTATTATGACTAATAGCCATTCTATCTGCTTCCTTTTTACGTGCAAAAATGCTCCATAATGGTTTTTCATTCCATTTTGACTAAAGTGAACTTTCAGGGAAGTGAGATTTATTTTTTACTTGGGTGGCTACTGTTAAATCTTTCTGTAATCTAGTTTATCCTGGAAGGAATTGTTCGGAAGCACCCCTATGCAAATGGGACTTCACGGACCTGGCTCCCTTCCTCCACTCTTTTTTTTCACTTTGGAATTTTCTGATTGCACATTTGCTAGGATGATTTAGAACAGGGCTTGGTCAGGCCAACTATTGCCCAAGGGCTTGTTGCATAAGTAAAGTTTTATTGGAATACAGTTGTGTTTATTTGCGTCTGCTCTGTGGCTGCTCTCACAGTATAATGACTGGCCTCCCAAAAGCCTGACATAACTATTCTCTGGCCCTTAGAAAAAAGAAAAGAAAAGTGACAAAAATCGTTGTGAACTCCATCTAAGGGTGTTTGTAGCTAAAATGCTCTCCTTGTTGTGTCTGGAATTTATCATAATGTTGCCATGGTTTAGCTGAAGTGTGTATGAAATCATCCCTTTCTGTGGGGCTGCCTGAGCCAGGGTGTTAGCCACACACAGTGAGGCCTTGGCCTGTCCAGATCCAAGGTGTGTGTGCCACAGAGGCTGCCTTCTTGACAGGGACCTTTAGGCCATGGGAGAGTCCCAGCAGCCGGGTGAGGAGAGAGAGGGCCGGCCAGGGTCTGCAGGTGACTGCCTGTGGAGCAGGCAGAGGAAGTTCCGATGTTACCAGTCCCCTGTGACACTGTATGTGCACCCAGGTTCCCTGAACAGCCGTGATATGCCAGGAAGTTGTTTATTATGGCATACATAGAGCATTCCCAAGTATCAGGAAAGAGTTTTAAAATTACTGAGATTGATTATTTTACATCAGCATTAGATGCTTTGAACATGTTTGCCAATAATTGATTTAATTTCTGTATTACATAAGACGTTCAAGATCTTGAAGTACAAAATATTGATACTATTCCACTTAGCTCCTACCTTTGAAAATCACTTCTTTAGGCTGAGTGAGCTTATCAAACAATTTCTTTATTTTTTTGATTTAATATATTTTTATTTTGAATTTTGAATTGTGGTACAATTTTGTAAAGGCTGGGATTCCCCCCAAACTCCCACCCCTGTCAGATTTTTCCCATTTTGTTACAATAGTATAGTCCTCCATAAGGAATCATAATTCTTTCAGTCTCTTATTTAAGTGTACCCCGACATTGTTGGTACAGACAATGTCAGAGTCCAGCGTCTCATTGTCTACACATGTCCAACGGTTTCATTGGGAATAAATAATTTCTTTTAAAGACTTACATTTATTGGAAAGGCAGATACATATAGAGAGAAGGAGATAGAAGGCTCTTCTGTCTGCTGGTTCATTGCCCCACAAGTGGCCTCTCTGGCCAGGCCTAAGCTGATCCAAAGCCAGGAGCTTCTTCTAGGTCTCCCACCCAGGTGCAGGATCCCAAGGCTTTGTGTTGTCATCGACTGCTTTGCCAGGTCACAGACAGGGAACTGGATGGGAAGTGGAGCAGTCGGGATTAGAACTGACACTCATATGGGATCCTGGCCCTTTCAAGGTGAGAACTTTAGCCGCTAGGCTACCGTGCCAGTCCCCAAAATAATAACTGAATATTCAAAACATCTTCATGTATTTGTATGCCTTGGCATAACTCCTGTTTTCTAATTGTATCTGCTTTTTGGGAAAGATTCATATTAAAATTATTCGATTTGAAGTTTCAAAACAAAGTATTACTTTTATATCCTGTTATCAACTGAATATTTTTAGTTATATTTTTACATTTGAATGTTTTCATTCTGTTTCTCATTTTGTGTTGATTATTTTAAGAATTCTAATTTGTTAAAAATATAACTATGCATTAGTGCAAGTGTGCTCTGAAAAGTTCCTGGAAAATGGAATTAGAAGATAATTTATTTTAGTGCCGAATTTTTTGATATTTGCTTACAGGAGTCTTCAAAAATTCATGGGAAGTAAAAATGAAAAACCAGCCAGAATTTCGCATGTTTTTGCACCAATAAAATATATTTTGTTTTCTATACATTTTACAGAACTCTTGTGTTTGAGAAGCAAATCATTCAAATGATTGCATATAATGTGATTTTTATAAAGGATAATAAGGGAAAAGATTAAATGAGAGTAGGCCAGAACTAGATGAAAAGCATCCCTTGCTTGCTGTTCCTAGCCTTGAAAGACTTGCTGGGGAGCCGGAGACCTGTGCCAGCTGGTGTCAGGTGAGGCTGGGAGAACCCTGGTCCAAGAGTGTGCACCTGCTCCCTGGCCACTCCTTGGCTTTCCTTAACCCTGTAGGAGTGGATCCTGCTTTCTGGGAAGCCATTTGAGCTGGTGAATAGGCAGTGCAAAAAAGGAGTTGCGCTGTTTAGGCTGCTAGAGAATCGACAAGATGTAGTACTAGTAGCTGTGTCTGGTTGCTTTTTGCAAGCTCTTTTTATTGCTCAGAAAGACTTTGAATTATCAAATTGTTGCCTGAGTGCTGTTGAAGCTTTCTTTTTTTTTTTTTTAAGATTTATTTATTTTTATTGCAAAGTCAGATATACAGAGAGGAGAGACAGGGAGGAAATCTTCCGTCCAATGATTCACTCACCAAGGGACCACAATGGCCGGTGCTGTGCCGATCCGAAGCTGGGAACCTGGAACCTCTTCTAGGTCTCCCACATGGGTGCAGAGTCCCAAAGCTTTGGGCCGTCCTCAACTGCTTTCCCAGGCCACAAGCAGGGAGCTGGATGGGAAGTGGAGCTGCCGGGATTAGAACTGGCGCCCATATGGGATCCCGGGGCGTTCAAGGCAAGGACTTTAGCCGCTAGGCCATGGTGCTGGGCCCTGAAGGTTTCTTATTTTTTAAAAGAAAACTTGAAATATGGTTTTGCTGCTCTGGAGTGAAGTAAAAAATGAAGCTAATTCTCTTTGGGAACACTCTGTCACTCTGGCCCTTTAAAAGGAAGAGAAAGGAGACTTGAATCCTAATGTTTGCCGAATCCTCTGCTTGCCTTGGGTTATTTCATGTAATCCTCATTGTCCCTGTATAATATGCCTACCTTGTCACCTTTGCCACGGCACCAGCAGTGCACAACAGAAGCCCAGCCCGCATGGGAGTGACACTGTGCGGTTAGGCACAAGCTCACCTGAGGACTCAAGGCTGGCGTTTTCCTCTATGCGGCCATGCAGGCTTGCAGTGTTATGGCCCTGGAGATCTTGCCCCATTTCTTTGTCTTTCAGGTCTTCATGGTTTTTAATAATCTTTACTGTCTTGTTTATACATTGCTGCTCCTGGTTTTGTTTGAGAGAAGTTTGTGGAAAAGGAATGATTTTGAGACTTTTCTATTGAGTCATGCCAGGAAAGGAAATGTTGGGGAGGCACCGGTGAGGGCCTCCCGAAACCTCCTTGCCACATGATTCTGTACTGGGTCAATAGCAGGGGAACAGTGTCTAGCAACTGCTGTAATGCTGTTTCCTGCTTATAAATGGGCTCATTTCAAAAATGCCGTGTGGAGAGGGGCATTTCACAGAACTATGAACTCCTGCCCAAAGGAAAGGGGCGGATGGGTGGAGTTCAGGAGACCGCTGGAATCCCAGTCTTCTCTGACTTTTTCCTTTAAATTGGAGCTTGTGGATTCCTGCTTTGAGTCTGGAAAGGGTAGGTTACGTGGAGGTGGGGGATGAATGTTTTTGTTTTACCAACACTGCAGGGGATTATTTTAATTAAACTATAGCAAATTCAATGTTCTTCATTTCATCTCCGTTTGTAACCCTGGGGCTTAGTCCTGTCACCAGCTTGGGATGACTGTGTTGTTTTTACCTTAAGAAATACTCAGTACTCTCTGTATATCTACTTCCAACAAAAATACATTTTGTAAAAAAAAAAAAAACTCATCAAAGAAGGTTTTCCTCCCTCCCTCCCAGTCTATTTCTCTGTGCCTCTCCCCACCCCCTTATAGCGTTTAGGCATCCAGAAAAATCTTCCCTCTGGCCCAGTTAAGCCCCATAAGCAGCTAATAATACCACATCTGCTTGCGGGGTTGTAAAAATGTAGTCTTTCTAAATGAGGTGACGTTTACTTAAAGGTAAATTTAATTTCCCTCTGAGGTTTTATCTCTTTAAAATTCACTTTGCCTTCCAAAAGACTGTATCATCCCTTGGAATTTATAGAGCACTTGTAAAACAGCATCTATTGTATGTTCTCTACAGCTCCTCCGTGCCTTTGTCTTGCTAGTTCGTTGCTCTCTGCATGCTACTGTTTTATTGTCCTCCAGCCTTCTATTTCTTGGTTTCTCTGTTGTTTTGCAAACCCAACCGACAAGATTATTTTATCCTACTTTATTAATGTCATGTTGATTTCCTGGACTGAACTGCTTGGTGGGCTTCCCCTGAATTTCATTGTTGACTCCTTGGACAACTAACTTATTTCCTGTCTTGTCATCTTCTCCTTACACTTGGATTACTTTTGCCTTTTGGCTCGCTTTCTCTCCTCTCTTCCTTTCTGCTCCCATGAAAAATACCTGGATTTGCTTTTGCAACTCACGGGCAAACTTTTATTGATTCTCAGTTATGTTCCAGGCCTGTGTGTTATGAATGCAGAATAAATCTCAAGTGTCCAGGGACCTGCTACATATGGGATGTGGATTGGAATGGCAAATGATAGCGTGTACTTCAGTGTGGTGAGTCCCAGGCCATTTTATCTTTACAGGTCATTAGTGTCTGAGACATTTGTCATTATCACCAGTGGAGAGGGTGAGGACAGTGCTACTGGCAGCGTTGGAAGCAGAAAGGCTGCTCAATATTCTCCAACCTATGTCTCCCACAACAAAGAATGATTTCACTGAAAATGTTAACAGCGTGAAGTTGAGAAATCTTAGGTGTGGCATAATTGCCATTTTCAAACAGTGTCCCTGTTTTCAGTATTCTCTGGGCTTGGTGTGTGGTGCAGATGCAGTACCATTGAGTGTGTTTAGGAGTCTGGGAGGCTGGCTGCATGCTGTCCACAGGTGGGAGGAGGATGGGTCACAGGCATTGAGGACAGGGGGTGTTTTCTCTGCACCCACCTGGGGGTGGCCGTCAGGACTTCTGCGCAATGGCAATTCCTTCATTCTGCTTCATGCTACAGGGCAAAGGAGGAAGTCACCCAAGAAGAGACCATGAACCTTCCGAAGTGGAAGTCAAACTATTGGGTGGCTTTGTGTGACATTCCAAGGCTTTTGGATTTCAAAGTCTGTTGGAAACCAAACTTGGGTTTGTAAGTGGGATAGCTACGTGTGTAGGTTTGCCTTTTGGAAGGGAGACTTCAGTGGTTTCAAGGAGAACTGGTTGGAAGGAGGTGGCTAGCAATGCAGAGTTGATTAAGTGATTGTTGCAATCATGCAGGTAGGAACTGGACTGAAGAGAATAGCTGAATTTCAGAGGTATTAAGGGGATTGACTTGATTGAGGTACCAAGGAAAGGGAGTTACAATCAGATCTGTGATTGTAGACTGGAGCAAGCATGGATAGAACACGAAGACCCGCTTGCCCACAGGGAGACAGGAAGTCCTGGCAACTGGAGCTATATCTTTGTAGGATGTCTGTGCTGGGTATCGGCTCTCTAGGTGGTCCCATGGCCCACAGGTTAAGTCACCCAGTTCCAACCCAGCCAGCTGACAGTGGGACAGGGGACAGGGGTGCTGCAGGAAATTTCTTGCAGGAGGGAGCAGGGAGTAGAGTCAGCGGCTACTGTGTCACACCCTGCAGGGGGGAGCAACCAGCCTCTTGCACACCAGCGACAGAGCCAGCGCCTCTGGTGGCAGAGTGGCTGCTTTGGGCTTTGTCTTCTGAAAAGATCTCCTTTGTCCACTGCCCTTCCTGGCTCATTTGGAATGGGGGCGTCAGTCATAATTTAGCTCAGCTGTCATCTCCCCAGGGAGTTATTTATTTTTTTTCCCAGTGGCTTCCTGGAATACTGAAGTTACCCAGTTTTAATTGCCCCATTGCAACTCCTGACAAGGCATGTGTTTGCTGTAGTTACTTGATTTATACATTGTTTTTTTTTTTTTCTTTTTTGTGGCTCCTTGCTGTGGAATATAAAGTCAGGAGGGACCTTGGTTAATTTGTTTATGTTGAATCCTTAATCCCTGGAATACTGTCTGACTCAGTGTGTGTTTTGAGAGGGGTATAGGATGCTGAAGGGGAATAGACTTTTTTGTTTGCAGGAGAGAAGGATGAATTCAGTTTTGCATGTGAGTTTTAGGAGTATAGGTGTGGAATTCAGATGCATCCAGTAGGCCATTACATATGCAACAGTGCAGATGTCCAACTGCACTTGTATATTAAACAACAAGACGGATGCTCAGGAGGGAAATTACAACAAAGGCAGCTAATGTTTCCTGTGTATATCCCAGGGGCCACTCTGTTCACGGCACTGTAGTCATTTTGGGCAGGTGGAGCTGTAGACTGATGAAGGCAGAAGTTGACATTACTGAGTGGTGGTGTCCAGAGCGTGACTGAGGAGTAGGGACAGAATCCTAGGTAAGGCTGATCCATCTCAGAAGGAGCAAGTGCAGAGGTGGTTGAAGGTCAGGGGGACTGTGGTGTTAGGAATCTAGAGAAGGGGAGGAGAGATTGTGGGCTTTAGTGGCAAAGAAGTGCCCCTGGAAAGGACTGTTTCGGGAAACCCTGAGGACAGGAGACTGGAGGATGGTGTGAGAGTTTGGAATTGGTGTAGGAAGGGCTGCTGGAGCAGGAGCATTTGAGGATTCCGTGAAGTTGGACAGCAGCACTGTTTGATTTCTGGGTAGTGGGCAGGTGCTCTTTATGGCAACTGGAGCGTTCGGTGGGCGGATGTTCTCAGCCATGTCTTTTGTTTTGTTCGTTTTTTTGTTGGGTTTGTTGGTTGGTTTCCCAGAGTCTTTGGATTCTCCTGTTCTGTAGTTTTTCCAGGGGAACAAGAGGCAGGAGACCCTTGCTTCCCTGGTTTGTCTGTCGATGGGCGTCAGGAGACGGCAGCACTTGCGGGCCACAGCTCTTGCCTCAGCTCTTACCTCTGCATAGTGGGCGGCTCCCACCAAGTCTTCCTTCTGCCTTTTTTCACCAGCATCAGTTTCATGATTTCTCATGTTACCTTGGCTTCTCTCCAGCACATTTTCTTTTATTCTTTTTTTTTTTTTTTTAATTATTTAGTGTTTAACTTCAGTAATTACATTGTATTATGTGACACAATTACATAGATACTTGGGTTCTCCCCCACCCTCCCCAAACCCTCCCACCATGGTGGATTCCTCCACCTTGTTGCATAACCACAGCTCAAGTTCAGTTGAGCTTTCCCCATTGCAAGCGTATACCAAACATAGAGTCCAGCATCTTATTGTCCGGTCAAGTTTAACGGCTTCTTAGGTATACCCTCTCTGGTCTGATGACAGAGCCAGCAGAGTATCATCCCAGTCAATTGAAAGCTCCAACATACCATCAGCAAAAATTTACATCATTATGGAATTAATTGACATAGTAATGAGTAACCAATATGTTAAAAGTAAATGCGGGTTCCCAGCCACCTTCTGTGACCACCTCACCTATACTTCAATTTTAGTTTATACACAACATATAACATTCAAAACATAACATGTTATACATAACATCATATCATCTTAAATTAAGGCAAACATGTGGTATTTAACCTTTTGGGATTGGCTCATTTCCCTTAGCATTATGGTTTCCAGTTTGGCCCATTTGGCCACAAAGAACTGCATTTTGTTTTTTTTAATAGCTGAGTAGTATTCCATGGAGTAGATGAATCATAGCTTTCTTATCCAATCCTCTGTTGATGGGCATTTTGGTTGTTTCCATGTTTTTGCAATTACTGATTGTGCTGCTATGAACATAGGAGTGCATGTTGGTTTCTCATAGAACAAGTGTTCTGGATATATTCCTAGGAGTGCTATTGCTGGATCATACGGTATGTTGAATTTGAGTTGTTTGAATATTCTCCATACTGATTTCCATAGAGGCTGTACCAGCCTGCAGCCCCACCAGCAGTGGAGTAGGGTTCCCTTTTCCCCGCAACCTCGCCAACAAGTGTCGTTGGTGCTTTTATTCATGTGGGCCAGTCTTACTGGCGTTAGGTGGTACCTCATTGATGTTTTAATTTGGATTTCCCTTATTGCCAGGGAACTTGAGCATTTTTTCATATGTTTATTTGCCATTTGGGTTTGTTCCTTTGTGAAGTGTCTGCCCATTTCCCGTGCCCATTTCTTGAGTGGGTTGCTTGTTTTGACATTTTGGTTGTTTTGTAGCTCTTTGTATATTCTGGATATTAGCCCTCTATCACCTATCTCGTGTGCGAAGATCTTCTCCCATTCTGTGGGTTGCCTTTTTACTTTGTTGATTGTTTCTCTAGCTGTACAGAAGCTTCTTAGTTTGATGAGGTCCCAATTGTTTATTTTGGTCTTGATTTCTACTGCATCTAGAGTCTTTTTTAGGAAGTGAGGGCCTACCCCTAAGTGTTCCAGTGTGTTTCCAACATTTTCTTCCAAAAGTTTGAAGGTTTCTGGATGTAGGTTTAGATCTGTTATCCATTTAGATCTGATCTTAGTGTATGGTGAGAGATGTGGATCTATTTTTTTGTTTTTGCAGGCTATCAACCAGTTGTCCCAACAGCATTTATTGAACAGACCTTCCCATTTGCCTGGGTTGTCGTTTGTCTTTTTGTCAAAGATTATTTGGCTGTATCTGTGTGGGTTTCCTTCTGGCGTTTCTATTCTGCTCCATTGGTCTTCCTCTCTATCTTTGTGCCAGTACCACGCTGTTTTGATAACCACTGCCCTATAGTATGTCCAGAGGTCCGGAACTGTGATTCCCCCTGCTAACTTCCTGTTCTTCAGGATAGTTCTAGCTATCCGTGGTTTTTTGTGCTTCCAGATGAACCTTTGGATCATTGTTTCCAGTTCCATGAAGAATGTTTTGGGCAATTTGATTGGGATTGCGTTGAATGTATATATTGCTTTTGGCAGTATAGACATTTTAATGATATTGATTTTACCTATCCAGGAGCATGGGATGTTACTCCATCTTTTGAGGTCTTGTTCAATTTCTTTTTTAAGCAGTTTGTAGTTTTCTTCAAATAAGTCTTCTACATTTTTGGTTAGATTTATTCCCAGATATTTCATACTTTTCTCTGTTATTTTGAATGGTATCTTGCTGGTTAAGTCTTTTTCCATCTTGGGGCTGTTCGCATACACTATGGCTGTTGATTTTTGTTCATTAATTTTGTACCCTGCCACTCTACCAAACTCTCGTACAAGTTCTAGCAGTCTCTGTATTGAGTCTCTTGGCTCTTCTACATAAAGAATCATATCATCTGCGTATAGTGAGAGCTTGACTTCTTCGTTTCCCATTTGGATTCCTCTGATTTCTTTTTCTTGTCTTATGGCCTCAGCGAGTACCTCTAGGACTATGTTGAATAGTAGTGGAGAAAGTGGACATCCCTGTCTTGTTCCAGATCTCAGTGGGAAGGGTTCCAGCTTTTCTCCGTTCAGTATGATGCTGGCGTTGGGTTTTTCATATATGGCTTTAATTATGTTGTGGATTTTTCCATCTATGCCTACCTTGGTTAGGGTTTTTAGTAGGAAGTGATGTTGGATTTTGTCGAAAGCTTTTTCTGCATCTATTGATACTATCATGTGATTCTTGTTTTTCAGTTTTTGGATGTGGTGTATCACATTTATAGATTTTCGAATGTTGAACCATCCCTGCATTCCAGGGATGAATCCTACTTGATCTGGATGAATGATCTGTCTGATGTGTTTTTGAATTCTGTTGGCTAGGATTTTGTTGAGAATCTTAGCATCAATGTTCATCAAAGAGATAAGTCTGTAGTTTTCCTTCTCTGTTAGTTCTCTGTCTGGTTTTGGGATTAAGGTAATGTTGGCTTCATAGAATGAGTTTGGAAGGGTTGCCTCTTTTTCTATTGTTTTGAAGAGTTTGTAGAGGATTGGGGTCAGCTCTGTTCGGAATGTTTTGTAGAATTCTGGAGTGAAGCCGTCTGGGCCTGGGCTTTTCCTTGTTGGGAGGTCTTTAATCACTGATTCAATCTCTACTTCAGTTATGGGTTTGTTCAGGTCGTTTGTTGCCTCTGGGCTAAGTTTTGGCAGGTGGTAGAAGTCTAAGAACTTTTCCATTTCTTGGTGATCTTCTGATTTGTTGGAGTACAATGCTTTGTAGTAATTTCTAATTATGGCCTTAATGGATGCGGTGTCTGTTGTTATGTTGCCTTTTTCATCTTTGATGCTGGTAATTCTTGCCTTCTCTTGTTTTTTCTTTGTCAGTCGGGCCAGTGGGGTGTCTATCTTGTTTATCTTCTCAAAAAACCAGCTTTTTGATTCATTGATTTTGTGTATGGTTTTTTTTATTTCTATCTGGTTGATTTCCTCCCTTGTTTTGATGATTTCTTGTTTCCTATTGTGTGTGGGGCTCTTCTGCTGTTGTTTTTCCAGTTCCTGGAGGTGTGTGTTTAGTTCCTGTATTTGGCGCCTCTCTTGGGCCTTGACATGAGCTCCAATTGCGATGAGTTTACCCCATAGCACTGCTTTGGCAGTGTCCCACAAATTTTGGAATGTTGTGTCAGAGTTTTCATTGGTTTCCATAAATTTTTTGATCTCATCTTTAATTTCTTCTCTGATCCATTGTTCGTTTAGTAGCATATTGTTCAGCCTCCAAGAGTTTCTGTATTTCCTGGGGCATTTTGAATTGCTGATTTCCAGCTTCATTCCGTGGTGGTCTGAGAGGGTACATGGTATGATTCCTATCTTTTTGAAGTTATTTAGGTTTGCTTTGTGTCCTATCATGTGGTCGATCCTGGAGAAGGTGCCATGCACTGCTGAAAAAAATGTATAATCTGTGGCCTTAGGGTAAAAAATTCTATAGATGTCAACCAAGTCCAGTTGTTCTATTGTTTGTATGAGCTCTGTTGTTTCTTTGTTGAGTTTTTGTTTTGTTGATCTGTCTATAGTTGTTAGTGGGGTGTTAAGATCACCCACTATTATTGTGTGCATATCTATGTCTCCCCTTAAGTCCGTGAGTAATTGCTTCACGTAGCTAAGTGCGTTTGAATTTGGTGCATATATGTTCACAATGGTAATTACTTCCTGATGGATCAGTCCCTTCACCAATATATAATGTCCTTCCCTGTCCTTTTTGATGTGTGTCAGATTGAAGTCCACATCATCTGAAATTAAGACAGCTACCCCAGCCTTTTTTTCTCGTCCATTGGCATGAAATATCTGTTTCCAACCTTTCACTTTCAGCTTCTTCGAATCTCTTCTGGTTAGATGTGTCTCTTGTAGGCAACAGATAGTTGGGTGCTGTTTGATAATCCATTCTGTTAATCTATGCCTTTTGATTGGTGAGTTCAGGCCATTAGTGTTGAGAGTTAAAATTGAGAGGTTGTGATTTTGCCCTGCCATACTTGTTTTTGTGGGTGTTGATATCTGTGTAATTGCCCTTCCTTGTGTGGACTTTAGTGGGGAGACCTTCCTGTTTGCCATCTTTGCTTATGATTCACCTCCTTTTTTTCTGGAATTAGTGCATTTCTAAGGAGATTTTGTAGAGCTGGTTTTGTGCTGGCATATTCTTCTAATTTCTCTTTGCTGTGGAAGTATTTGATTTCGTTCTCAAATACGAATGAGATCTTTGCTGGGTACAATATTCTTGGTTGACAGTTGTTCTGATTCAGGATTTGGAAGATCTTTGTCCATTCTCTTCTTGCTTGTAAGGTCTCTTCAGAAAAGTCAGCCGTGATCCTGATTGGTTTTCCCCGGTATGTGATCTTTTCTCTGCTTCGTACTTGTCTCAGGATTCTTTCTTTGTCTTCGTTGGAGTGGAACTTGAGCACCATATGTCTGGGTGAAGATCGCTTTGGGTCATATCTGCTGGGAGTCCTCTGACCGTCCTGGATTTGAGCTGGATTCATGTTCCAAGTGTTTTGAAAGTTTTCCTGTATAATTTCGTCGAGCACCATTTGCATTCCTGATTCTTTTTCCGCTCCTTCAGGAAGGCCAATAATCCTAATATTTGATTTTCTGAGGTTGTCTTTCATTTCTTGTATGGTCTTATTGGCTTTGTTCAGACTTGTCTCCAGCTGTTTAATGAACTGGGTGTGTTCGTTTTGTGTGTCTTCCGTTTCAGAGATCCTCTCTTCTGCTATATTTGTTCTGTTGGTTAGGCTCTCAATTTTGTGCTCTAAGTCAAGGATTTTACTTTTCATTTGTTGTATTTCTGAGGCTATGTGGTTCTTGAATTCCTTGAAGTCCTCCCAATTCTTCTCATTGTCTCTGACATATTTTAACATTATTTTTTTGAATTCCTTGTCTGGTAGATCTTCTATGTCTTCATCTCGCATCTCCGAAATAGACATTGGCTTTCCATCCTTTATTGGTAGGGTGTTGGCACTCTCATCTGGATCATTACCTTTTCTGGTATTTCTTCCCATTGTGTTAGTGTTTCTTTTTTGAGAGACCTAGGCACCAGTGTGCTGAGGGGTCTCCAAGCACTATCCTGTAGAGATCGGAGTCTGCAGGCGTGGAGTAGCAGGGTGTGGGAATTTTCAAGGCACTTTTGGTGCGTCTCCAGAACACTGGACCTCAGGGCGCCACTCCCAGGGCCCAGAGGATTCAAAGCGCACTCTCAGCTCGTCCCCTACAGGTATGCTACCACAGGGCGTGGGGGAGTGAAGGCACTCTCTGTGCGCGCCCCCTGTGCACTGGATCACAGGGCTCGGAGCAAGGGACTATAGGGCGTGGGGTGTTCCAGGTGCTCTCTGGAAACGCCTCCTGCGCAGGCCCGCCCACCCCAGCACTTGCAGGGGACCTACCGCCCCGGCGCTAGCAGGGAACTGCCCAGCCCAGAGGCGTGCTTGGGTTCCTGTGGGATAGCACCGCCCAGCTGAGTGCCAGACCGCAAAGGCACAGGGGAGTATCCCGTGTGCCTTTTGCCTTTCTCCCAGACACAGTTTTGGCAGTTTCAAGGCACTCGCCCTGTGTTCAGGCTCTGTCCGTGCCCCTGGGGGGCCAACTCCCGAAGCCTCCAACCCACCACTGTCCCCACCCAACTCACTCAAACCTCAGGTTCTTGCAGTCTGCCTCTTCCTCTGGTGGGAATCCTGGCCACCGGTGCGTCTCCCGACTGCTGCGTCCGTTGCTGGTCTCGGGCGGGTCGCGATGGAGCCTGGAGGCTGCGGCTGGTGCAGGTCCCGGGGGTTGGCGACCAGGGTGGGCAGATGCTGGCGGGTCCCGGTGATTCAGGGTCCTGGTGTCCGCAGCGGGGCAGGTCCTGGCGAGTCCTGGTGACCAGGGTGAGCAGATGCCAGCGGGTCCCAATCACCGCCGGTCCTCACGGCCACAGCGTCTGCAGGTCGGTCTTTGGGTGCGTCGGCGGCTTTCAGCGTCTGCACTCAGAGGTGACTCAGCAGGTCAGGAGCGGAAAGTCGTCTTGCCTGTCCTTTGCTTTGTTTTTCCCTGGTTGCTCTTCCGAGTTGTGTGGATTTTTTTGGCTCCACACTGTCCAGGGAACTTCACGTTCTTCTCCCTGTAGTTCTATGCTGCTCCACTTACGCTTTTGTCGCGTTCTAGCCCTCTCTGTCTGTGAGCTCTCTCACAGTCTTCCTCCTATGTCGGCCATCTTGCGAGTCCTCAAGATTTGTTTGTTTATTTGAAAAGATTAGAAGGAGGTAAAGAGATCGGTTGATCTTCTATCTGCTTGTTCATTGCCCCAGATGACAGCAATAGCTGGGCCAGGCCAAGCTGAGGCCAAGAGCCAGGCGTTTCATCTGGGTCTCCCCCATGGGAGGCAGGAAAACAATACTTGGGCCTTCTTTTGATGTTTTTCCTAAGGCTATTTAGCAGGTAGCTGGTCAGAAGTGGAGGATCTGGGACTCAAACCAAGGTCCGTGTGGGACTTAATGGGCTATGCCCTTTGAGCACTAGTCCACTTAGTTTTATTAAGGCTCAGTTTCTGCTTATAGGAAAGCCAGCTTTCACAAGTAGTCAGCCTGTCAGTGGTTGAAATGGCACAGCAATGCTGGCTTCCCAATAATAAGAAAAACTGGAACTGGGGTAGTGGCACACACGCTAATCCTCTATTTGTGGCATCAGCATCCCATATGGGTGCTGGTTCGAGTCCCAGCTGCCCCACTTCCTGATCCAGCTCCCTGCTTATGGCCTGGGAAGGCAGTGGAGAATGGTTCAAAGTCTTTGAGATCCTGTAGAATGTGGAAGACCTTGGGA
The DNA here is from genome assembly GCF_030435755.1 of Ochotona princeps. Taxonomy (NCBI): domain Eukaryota; kingdom Metazoa; phylum Chordata; class Mammalia; order Lagomorpha; family Ochotonidae; genus Ochotona; species Ochotona princeps. The sequence continues at coordinate 55,759,966 of NC_080839.1, forward strand.
GGGCGCTCTGGCTTCCAATCGGCTCAGCTTCTGCCACTGTGGCCATTTGGGGAGTGACACTACAGATGAAGAATCTCTGTCTCCTCACTCTATAACATCTGCATTTCCAATAAAAATACATGAACCTTTCTTTAAAAAAAGGAAAACTAAAATGTGGATTGTCTCATGAATGAAAAAATTTGTATCTTCTTTTTTGGTAGTGATGAAAATTAGGTTTCTGATTGGTAAACTATAAGCTAGTGTTTTTGGAATGAATGTGTTATCCAGATATAAAGTGAGCCTTAATTCCAGCTATTTGAATTCTAAATTGTTTTCCTTTGAGATACAGTGGATTTACGTATGGTTCTAGTAAGCCCATAGATAATGGAGCCTAGTCATAGAGTTGAAAATAAACAATTTTCTCTTTGGGTATTAAGGGAAGCATTTTGGATTGTATGAACAAAAAGGTGTTTTGGAAAATAACTTCAAATAATTTTTACTGTGGACTCCAGAGCCTATCATTTGTTTTCTTTTTGATGCTGTGTTTCCAAAAAAAGTGAAGGCGTTATATGCTAGTTCAGTGCAACTTTTCTCCCGTCAGTGGTCGTGGTCAGGGAAGCCTCCTGACTGGACATCTGATTCTGTTAAAGGAAAACGGTGTGCCCATCTGTGAGAGACAGGGCAGGGACCAGCTTGATGCAGGAGGGGCATAGTAGTTGAGGCTCCTCAAGACAGTAAAATGTGACACTCAGACTAACATCACTGAGTTTTGTGACTTGGTACAGAGGCCTGTCATGTATTCTCTCAAGGAATAAACTGGCAATTTCTATATATATTTAATATTTATTGTTTTTGAAAAAACTGGAGACACAGAGACAGAAGTGTCTTTGATCTGGCTCGCTTCCCGAATCAACACAGTACCCAGGACTGAAGCAGGCCGAAGCCAGGACCGAGGAGCCTCGTCCAGGTTTCCCACATGTGTTGCAGGGCCCAAGTGTCTGGTCCATCATTTGGTACTGTCTCCAGGCCCTTAGTAGGAAGCTGGGTTTGAAATGAAGCAGCTGAGACATTAACTGCTGTCGCTTGGATGCTGGTCTCCTAAGCAACTCCATCAGGACTCCTTTACCTTCTTAGAACTTACTGAGGATCCTGAAGAGCTTGAGTTTTTATAGGTTATATTAGCAGCATTTATTGTATTCAAAGTTAAAAGTGATAATGTTAAAATATTCATTTTGAGGATAGCAATATAATAAGTTATGTTGCCACCTGCAATGCGGTGGCATATGGGCTCTGGTTCAAGTTCTGGTGGCCCCATTTCTGATCCAGCTCTCTGCTAATGTGCGTGAGAAAGCAGTGGAGGATGGCCCAAGTCCTTGGCCCCCGCACCCATGTGGGAGACTCAGGAGGAGCTCCTGGCTTTGGCCACACCTGTCGCAGCCATCTGGGAGGTGAACCAGCTGATTGAACATACCACTTGCTTGCTTGCTCTGCTTTTCTCTCTTACAATGCCTTTCAAATATATGCAATATTAAAATACCAGGAATCCATTAACTTTGACATGTCATATTAACTATTTGTAAAAAGGTAAAAATGCTATTTTGTGTACCTTGAAAATCTCGTTAGCTTAATGGAAGAATCCAGCATTTCTGGCTGGATTCTCAGATGCACTTCTGCTGATTCAGCCCATCACTGGGAAGATCTCTCTTATGTTAGGGAAGGATGTGAGTGAAAATGATAAGTTACATCTGAGTAGTAAGAAAAGATTCTCGGGACCTCCTGGGGAGGGGGTCTGTCACACTTTGAGAACTACTGGACTAAGAATTATACATTTCTGGAGGGCAGAGACAATTGCCTTGGCTTCCTTCTACATCCTGGGGCCTGGTAAATATTCTTTGGTTTTTCAGAGCTGTTTAACATTTGGGAAAAGGAAGGAGCTGGTGAATCAGGAGTCTACTTGCTTTCTCAAAGTCTCTCCCCTCAGTCGTTCTGCTGTAGGCTCCCTCCTCCTCCTCCTCCTCCTCCTCCTCACTCTGGACGCAGCCCCCTCCAAGCTGCTGCTGGCCTCTGCCTGTCTAATGACATTGTAGACTGGGTACAAATCAAGATAAGTGGTTTAGGAACACTTTAGGAACTTCCAACGAATTGTAGGAAGTTTGGAGGTTGCTGGGAGAAAGATGTTCAAGTTGTTTCCTAGAAACAGATTGGAGTGGAAATGTCTAGGCAGAAGTTTTGGGAACCTGGCTGGCAAGCGGGATCCATGCTGCTGTCTGGAAAGCATATGGCATTTTCCAATTTACATTTTCTGTGCTGAGACAGTGGCAGGTTCTGGAAGAGTGAGTGGGAAGCCCCAGTGGCTTTCCAAGTTAACAGCATTTTTATTTGCCAAATGTTAGGTTCATGTTCTCAGAAACTGATGGTGGAGTGATACAAACTTGGGCTGAAAGATGCATATTGTTAGAATTATTTTTTTTAAAGATTTATGTATTTTTATGGGAAAGGCAGATATCCAGAGAGGAGGAGAGACAGAGGAAGATCTTCGTCCGATGTTCACTCCCCAAGTGGCCCCAAGTGGCTGGAACTGAGCCAGTCCAGAGCCAGGAGCCTCTTCCGGGTCTCCCGTATGGGTGCATTGTCACAAGGCTTTGGGTCGTCCTCGACTGCTTTCCCAGGCCACAAGCAGGGAGCTGGATGGGAAGCAGGGCCACTGAGATTAGAACCGGTGACCATATGGGATCCCGGCGCATTCAAGGTGAGGACTTCAACTGCTACGCTGTCACACCTGGCCCAGGATAAAGTTTTCAGATATTTGAGAACATCTAGGTAAACGGTATCAAAAGGTATCTTGAAAGTGATGTGTTGAATTTTGCAGGAAGCAAGCCGGTATACAACCAACAGTGTTGGCACGGGACAGACTTACCAGCTCCATCAGGAGACATGTTCATGAAAAGAGTAGCATAGAATGAGTTGCTGTCACCTTGAACTTGCAAAGCAATGAAAGCCACAGCATTTTGAAGACAGCCGGTTTTGTCTGCTTGATTTGAGCAAATGGTGGCATTTTTCTAATTGCTTGCCTCTCGGGCACACGCGTCATCGCAGAATGTTCTTACTAAAGTCTCTGAACTTCTCTCTGTCCTTTTCTTCCGGGGGGCGCATGTTGCTGCCTTTAGCGCTTCAGCATGGAGGGCATCTCGAGTGTCATTCAGAACGGCCTCCGCCACACCTTTGGAAATCCGGGTGGAGAGAACCAGGTGCTCCGTTATTCTTACTTTCCTGCTTTTTTCATTGTGTGTGTAAGTGAAGACCCCTAGAAGCTGGCAGTTTCACTAATTTACTAAAGTCACTGCTGACAAGAGAGAAATGCAGTGTTCAGTGCATGCGCAGTGCATTGTGAGAACAGAGTTTGTCCTGGGAGGGGACGTGTTCTCCCAGTTGGGCAGTAGATTAAATGTTAAGACGCGCTTTAGAGCTCTGCATTTCTCTTACCTTGAAATGAACAGATACTAACATTTTGACATCCTGGATCGTGCGGGTAGAAAATCCGATTGAATACAATGAACTAGAATTTGCTACTCTAATCCTGAAGGTCTGTGAAACAGGATTGCATTTTTGACGAAAGCAAACACGATGTTTGTATCGTTGAAAGTTGAGTTCTAAGAGTTAAAAAAAATACAGAATATAGCTTAATCTCCTTTACATGAAATTCCTGTGTTTTTAAAGTTTATCCTGTGGCCAGCCAGTGCAGTTGTTGGCCAAAGGAAGCATGCATGAGACATTGGTTATGTTTAAATCGTGTATTTGTGATTGTATAACGAAGTTAGATTTTTATTTGCATTTTTTATAATTAGCTTAAGGAATATCACACAGTGGGAAACACAACTCTGTTAAAAAGTATGCTGAAAATTCCCTTTCACCATTGGATATTTTCACTTTCAAAAGGAGATCTCTTAGTTAGCTCTAAGGTGAAGCTCCTAAAAAGTACAGCATGTATGACTCACAGGCAGGTTATCCCAACAATGCCTGGGTCCATTACTGAGTGTTGGCAATGCCTGTATAGGTGATGCCTGCCTGTCACCTAGGAAGGGAAATGATGTCAGAGAGGGCAGGTTCATGCTGCCATTGGCAACTCTTAAAGGGGCTCCCTGAAGGGATGGCACAGGAGAGTGGGGCAGCGCAGGGCATCCTAGGGCTTCCTCAGCTCGCTCGCCATGTGTGCAGCCAGCGAAGCCCAGTGTGGATGGGCAGCACATTTGGGCTGCACAGTTGAGTCTCACCTTGGCACTGTGTATGTGGAAAACGTGTTGCTGCAGCAGGTCTCTTAAAGATGAAGCAATCCCTCCTTAAGACTTTTCTGGAGCTGGTGGTCCAGTTGCTGAGCAGCTTTCTCTTATGCTATTCTTTAAGAGTGGGATAAGATCCCAGTGGAAGTGTTAGAGACAGAGCTGAGGTCTAGGGCTTGGGGCTACATGGTGGCTGGAGAAGAGGAGATTCCAGGCACATAGTGGTGACTTTCTGTATGAGCAGGTGCAAAGCGCACCGTACTGTTTTTTTGGGGAGTGGTGCTGGAGGCACCCAAATAAGAGAATTTGGTCAGTCTTTTTGGATTATTCTCCCTTTGGAATATAGAACATAATTGTGATACCTGCGAGCATAGCTTGTCTCACTGTCAGATGTTCATTTGCACTGTGAATTTCCCCTAACACCATTCTCTACTTTTTCTCATCTCCTTCAATACCTAAAAAAGAATTGTAACTATTTACTCTAATGTAAAATAATAACAATAAGCTTCTTAAACTATTTGGGTGTGCCTCCGTTGCTTGGAGAAGCCGGTGCGTGCTTCTTAAACTTCTTGTATTTTTCCCATTGACTGTTTTGTTTGACTAGAATAAAAATGGCCCGAAACACAATTTGTCTTGATGTTGGAAATTCATTTTTTATTAAAACAGGAGAACCTATGTTTTTAGTTTAACTGCTTTTTGAAAAATACGTAACGAGAATGTGAGATGAGCGTTTGCTCTAAAAATGAACAAATTGAGTGTATCTTCCTTGGAACTAGTTTTTGAGATTTCCAATAACTAAAATGGGAAAAAAGGGGATTATTTATACTCCTGCTGAACTCATGTGAGGCAGATGGGAGAAAGTGAACTCTGAAATAATATGTGCCCTTATTCTTACATATGTGTTTTCGTTGCTAAAGTAGTCGTGTTTTCTAGAATGGAATTCTAGAAGTGTATCGGTTGTTTGCAGACAATGCACTGCATCTATATGACACATTCTTTTTGTTTTTTACCTTGGCAGTATTTGACTACGGTCATTCCTTATGAGAAAAAAAATGGACCACCCTCTGTTGAAGATCTTCAAATATTAACAAAAAGTGAGCAAAGACAAAATTATACTGTTTCATTAAATGCTTGGTTTGGATTATTTTGCTTTTATTTTGTCAATTTAGGAGAAGAAATTATGGATGCCATCATTTCTTACAAGAGTGCAACCAAAGGGTCTGGTGTGGTAGCCTAGTGGCTAAAGTCCTTGCCTTGAATGAGCCAGGATCCCATATGGGCGCCAGTTCTAATCCTGGTAGCTCCACTTCCCATCCAGCTCCCTGCTTGTGGCGTGGGAAAGCAGGCAAGGACGGCCCAAAGCCTTGAGACCCTGCAATTGTGTGGGGTACCCAGAGGAAGCTCCTAGCTCTTGGCTTTGGATCAACTCAGTTCTGGCTGTTGTGACCACTTGGGGAGTGAATCATTGGATGGAGGATCTTCCTGTCTGTCTCTCCTCCTCTTTGTGTGTCTGACTTTTCAATCAAAATAAATCAATCCTTAAAAAAAACGTACAACCAAAATGCTGTGATTAACAAATGCAACACTAATGCCTGTGCTGTGCTGATTTGTATTTCTCTGATTTTCTTATTTTAATATTTATGAGCTAATTTTTGGCGGGGGGGGGAAGTAACTTGAATTTCTGTACCTTTTGTATAAATACATATCCATTCATCAGTGGTTAAAGAGCTCTATGGGTCTAATGTAACCGTGGCTGTTAGTAACTGAAGAGGGAGGGTGCAGCTTGAACCCCTCCCCAGAGCCTTTTTATGACTATAGCAGCCGAAGCAGCGGATGCCTGTGGAACCCGAGTGTCTAGTGATGTCTCAGGAACACACATTCAGCGAACAGCCAGTGAAGGCCCAAAGCCTCCCCTCCCACCCTGGGGACTTGCATGTTGAAGTAATCTGAGACATACTATACTGTGTTTCAAATAGACATGGAGAAACCCAGAATCTGGGCTCTGTCCCTGTTATCATCAGATACCCTTAGAAATCACTTGCCCTCTCTTGGTCACACTAAATAATCAGCAGAAAAATGGATCTGTATGTGTGACTGGGGGCAAGTCGCAGTCACTCAGCCTTGTTTGTCTTGCCCTTAAAATGAAGAGGCAGAACTTGCTGATCGGTTAGGTTCTTCCTGATTGTAAGTATGTATGATAATGGCGATAGGGAGCCAAATGAAAGGGAATCACAGGGAATTATTTATTTAGGTAATTATTTAAAAGAGCTACAGAAGGAGAGAGGAGAGAGAATCTTTCATCCACTGGTTCACTACCCAGATGGCCTGAGCCAGGCTGAAGTCAGGAGCCAGGAGTTTCATCCGGGTTTCCCAAGAGCATTGGCAGGGGTCCAAACACTTGTGTCATTTTCTGTTGGTTTCCCCAGGCCATTAGAAGGGAACTGGATTGGAGGGAATGCATCCAGAACCCAGAGCAGCATTCTTATGGGATTCAGGTGTGGTGGAGGGCGGCTTTCCTGCTGTGCCATAACATGGTCCTGGCTATGAATATCAACACTGACTTCGGAGATTGACGGTGGCGTCCAGGGTCCTCACTGCTTGCCTGCTCACCTGATCTCACCCATTCCTTGAATAATGAATGACACTTAAAAAAACCCTTGAATTTAAAAATCAAGTGCTGGCCACTCTGAGGTAAAGAACGAGGAGCTTAGCTGGGAAGCCTGCCCTCTTCCTTTCAGGATGGACTCACATTTTGAATGCCCAAGCTCATGTAGTGTGCAGGGTTATTTATGCAGCTGAATTTCCTAGTTCCCAAGCAAATCCTTTTTTTCCTTCCCATAGTAACTTTTGTTTTTTCTTAAAAGTTCATGATCCTGGTTTTGGTATGTGATTTCAGATAGCTTTAAAAATGTCAAATATGGCTGGAAAAAGAAATACTGAACACAGTAGCCCTTTAAAGAAAGGGTATGACTATTGAACAGAAGGCGAATTACTGAATCTCTAAGGTCAAGGATGGACACACACACACACACACACACACACACACACCCCTTGCAATTCCAGTATCAGAATATCCTTACGCTGTGTTGTCACTTCAAACCTTTGGGTATCTTCGGGGGAGAGATGAGGGTAGGGTATGTGAATGAATGTGCATGAATATGCAGTAATTTTAATAACACAGTGATGGCGACAGTATTGTAAAGATTGTAGATGTAATCATAGTCTTTGAAAGTGAAAAAAGAAAAGCGGTTATCTTATTCACACACTGGGGGAGAGCTGAGCCTCTACTGTATAAGGAAGCTCTGGAAATAGTGTTTGTGGATGTATGGTCTTCCTTGTTAGGAGATCCTATAATAATTATAACAGTGCCAAGGATGGTAGTTGTAGTGTTAATTACATCTGAATTAGTAACCCCATTGTCATAACCAGCCTTCGAGACCCAGCTAATTGTTTTCTTCTTACAGCTGTGGTGCTGTGCCCAGAGGGGTTCAGCAGCTTAGTCACATGGTTAGGAAGTAGTGGAAGCCAGGGTCTAACCCTAGGACATGATGTGGCTTTGTCATTGGTTTATGGAGAAACACTGTTTTGTATGGGAAGTTTGAGCTAGCAGTTAATTTTCGTGTTTGGAGTTGATCACCAAGAATTTCGGCCTTTGTAGGCGGTGGAATTGTCAGGTTCCCTTCTGGACGAGGAGCAGGTTGCTTGGCCCGTGCAGGGCTGTTTCACAAGGTCCATCCTTCAGTTTGGTTTTTCTCTCTAGAAGCCCATTCCTTGGAGGGCGTAGGTCACAATTCACTGAGGGCTTTGCCAGCTTGTGAGATCTACACACCAAATGTTTGTAGCGCCATCAGGTTGCACTTTAACGGGGACTCATTTGCCAGCGTTGACGATGGATACACCCAAGTGCTGTGTAAATCACCTGATGTCTCCTCCTGTGTCTGGACATTTTATATTGGGTAACTGTTCTCAGGTGGGTGGATTAGTCTTACCTCATAAGGACTCACTGAGCAGCACGAGTTCTGAGGCCTTTGCTGTTGCATCCCTTGACACAGAACGTTATCTGTTTTAGGAATCAGTTATGTAATTGATAAGGGGTACAATGACTGAAAGTAACTACTACTTTTATCTTGAGTTCTAAATTGCTGCTGTTTTCCTTTGCTCCTTTATTTTGCAGTTCTTCGGGCCATGAAGGAGGACAGTGACAGAGTCCCGAGCTTGTTAACCGATTATATACTGAAGGGTGAGTCGCAGGACGGAGCACATGCGAGAGTCGGGGTGTTTTGGTTAGGAAATGCACGGTCTTACAAAAAGATGACAGTCTGACTTGCAAAGGCACAGCTTTTTACATGAATGATACGGTGCATGGCAAGGAGACACACCTCACTGACTTTAGGCTCCCAGGGTTAACGGCTACATGAAGTGTAACCTTTATTCAAATCCTGGGCTGATAAACACTGGGGAAGGCTGTAGAGGAAAACGGGTGAGATGCCACCATTCCTTGTTAGGTACCTGGTGTTGTCCCCTTGGCCCTGGGAAGTTTGAGAGTGGAGGATGCTGTCCTCTTGGGGATGGTAGGAAATAGAGGACAGAGCATTAGGATGGGTGAAGGAGGGAGCAGCCACCTAGGGATTTGGCATGATGGAGGGGCAGTTCTGGAAATGATGACAGTGTGAATACTGCCTGGAAAGTGGGCGATGTTGCTCAGGAGGTGCGCGTGCCTTCCGCTCCTCTGGCTGGCTGTGTCCTTGTTGTCAGGTCCCTTCCTAAACACACCATCTTTGCTTTAAAGCACAGGCCAGAAGTGAAAGAAGGTAGTGAGTGGCCTTGTTTGGCCCAAGCAGGATGAGCAGGACGAGGACCAGGCTTGCCCGCGAAAGCCTGCCCACAGCCCTGCCTGCCTCCAGCAGTAACACCCAAAGCCCACAGTGGACGGGGCTGCCCCTTGCTGACCCTAGAAAGGGACAGGAATGGGAACGGGCTTGTGGGGCCTCCTTTGGCTTCCCCCAGGAGCATGCCTTCTGTGTCACAGACCTCGTGGTTTGGTGCCCGCTGTCCAGGGTAGCCTCTGAAAATCTTGTGCAAACTGGCTACTATGGGTTCTTTGATTAATACATAGTTCTCATTACTCAGTGGTATGTTTACATACGCATGAGATGTATATAAAATGTACATTTTGCAAAATGCCCTTAAAAAGCTACATTTCTAAAATTCTGTTTCCTCCCAATAGTTCTGTGTCCCACCTAGAACAGCATTACTTCCGGAGCAGTGTGGTCTTCTGTGGACTCCGGCCTGGGCTTGGCATAGCATTATTCTCATCATTGTGAAAGCCGCCTTCCGCAACCTTCCTGCTGTCGGAGACCCAGCACACGTGGGGACCACGATCCAGTATTAACAGATCATGACTTCACTAACTCTTTATGTTCTAGAACAGAGAGGATGATGGCACTACTGGGAAATCTAGAGATGGCTTTTGTGAAATCTGCTAGTGATTATGAGCTGTTCTCTAGAGTAAGGGGAGATGCTAGCTGGGCAGTGCAGTTGCATTTTTCATGAGCCGATCGAGTGCCCATTTGGACTTGCACGGCTTTCTCTGCTGCAGCTGCACTGACTAGCTGGATGTAAGCATTGAGAATTGCACACTGCAGCTATTTAGCAAAGACGAGAACCAGCACCGATTTTTGTGTGAGAATCGCAAGTATTACCTATCAGTATTGTCTCGAAAGGCTGAAATGTGTTGCACGTGGTTCCTGAAGCTGCACCAGAATATGCGTGACTTGGGTTTAAGGGTGACCGATGATACTGTTGGGACACTGTGCGGCTTTCTGCCTCACTTCTTTTAACTGATGCATTGCCATTCCTGTGCAGCTGTGTGTATGTGCAACAACACATACTCTGAGGGGGTTGGTATCCTTTCAGGTACCTAAGAAACCACACGCTGCAGCACTGCCCACTCTCAGGCCTGTGTTCTGTTCCATTCACGCCCGTGTACTTTCTTCAAGGACTGGTTCCAGAAGCAGCTGCTCATGGACACAACACTAGTCATGAACACTTTTGCCAAATTGGTGGCATTTAATAAATGTACAAGGAAAAGTCATGCGGACTTCAGAGTTTGTGTTTTTTTTTTCTTTTGAGCTTTTGCTGTTCGTTCTCCCTCCTTGCAGTGCAAAACGCGTACGCTTAGTTCCACGCAGAGTCCATCCCCAAGCTGAGCTTCTGCCAGCCTGGGTCATCCCCCTGCTGCTACAGAGGAGAGACCACGACCTCTCCAGATGGTGCTGAGCTGCCGTGGAATGACCAAGTCTTCGTTTTCTTCCGGGCCTTTGAGACGTGCTCAACTGTTTTGGCAGCTGCCTCCCTTAGGAGCACGTGAGTGTTGGCAGGAACTGCTGTGTTGCTTGCATGGAGTGGTTTTGAAACTTGCATGGGACACAGACTCACCTGCCCTCCTCACTCTCCCCCATCCCCCAGGGAATTGTGTAGGTACTAGCTCGTTTTTTTTTCCTTTTTAAGATTTATTTATTTTTATTGGAAAGTCAGATATACAGAGAGGAGGAGAGAGAGGAAGATCTTCCATCCGATAATTCACTCCCCAAGTGAGCGCAACAGCCGGTGGACCAGGAACCAGGAACCTCCTCCAGGTCTCCCATGTGGGTGCAGGGTCCCAAAGCTTTGGGCCGTCCTTGACTGCTTTCCCAGGCCACAAGCAGGGAGCTGGATGGGAAGTGGAGCTGCCTAGATTAGAACCGGCGCCCATACGGGATCCCGGGGCGTTCAAGGTGAGGACTTTAGCCGCTAGGCTACGCCGCCGAGCCCTAGCTTGGTTTAAAGTTACGGCAGCTTGGTGTTTCAGGCTTTACCTGGTGGTAGGTGAACTTGAGGTGGTTGGGTGATTTCATTGATGTCTTACGATTTAGTGAAGAAGTGGAACTTTTAGAGGAAAAAGCAAAAAAAAATTTGATGGATACTTGCAGGGTAATGATTGGAAAAAATTGGACCTTGCACTATAGAAATGTAGTATTAAAGAGTATACATTAAGGCAAGACAAACCTCACTTAGGAGATAAGCTTTCTGTAGACTTGGCTGTGTATAGCTCTTTCTCGGGTGGACGTTCACCTGTTTTCTCCCTGCTAACTGAGCATTCCTTTACACAGCTAAGTCAGAAGCATCCTGGTCTAAGCGCTGTGGCAGTGACCTGCAGGGCTCCCTCCGTGCAGCCCTTCCGTGAGTGAGTCATAGTCTTGCTATTGTTGATGTGTGTGTTTCTAACTTGTGACTGCCAGGAAGGTTTTCTGTCTCCCAAAGAATGCCACCACTGTGCTGCGTACTCTAGGGGGTTGGGGAGGCACCTCTGCAGCCAGGATTCCTGGGAAGGGCCTGCCGCCCGAGCAGCAAACTGGCTGCTTAGGACCCGGAGGCCCACGGGGGCTGACCGCCTCAGAAGGGCCACTGGTCTTTTCGGTCCAGGATAGAAGGGAACGTTTCTGAGAGTTGAAGTGTGTGACTCGATATGCAGGGTCTGCCCGCTGCCAGGAGGCACAGCGTAAGGAACTCCCATGCAGCTTTGTATTCGAAAGAAAACAGAAAGCAGGCGGGCAACTCCGGTGCACTCCAAGTGCCATAGATCTATTTTATTTTTCAGGAAATTATATTTGTTTTTCTTTTACAAGAGCACAACAGGAACCAAAGTAAAAGTAACAGATAACAGCACTCAGGATAAATCATATCTTTAAAACAAAAAAATTTACACCTTGTCCTATATCCTGTTAGTGTTTTCATAATATGGCCATGATTGAAAAAAAAAGCAAGCATTTACAATTTTTTTGGATAAAGATTTTTTTTTATGCTAGGAATGGATTAATTGTTAACAAAATTTTATACTAATCAGGCTGATGTAAATCTATTTTGGTAACATATCACTAACAAATTTATTTTGGAAATAGATAAAAATATTGCCCCTTGATAATAAACCTTTCTTTTTTCTTTGATGCAAACAGCTAGAACACCTTTTCTTTTTTTCTTTTTGATATTCTAAGACAGAAAAAAATGGTTACTCTTCAGATTAATAAATTAGGTCATTATAATAATAAATTAATTTTTTTTAAAGTTCAGCAACCTCTGTCCAAGTATTTACAACAATACTTGAAAGTTCCTTTACAAAACAGAACACATTTTCTTTTCACATTAAGCATACTGGGTATCTGTGTCTTTCACAACAAGCATTTTTAAAAGAAAAATCAATGCACAAATGGGTCATTAATATAAAAGTGCTAAGAGCTGTTTGAAAAGTTAACACTAGAGTAGACAGTCAGTTATAATCGAGGCAAACTACAACAAACTTCCAGCTTATTGTGGACAATATTCCAGTAGTTGTTTCAAACAGTTGTTTGAAAAGAAAAAAAATCCAGGAGCTGATTAGTGATGTAGACAAGAACGGCCTTCCATGTCTGGCTGGTAAGCCAACTGAAAACCAAGCAGCAGCAAATCCAAATGCAGATGGTTTTCAAAAGGAATGCTCTCTCCATAGCCGCTGGGATGCTGGCTGCTCAAGGTGTGTATAACACACACACACTCACTCTTACACAAGCATACATTTTTTTTTTCCCAATTAAATTGCAGGTAGAATGAGATTTTTGTGTTACTCTACAATTTTGTAAGTGATGAAAAGCACTGAAATGGAATGCCTATTTATCTGCCTTTGTTCTGGTTAAAATCTCGTAAAAATACATTCAACAGGAAAACATAAATTGTATGTGTATAAATATATATGCATATATATTATATACACACGCACACAAATACTTTTGTTTTTGAAGCATAGTTACATAAATATTCCTATAATTGCTAAAGAGGCATAATTTTTTTTTCTTGAGCTTCAACAAAGGTGCTTGAATAATACACAATTTAAATGAAGTAGTTTCTATTTTGTAAATCAGTATATAATAAAGAAAAAAAAAATCCCCAGTCTTTTTTTTTTAAAGTTTCTTCTTTAAGCTAGAGCTTCAACAAAAACTATGAACAACCAACAACAGAACAGAACAAAGCAACAACAAACAAGGAAGTATAGCCCCTGGAATTGCCTGCTGTCCTCCCCTCTGTCTTCCTGCCCTGCGGGGTAAGAAGCTCCAGCGCTCACATCCAGAAATGACTGACGTCACGTTCACGTGCTGACTCGACTAGGAACTGGCTGATCAGCTTGGAAGGAAATGAAAAGCAGCAAAAAAAAGTATTAACTGTATAGATCCTTAATAACCCGCTTTGGAGAAATGTTGCTACTGCATTCCCCTTGCCTCCTCACTGCCTACTGCGGTTGTGACTGTATAGAAAAGAAACTTGTGGCTTTGACCTGGGATGGCTATCACGAGTTCTGAGGTGCTCGCCCGCTGGTTCTAAGGTGGCTATGGCAGCTGGAATGCAAGGCTTGTTTCCTGCTCCTTCAGGCCCGAGCTTGGCGGCAACCCAGTGCAGTCTCCAGAGAAACAGGCAGAAACCTCCTCGGGGCCACTGAGCTTCCATCTGACTGGATGTCTCCCCACATCACCCTCCCACCCTTTGCCCCCAACCAAACTCACTGTCCCCACCCCCAAATATCTCTACAGCTATATTACAAGCAAGTATACCTTAGTAACTTTAAAAACTTTGGTTCTAAGAAAACACTTGGTCAGTTATCTCGAGGAAAGGTGGGAATGCTTGTTCTGCACACTGCTGTAGACAAAGCCCATCCCAGTGAGTTCTTAGCGCTGTACAGCAAGTCACAATCCAATACAATCCACTAAGCAAGTGCACAAACTCTAGTTTACTTGTAAGAGCAGATTTAGCCGCTTTCTGTGTCTTAAAACCCGACCCACGTTGCCTTCCTTCACACTGTCTGGTAGAAATTGTCCGCCTGTAGGTGGTTCTGTTTTTGCATGCTGTAGAAGCCACTAAATCTTGCATCGGGTTCAGCAATTCTTAGCATTCTCTGGGAACTCTCCGCTTGGACTCTGGTTCCCTTCTTGCAGTCCACAGATACCAGCTGGTTGTTTAAGGATGAAGGCTGGTGAGCGAGAGGAGGAAACACAAAGAATGAGTTGCTTTACAGCTCCCACAACAAAGAGGAATGTAGCATGTAATTCCAGTGAGGTAGGTGTCACCATCCCTCATCCATGGGCTATTACCTCTAACTCTCATTCCAAGCACAGGAGGACTTTGATGAAGAGGCATCTGACCACGTGCCTTTAACTGCCCCACTGCAGGTGAAGGAAGACAAGTATTTCCAACACTTTGGTGTGCGGACTTGGGTTTATAAGAGGATAGGAAGATGCATGGAGATTACCACGTGGCCTGACTGTAAAGCCAGTCACTTAGGCTGTCCGATAGCGTTAAGGCTGGTCTACTTTCTGCTAGAACCTGCACACCTCTTGCACCCGATGGGTGACCTCTGTGGCAGTCGTTAAAGTGCAGAACTGTTTCCTGTCCAGCCTGGGCCTGGCACACAGCTTGTGCATAGATGTCTAAAGAAAACCAGAAGCACAGTAACTATCTGGGGAATGGCTGATTCACTAGATGATAAATTAGACTAATTATTCAGGCTGTCTTCAGTTCTTAAGATAATGTTAAATGAAAAAGGTGGAGTTGGAGGAATTATGATTTATATTCCTTTAATTTAGTTTGCTCTTGTTAAAACAGAATCATTAAGGGCCTGGCAGCGTAGCCTAGCGGCTGGAGTCCTCACCTTGAAGGCACCCGAATCCCATATGGGCGCCGGTTCTAATCCTGGCAGCTCCACTTCCCATCCAGCTCCCTGCTTGTGGCCTGGGAAAGCAGCCGAGGACGGCCCAAAGCTTTGGGATCCTGCACCCATGTGGGAGACCTGGAGGAGGTTCCTGGTTCCCGGCTTCGGATTGGTGCAGCACCAGCCGTTGTGGTCACTTGGGGAGTGAATCATTGGACGGAAGATCTTCCTCTCTGTCTTTCCTCCTCTCTGTATATCTGACTTTGTAATAAAATACATAAATCTTAAAAAAAAAAAACCCAGAATCATTAAAATAGAATCAAGGGTCTTTAGAGATCTGTATTGAGAACAATCTCTAATCTTCCCCTCTCACTGTGGAGCCTCCCTCTATCTCGTCTTAACCACCTCTGCACTGTTCCCACCTTTCTGTGCTCGCCTTGGGCACCCCTGCACCTCATTGTTGCCTGGCTGTGTCCCTTTGTGACTTCTTTCCTACTTCTACTTTACAGTGAGGAATGCCAGGCGATCAACTTTTGTTGATCAGAGATGTACTCCTGTAAAGAAGTACAACCAGGAAATTGACCGATGACAGTGAAGGATTCATTAATCAGTGGGTGATGAATAACTATCACTCCAGCCCTGGGCACGTATTAGACTTCACAAGGCCATGGACAGTAAAGTCAAGGTTTCAATAGGCAATGTAAAAGATATCAAGCAATTTTAAGGAAATGCAATAATGTAGTATTTCTCAGTTATAACTTTTCTCTGGGTGGTACCTTAGTTGGTGTTCGATACCAGCACAGCAGTGGTATCCACTGTTTCTTCTGATTGATGAAAAGAAACGCGATCAGGATCGACAGGCAGATTATTATGGGAACCACAACGGAGGCAATGGAGTCCAGTGAGGAATCTTGTGTCGAGTCCGGCCTGTTGTTGTCACCATAATTTACCTGGAGATGGCCCATATCTAAAGGGGAAAAAAAATTCCAAGCATTCATTATCTAAACCAGAATTTTTAAGGATGAGATTATGTTTTTAAGTATAGAACAGGAACCTGGTTTTATTACTTCCCATTGATTTCAGGTTAAAAGCTGATTCAAGTATAGGGTTGATCCGGAGGTCTCAGTACAGGGCAATGTGCTTTCACATGGGTGCAAAAAACAGACAGACTGAATAATACAGCAGGATACTAGCTTTAGCTAGTCAAGAAAGGACAAATTAGACAATGAAAAATTTTTATGGAGGGTGTTGTGCCACAGTGTATCAACCCACTACTCTGTACTGGAGTGCTGGTTTGAGCCCTGGCTGTTCTGCTTCCTTCTAAGGCTTCTTGAGCAGCAGGCGATGGCTAAGTGCCTGGCCTTTTCTACCGAAGCTGGAGACCTGGACTAGAGTTCTGGGTCAGCTGTGGCCACTGCGGGCATTTGGAAAGATGGATTATGTCTCCTACTCTCCTGCTCTGCCTTCCACGTAAATGAGACATTTAAAAATGTACATGATCATCTAAGATTCTGAAGTGGAAATGACAGTTTAGCTCTCTGCCTAATGGCAAACTGGAAATTAGACTAAAGCACATTCTATTTTCTGAAGGAACAGCTAAAGTGAAGTAGAACAAAAACTATGCTAGAACCTGGAGGTTAGTCTTTCAGTTGATGTTCTGGTTCTATGAACAATGCCCTTTTATAATTTGGAAAATTCACTAGGCTGACTGCATGGTTAGTCTGCTTAACTATATATAGCACAGAAAACACTCAGTTTTGTTCATTAGTGAACATCTTTTTGTTTTCCATTCTTACAGTCTGTTCAGACAGCAATAATGCTGAATATATACCAACTGGGCACACAAGTTTACGTGGCCTTGTGACATAGAAGCCATTGTATTCAGGTTTTCCCAAGTGGATCAAAAAACGGTTTAGTGAAAGACACAGGCCATCAGTTAAACAGGAGTAAACTCTTGGAAACGCTGCTCACTAACAGCTTTGTGGTATTAAGGTTAGTTTAAAATCCAGATTGTTATTGATATGCTGTATGGAAGCGTTCGGGGAGGAAAAGGACTGGGTAGAGAACATTCTTAACATCTCAGCTAGCGCCAATGGTGACGTTTTACAGGAAGAGGAACAAGGAACCCATTCTATCAACACCAGGAATTGCCAAAAATAACAAAACATGTTATTGATGCATTTAGGTTTGAGATACACAATAAAGGGATGAATTTTTAACCTTGCAATATTCTAAATGATATTAAAATGTGACTTTAGAAATTATGTGTCATTCAGGAAGATTAAGGAAAGCCTTGCTGAAGAAAATATCTGCGCTGTTGATAAAATTCTGTCCTTTGGTTCTGTTTTGGTGTAATAAGCAAGCCATCAAAGTGAGCTCTGGGCTTTCTGGCAACCACAGGAACACATGGAACAAGCAGAATCAATATGATTCACAATGTCTTGAAAATGAAAACAAATTACTTGCCTTGGAGAAATACACATTTTCTTGCTACTGACATATGAGGAAACATCACTTCATAGCAGATTCTGTGTAACGAACAGACCCTCAAAAGGCTGCAAGAAGTGAGGTTATTCTTGTGACTGAAGCCTGGTGTCTAACATTGGCCGAGCGAATACAAGTGTGATACTGAGGCACATTCCGTCAGAGCAATTACGTAAGGGGCCAAAACACTGGGACCAGGAATTTGGCTCCCTGGTCATCTGGCCTGGTCCAAGCATAACATTTAGAGTATCTAGAGTAACAGACCATTAATCTCTCAAGCAATGAATATTGCCTCTTCCAAAACAAACTACAAAATTATACAGTGATAATTCTGGAAATGAACTGGGGGTAGGCAGGAGGCAGTAGTGAGTCACGGCTTAGAAGCTGACTTTTGTAGAGAAAGTAGTTCTAGCAGAGTTTCAGCCTTGCTCTACCATGTAGTTTTTAACAGACCAAATAACGTCTTCGTTGTATACAACAAGGAAGACAGAGAAGAGAAAAAAAAAAAAGGCCTGGAATAAACTTAGTGACTCAAAAAAATCAACAAATTGAAGTGTCACCGAGTGAAGCTGCCCTGGAGCAGAACGTAGCATAATGCAGAGATGCTTAGGACAGAACCCACAGGGCAGGTACGACTCGATTATCAGTCTGCCCAGAGAGCTGGTTCAGTTTTCAGAGACGGCCTAGAAATTCCAGATACTGAAGTGCTGAGGTTAGAACTTGTTTCCATCGTCACAAATTCTCTGAGCATGTTGGACCAAGAAGATGACATTCAGCTACCTGCAGGATAATTTTAACCAGGTGTGGTCTTTATTCCAGCCAAACAGTTCTTACTGGTGTCATTATTTGAACTGAACGTAGGCAAGCTACCTGGACATACTCAAGCAATTTTAAAAAGTAGTAACAAAGCTAAAAGTAGATCCCACAGAGGACTACACAGACGTCGGTTGCCTGGAGGCTTACCTCTTGGGAGGTGAATAATGTCGTTTTCACCTGGCGTGGGCCACAAGGGAACTTCCAGATCAGTCTCTCCGTGACGGTTTGTCTTCTCTATAGGAATATTGGTTGGCTCTGGGACATACATTTCTAAAAGAAAGACAAATTTTTCCTAAGAGATGATGGAGAAGCTGTCAGCGTTCGTATTCCCAATCCACAGTATTCGATACAGTTATTTAATGCATTCATGAGACCTAGTTTCTCCGTTCACATCATTAGAATCTCTAGCTTTGCAATGGTGGAAAACACGTGACATCTGAAAGAGTACAGTTTTCAACTAGCATCAAAACCCACCACTTTTCCCCGTACGATGGTGTTGCCTCGACAGCCTAAGTGGACTGGGGACTGATTCGAATCGAATGATTTCTCTTTCCATCACAGTTGAATATTGCACTTTAATAACTGTTGGTCTCTAATCCCTGAATGTGAAGTCATTTATAAAAATGTCATCAGTTTGAGAAGGCTACAGCATCATTCACTCCTCATGCATAGCTTGGCCATTCCTCCCTGCCCCTCTATTGATTCCCCCCTAAAGGCAGAATGGTTGCCCTCAGGAGGTGCTGCCTGAATTAAGCCTCATGTGTTCGTGATGTTACCGCTAGAACCATCTGGACAGGAATTGAGCCCCAATACATTATCTAATTTGATCATACGTGTACCTTGATTCAAAAAAGGATACAACATGAAATAAAACAATATCCCTTTTCTTTCAAATATCATGTCTGTTTTTTCTCTCAAGTCCGGCTCTAACAGGGACCATAGAGGGAATTCAGAGCTTTTCTCAGTTCCTCAAATACATTTTCATTTCTTTACTCCATGTGACAACTAGCCCACCATTTTATAGTGAAGAACTATTTAAGAAGCTCTGTGTTCAAGATGTGACCATGTACTTCCTCTTGAATGTATCCTGCCGTATTAGCTGACTCTAAGACGTTATTCAACATTATAATCCTACATGCTCACTATCGCCTGATTCAGGCCAAAAGAAAATACATCACTTGTACATTAAAGAAGGATTAAGAATCCTTTTTGATCACAATCACCATTTTGTATCCCAAAGTTACCATGTCTTCAAGAAACAAATCCAAGAGGAATTTCAGGTAAGCGGAAAATAACAGAAGGAAGTACTTGAGCCAACTTTCTGCTGTGGACTAAGTTCCCAGCCAGAGAAATAAACTGAGAAATAAATGTCAGCTGCTCAACATTATGTATCCAGTAACTGTCAGAGCTGGGGTCCATTTCTGCTGCCTCCAAGAATAAAGTCACTGCACCCTTAGCCTCCTGGTCATACTCTTAAATTACAAGTCTTTGCACATGGCAAGAACTGGGAGCTCTTACAGTTCCTAAATTGTCAGTCAGTGGGTCCTGCAGCTCTGAAGTTAAAAAGTGAATTTAATGAAACTATTATTCACAGGAGCAAGGGCCTGAGAATAAACCATTGGTTTTCAATTTTTTTCCTGTTATCAGTCAATCTGAAAAAGCTTATAAAAACACACTGATATCTTCTATCTTGATTTGACGGGTCTGGGCCAGATGATGCTCAGAAGCATGTGTGTGTAGGGTGATGGTGTTTAACCCACCCGCTGAGAGATACTGGCATGAGGTACGGATTTCCTGGATGAATTTTTTTAGGGGAAAATTCTGTCATTACGTGATACCTTTCAGTGCCCGCTCCCTCCCTAGTGCAGTCTTCCTGTTACAGTAGGGCTAGCTTGTTGCTGGCTTCTGAGCAGTGTAAAAGGCAAATAGATCTGGCCCACAAACCTGTGAATGCCAACAGCTAAGTAACGCGTGCAGGGGCCCAGAGCTGGGATCAACCCTGTGTCTCCAGGGTGCGGCCAGTGGAGCAGAAGCTCTGGCGCACCTGTGCCACAGAGCTGCCTGTGGGTGGACTTCAGGGAAACTGCCAACACAGCAGAGACTTTGCACAGAGGGAATGCTCTTGCTGCAGGGTTTTAGCAAAGCTGCAGCTGGCACTGGCAGGGCCAGTTAGAAGGCTGCATCTCAAGTGAAGGGGGGGCGTGTGTCTTCAGTCATTTCTTGAGCATGTGCCGCATGGCAGGTACTGACTTAAGTTCCAGAGGTACAGCTGTGATCGAGACCAGTGCTAGTCCTTGTGTGCCTGGTGGTTTGTTCTCAGTGGCCTACCTCCATGCCAGCCCAGCACATTCCAAGCCACCACATTTCCTTCTCCATCACAGGTTAGTTACAGCTCCAGTTCAGAGCCCTTGGTTCCAAGGGAAGAGAGTCAGTGCCTTTTCCTTTGAATGTAAGACAGAAGCTGCCTTTCAGTACTTCTGCCAAAAAAAGACTAAATCTTTTAGCAAAAACACTTCTTTGGGGAAGCAAACAGAAGTGGAATTTCCATGCCTTGACCTAGGTCTTCCATGTCCAAATCTACATCCACCCTAGACTCTGAAATACAAACCATGGCACAGACCTGCTGGTGCTGCAGAGGGACAGAGCCAGAATGATGACACAAAAGTACCCAGGCAGGCCACTCAAGCCATGGGCACAGGTCACATTTAGGACTCATCCCTGTGGTCCTGTTTGATATGAGCTTTAGAAACTAAACAAACCAACCAATTTCCTGGAAGTTAGCTTCCCTTTAGAGGCAGCTGGGTCGCTGGGAGTCACTTTCCTTAAAATGTGCCTTTCTGGGATATGGGGCAGGATGCAAGGGGCTCACAAGGGAGCACGCCCCTTCGTGGGGAGATTGGAATGGGGAATTTCACGTCTGCTTACTTGCTGTTACAGTGATGTTCCTGACCTTCCTGAGTCTCAGCTTTGTCCATGAAATAACCACTACAAACCACCTAGGCAGCTCACAGGTTGTACCTGTATGTGGAGATGCTACAGGTACACTTGGAAATGTACCTATGAGGGGAGACACCTGCAGGAGAGGCAGGGGAGGCCACTCGGAATGCCAGCTGCGTCATCTATAGGACACGGCAAGGTTTCTGATAGCTGCAGATGCTAGAGGCTGCCTCTACCATAAGAAATGGAAGCCTGGACTGTGAACCAAGCATCTCGACAGAGATCACACAATGAACTGGTTAAATTCTGGGACAGGAATTCGGCTTTCCCAGCAGCCAGCTCTTGAGCAGATCCTCACAGAAGGTGGCAAAAGCTGACTGACTGCAAAATTTGCTTAGAGATAAGATGGAGAAGTAATTCATCAATAATACGGCAGATACTGAAGGGAGACTTAACAGAAATTAAGCTTCAATGCAACAGTGAATCCCTGAACAGTCCCTGGAGAAGTCTGGTGGTGAATAGAGGCTAGCAGTACCTGTAGTCTCATTAAGCTCATGAGCCACAGAGAATGGATATTCACCACAACCTCAGCTTGGATCCTTAGACTGACAGTATCATTGGAGCATTTGCAATGTGCCTTACAGGTGTCCGGGCCTCTGATCTCTTAGTCTCTCTGGCCCACCTTGGTCACTCTCCCCAGATGCCTCTGATCATGTCATTCTGTCCAGAATGAGTATCCTCACTGCCTGCAAAGGTTTCACTCTGCACTTGGTAATGGAGGCCCTTTTCTGACCTTACCCTGTGCCACTAGGATTCAATGCCTCAGGAACATTAGCCTTCATGTTTTCCATCTTAGGATCTGTGGTCAGACCATCATCTACTCACCAAAGAAGAGAAACCACCTGTCCTCAAGGTCTAGCTCAAAACTTCTGTCTTTGAAACCCTTCAAGGCTATTGCATGTCACAATAAAATTTGATTTCATCAACTTAGCATTCACGTTCCACATCAGAATTGTGCAACCTTTGTCTCCAATTCACCCCTCCCAATCTCTTTTGAAAGACTGAAACTGCTCCTGTCAAATCATTACAACAAATTTTTGCTCCAACTTTTAGAGACTGAGCAGGTAAGGAAGGACTAGCCAAGGAACCAGGGGAGCAGCATCAGAACAAAGGAGGACACTAAGCGGTTATCTGGAAGCCCAGTGCAGCGAGGGTTTCAGGCAGCATGGAGAAAACTGCTGACTCAGATGCTGTTACTAGCAGTCAGCGGAGAAGTGGGAACCAAATGCCATACACTGAACACCAGCCTTTCTAGGGAATAAATGTACCTTCTTAGGAATGCTTAATTGGGGCTGGTTTGCACAACATGTAAACAAAAAGCCATCGTTTGCAGGGCTCAATTAAACAATGAGTTGAGCTAACCGCCCCATGTTATCTTTGCACAGTACAGATGCTCTTTGAAACTGGCATGAATGCCAGTTTAATGAATTGAACAGAGCAGGACTCTTGTGTACTGCTTGAAACAGCACAAGCATCCAGGTTCCCTACAACTCAGGAACTCCACGGGATCGTACCGTGGAGTCGTTGTGCTTTGTACTGCCTTGGCTTAGAGGATCAGATGGTGGACACAACCCAGGGACGGTCATGGTGAGGGCCAAGGTCTTGCCATTTCTGGCAGCAGGGGGTAGAGGAGCTGTTCTGGCAGGAGCCACAGACAGGAGAACTGGGAGAAGGTGTTGGGGAGGTTCTGGACAGTGGTATGGTCTTAGGTTTGAGATAAAGAGACTGAATGACACCACTGAGAAGCAGGAAAGGGTCGTGGGACTCACACGGCCAGTGGAGGAGTGTGGAAGGCTGCAGAGAGAGCTAGGGGCTGGAACATGACGGACTGAAGGAAGAGACTGTAACAGGTCTTCAGCATATTCCTTACTGTCTCATTTGAACATTTTTCACTCGGCTGGTTCCATGCTGCACTAAAACCAGGCAGGTATCTTTAGTCAGTGACACAAAGCTGTGTTGTCACTAAAATTTAGAGACTGGGAATCCCAAGAACCAAAATCTGGCCTTCCCCTGAATGATCAATTTTGCAAGCTACGTTGGCTCCTTGGGTGGGGAGGGCAGAGCTTTGGGGGAGAAATGCCTTCAGGGCTGACATGTTAGTAGGAACTCTGCGATGTGTAGGTAGGTTCTGAGTCCGTTCAATGTCAGTATTACCACTTGACAAACGGAAGGATAGTGGCTTAGATACCTGGACACATTGGGCAGCAACTTCCTTCCACGTTGATGGGCTCGACACAGGGCAGCGGGGGGCAGCTGACGGTAGAGCAGAGAGTCTGGCCCTGCAGGCAGTAGCAGTGTGTGCAGCTGTCAATGTCCCACCGCTCCTCATCGGCGTAGGCCTTCCCACTGAAGTGGCACACCGCCTTCTTAGGAACTGTGTCTTCTAGTGGAGAGAACAGCACAGGGTGGAATCGCTCAATGTGATAGCGCACAATGCCTAATTAGACCCAAGAACTCAAGGGCCATCACATGGGATAACCATGCTATGCTGTAGGATTTCAGAGTCTGATGAAGCTGTGGTATCCCCCCCATCCCCGAGGCCATTTTCCTAAGAGGATCTTCTGAACTCTCACTGGGGGGGCGGGGCAGAACCTGCTCCAAGGCCACTGAAGCTAACACAGAGCGCTGTCACCAGCAGCTGGGACCCCCAGGGAAATGGCATTGGTTTGTCATACAGAAAGACACAAGGGTGAAACGTCTAGCTGAGTCCATTGACAGAGACAAGCTCAACAAGTCTTTACTTAATCTTTTTTGTTTTGTGTTGGTCAATGATAAGGATGATAAGGATCCCTAGATATGAATAGCAAAGAATGACAACATGTCATGTCATGCCAAATTTAGGTTTCTTCTACCAATTTAGAGAAGAAATCAGCACCTGTTTCATTTCCCAGTGATGCTTCATGGTTTCTCTCTCACCACCAACAACGATCCCCTGTGATGGCTGGTGTCCTTTCTGCTTCCCCCCCCACCCATTCTACATTGCCATCCTCCTTTCCTACATCTCTAACCTTTCTTTGAAAACTCCTTCCTCTTATTAGCTACGTAAGTCACTAGTGGTCACATTTTACAGCCAGTCTAGAACTCAAAATGGGGGCCCCCGTAAGACCCAAGTGACTAAACATGGAAATTGGAGGACACCAGGCACCTGCGCACGACTGAACTGACCAGTAGCCAGGTAATATTTACCAATGGGGGAGGTTGCCCAGGTACTAAAGCCTGTGACGTTTGCCAATAATATGTTAAAAACTATACAGGAATTGGGGAGCAAAGTTCCGGAGGAAAGCAGTGATTCCAGACCTAGGGCTCGGGGGCTCTTCCTTAGAAGGCATCTGGGAAGCTCTTTAGGGAATATATTTATTGAGGAGACACAAAGGAGGGAACCCAGCACCTTTGAGGGAGCAGGGTCTTCTCTGAGCAGTTCAACCTGGGGCCCAGGGTGCGGAGTTGGCTGGCAGTGGCTGTGGGTGAAATCCCAGTGCAAAGCTTCAGACTGGGTTTTGCATAAGGCGGGTCACAGGTGGAAACAGTTACACATCTGTCTTGGGTCTCTGCGCTTTCCTATCAATTACTCAGATACAGGAGCCTTTTAAAATGGCACTAATATTCTATGAATGAGCTATGTTTAAAAAAATGATTAGTCCCAACCCATGGAAAATGTTATAAGCCAGCACAGCAAGAAAGATTGAGTGTTAAAATTGCATAATCTGTTTCTCCACATTTTTCTATTATTTTTCCTCACTACTGCTTAAGGTTCAGTGACATCTGAGTAATCATGGGTGGGTCTAGTTCCAGTAACATAATCTCCCTGCCCTCTCTTTTTAACATCTAAACATGCACTTCACTGTATTTGTGAATATTTCACAGAAAGTCTTCTGGTGCACTGATGGGCTTTTAAACCAAACCCACGGATTTAACTTTTCTCTGATATGGAATTCTCATAGGAGGCGACTTCATCAAAATACACAAAATGTACATGTGTTAAACTGAGTCATCCAATGATGCAAACTCAAGTAATATTCTGATCTCTGGCCAACATTTCCTGGAGTCCCCTTATTCAATCCAGTCTATTTCACAGAGACTTTTTCTTAAAGGAAGTATTTTCTCAGAAAGTAATACTACTGATTCTATTTTAATTCATATGCTGGATCAACATCACTGAATACAATCTGAGTAACTGTATTACTGTGCGGGGGAAATTAGGAAACAGTAGGTTAAGCCACTTGCCGCATTTAATCCATCTCTTTCTGCTGCACCTTGCCTCCATGACATCTTTTCTGCTCCCCTTTTGGAGCAGGAATGAAATGAGGTAAACATAGGAAGGTGAGGACTCTGTAGAAAGAGGTTTGCCTCAAGGTCAAGTACTGATCTGTATTTTCTTAAGAGCTAGATAAAGATACTGATTTCATTAGTTAACAAATTAATACCTCTAATATCTGTGATGTTAAAGTTATATCTAAAAGTAGGTCAGTATGACAAGAGCACTCGTTGATTCAGGACTCCTCAATGCTAAAAGCACACACTGTTCTGACTCCGAGGACTGTGCAGGAGTGGTGGAAGGCCTCCCTCAAGCCCAGGAGCACCACTCCTATTACTAGGACTCAGATATGGAGCTGCACCACGCAGGAGGGAAATTGCTAACTCTGCTGGAAGGCTCCACTCAGGACTTGATGTTTGAATTTCCACTGGAGGGATGAGCTGGAGGGCCAGTATTCTATGCAGAAGGTGATGTGTCCAAAAGCTTGCCACACTGGAAGGAGGGTGGCTAAGTGTCAGATGTATAGAGTGTTTGGTTGGAGATGAGACTGGGATCATTTAGAAGACCCTCAATGACGATGGAGAAATTGGGATCCTTTCCTATTAAAGGAGGGGAGGGGCCTTATGAGCTTTGATCTTCTGAAGAGAATGCTGGAATACAACAATCTGGAAGTATAAATGAGATATGGATGGGAGGAGGAGGGACGCATGGAGGAAGACCCTGTCTCCTGCACTGGAGTATAGACAGAGGAAAGGCCACTTCATAAGCCACTTTCCTGCTTCAAGAAACAATCAGCTGATGGCTTTGTCAAACTACTTCAGACATTTCACTGGGCCACCCTGAGTCAGAATGGTGGACTCAGCCTGTGAGTCAACAGGCCCTAAAACCCAATACATTTCACTCAGTCACCAGAAGCTAAAGCCAGTGCTAGTGGCATGAGTGTGTGAGTTAACAGGCAACAACAGCGGTATCACGCATTATTTCTTTAAAATGTTTATATTCCTCTTAAAGGAATATAAATCATTCTATTCCTAATCATTCTACTATTAGTAATCTTTTCCAAGGGAATAAGCAGAAGAGGCCCAAGTTGTATGGGCGGATGTTTACCTACAATATTATTTATGATAGCAAGATATTGGGGAAAACGATGACAATAAGGGAGTATTTAAATGAGTCATGCTGTGAGCACTTGAACAGATATGGTGTGGCTATTAGAATGCATCACGGGGTGAGTGCTGTGGCAAAGTCGGTTCAGTCACCTCTTGGGATCCCCGTATCTTCCTGTTAATAAGAATCCTGGGTGGCAGCAGTTGATGGCTCAAGTACTGGAGCTCCTGTCATCCAAGTGGGAGACATGGATGGGGTTCCAGGCTCCTGACTTGGACCTGGCCCTGGTCCAGTTGCAGCTGTTGTGGGTGTTTGGGTAGTGAAACAGCAGATGGAATATCTCTCTTTCCGATAAACTAATAAACATTAGGAATGTATCATGAGTAGTTTAAGCTCAGACATATAAAGCAGAAACTTAAAAGTTGTCTAGAAAGGAGAATATTCACAGTGATTGTTATGTCACTGGTGTATATTTTTTCTTTTACAATAAACATGAGCATTCTCAGTAATGAAGCAAAGATATGTAAAACAGACATCTCCGACCTACGGCTGCACACACGTGTTTCACTCATGTACATGCAGTACACACTTACGCACATGTACAATAATACTGAAAGGATAAACTCAGGACCTGGTGTGTAATGTGGCACTTTCCAAATGATGCCAACCCACTTAGAATTTTAGTCAATTGTAAGGAAATACAAGTATAAGCAACACTGCAGACCAAATTCTGAATTACACCATAACCTTGTATACTGTCAATATGCATTCAGCAATTGTATGAAATCATCATCTAAAAGAATATTTACCACACACTGTAAAAGACCAACTAATCAGGATGCCTTGGAGGTGATGAGCTAGACCAAGAACTTCTAACTACCTGTTAGAGGAAACTCAAGTTCCTCCCTGCATGTAGGGTAGGTCCTCAGAGCCACAGAGTCCCGGGGGATCCTGAAGCCACAGAAGATCATCCGCTGTGGACAGAGGGCCAAACATGGCCCTGGTTACCAGAGAATCTCACCAATTTGTTTCATTGAAGCTCCACTCATTGCCAATGACCTCAGAAGCACTCCACCTTCAACTTCAGTTCTTTTGCAACAAAGTTAATTTAGATTTGAGAACAAGAAGTTAACAGGCTCAAAAAACTGGAAGTACTGTCTAAGTACAGCATAAAGACCAAAGTCAATCAGCTGTACTGACAGAACCCTGTTTGCGTTGTCTCAACAAGCGGTGAGGCTTTCTGCCTCTGGCCATTCGACTTTTCCAAGAGCTGGTTCTCAATCTCCCAGTTAGAGTGAGCCCCAATTAGCAGTGGATGACTCTCAGGGCTGACAGGAATCTCCAATCAAGCCTCTAAGCCACATGGAGATGTCAACTGTGACATACTCCCCACTAATGCCTGTGGGTGGTGGTTTACTTTGAGACGCCACATTTAATCAGTTTGAATCACAGTTATCAGGACATCTTACAAGTCAATTTTCTTTCTTTGAACATGCTTCAAAAACAAAGCCACCTGTAACCCTAATGGAGAAGTCTTGTTTTATGGAAAAGTACTACCTAATCTTCACCATGATGGCTGCTATCTAGCCCACATTAGCCTGGAATGGATTTTGGGTGATGAAGTTTTATAGGAATATTTTTGCTTTTGACCAAGTTCCACTTGAAAGCCGAATGAGTTCAACATTAGAGGCGTGAGGGTATGAAGTTTAGAGATGGTGGGTTCTGGCATTCCCATTCCCTGTTTTTCCCTAGAGACACTGGCTCCTTGAATGGTATGCTTGAATTATCTGAGAAAGCTCCATCAGGAAGTTTTCAAAATTTTTTGAAGTAGGAGACATGGCCACTACTACTCCGCAAGTTGAGATTCTAAATAACTAAGGAATCCATAGTAATCTTTGTGAGGGAACAGCATATTCTCACTGTTAGTAGACAGGGACACAGAAAACAAGCCCAGGAATAGCCAGCTAAAATCAATCAAATCAGTTTATATTTGCCTATAGAGTTAATGCTGACCACCATATTTACCACTCCAACTTAGTTTGTGCTGAAAATGACACTAGGCTTATTCTTCAATACCTAATAATAGCCATTACTTTGACTTACTGAATGCAAACTGCGTACCCAGTTCTGTGTTCAGCATCTCATATTAATTCTGTTCGACTTCCATAGTTGAATGGGACAGGATTTTTGTCTCATACAGAAAACTGAGTAAGTCACTGGCTCATGATTCACATCTAGGAAGCTGCAGTGAATCTTTTCCACCGTCCCCAAGCACCTTCTGCCTGACCTGTCCCAGGCAGGCTGCTAACAGGTTGGAGGATCACTTTCTGCACAGATGTCAGCGCCACAAAAACAAGAGCTGCTCCTGCTCACTGTCTTTGGCATGTGAGCAATTCTTTCAACTGATTGCTGTGGGCCCCTGGCAGGGCCTTGACCAGGAATGGCATTAGTCTCTGTCCCTCTCACAATACCCCATTGTCCTGGCTCTGGGGAAGAGGATTAGAGGACAGGCTCCAAGAAAAACAGGGGGTATGACACTAATACAACTAAGTTTATCTTTAAGATAAACATACCAGGAGCTACATATCCAAGCAAATGGGATCCCTTTCTAAGCAGTTCGTGCTGAGCCTGTAAATGCATTCCAATGACACTGCAGTGGCTTCCTTCCACTCTGGAATTTTCCTTTGGCCCTAGATGCCATGGCCAACCTTTGAAACCCTCAAGGAAGCCAATGATTATGTCATGGTCATACCTGGCTTTAGATCAGCTTTGGTATTTCATGTACATGACTCTGGCCTCTATCTGAAAAAAATTTTTTGAGCTAAAGTTGACTTCTGGCTTATTTTGGAAACCAAGCCCCAGTTAAGGATGGAGATGTGCTTCCACGGCCATAATCCACACCTGAGTCATGAGTCTGGTGCCCTTCCCTCCTGGTGGCTCCTTCAGTGGGGCCATATGACTCATGGAGCAGGCACATGTGTGACTTTCCTTTTGTGGATTCAAATATGAACAATAACAACAAAAATCAATATCTTTCAGTGGTAAAGTCAGAGAATTTCTGCCTCTTCATTTTCCCTCAATTCTGGTTCCTATGAAAGGGGCAGGGGAGGAACTGGTAAGGTCTTGCTTTAAAGTGCTAACTCCTTTTCATTTCTTCAACTGTTTTAACTTCATTATCTTGTATCTTTTCCAGATAGGAAAAGTCTTACAAGGCCTTGAAGGCTGGGCTTCAGTGTTATTGTTGAGTAGCTGAGATGACAGCAGAAAACTGGCTAACAGCTCAGGGGAATTCTGAGCTGTGTCTCTTTCCTTTGCAAAGATCCAACCTGCTACCCGAGCAGTCACCGATGTGGCAGCTCATTGTGCTGACCGGGATCAAGACTCGTCTTAACCCCGATGAGAAAGCATCCAGACTGTCCCCTCTCCTATGTCCAGAAAGGACACAAAACCAAGGTTCACTCCAACTATGCCTGTGGCTGTGGCTTTCAGTTTCTGCCTAGGTGGTAACTCTCATTCTAAACCTGGTCTGGCAGTTGTGAAGTCAGACCCTGGTGTGGCAGTAGCTTCCTGGGAGAAAGTTAGGCAGCTCATACATTGCATCATTTCTACCGGCTCTCCCGGGTACTATACAGAAAAGCAACTTATGCAGGATCTGGGTGGCAATGAAGCTAAAAACAGCTCTGATTCTCAGAACCCCAGTGCAAAGCAATCTCGCACACGACTCTGGGAAGGTACCTGCTCCTTTGCAACATGGGGAAGGAGGACTGTCTGAGGGCACTGTTGAACGTGTCAAGGGTTGGGTAATGACATACACAGTAGCACTGCTACTAACCTTCCATCTAGGTCTTTCAGTTTGAAGTTTGACAAGTTCAAAGACAACTTCCGTACAATTATTTAAACAGGTATGAGGTGCGATGCATATTAATGGGTGAAATGAGGTTTAGAAAAGGGAAAGGAAAGGATGAGCTGCGAGGCAAGCAAAGCCACCACCTGAGGTGCTGGCACCCCCCACAGGTGCCTATTTGAATCCTGGCTGTTCCACTTCCCATCCAGCTCCCCTGCTGATGTGCTTGAGAAAGCAGTAGAGGGTGGTCCAATGGAAAGGCAGCTGAGCCTTCCTACTTTAAAATTTTTGGTTTACATCTGCCATACAGTACAAACCTTCTCTAGCTCACAAAGGAAAGAAGCACCATCTCTTCTTCTGAATTTTACTTCTTCTTAATAGACAAAGCACCACAGTTCCTGGCCTCTGAGGTCTTTTTCATTTCTACATCACATGTCAGTCACATGTCAGGTGTGAACAAATGGAGTGTGTGTACCTCTTGAGGATGCAGCTTCATTTTTTTTTAAGATAAAGAGACTTAAGTAGAAATTAAAATGAAGCAAGTGTCCGAATGAATAATATAGAAGTCATTAACAAATGTGCAAAGACTCATGCATGTAAAAGATGCTGAGCGGAACACACTGGCTCCATGGGCCTCTACAGACCAGAAAATAACATCAAGGTGGAACTCAGTGGAGGTCTTACTGCTCATGAATGCAGGCAATGCAATGAGGCAGAGCTCTAATACACAGCAATTCTGTTAGTGAATCATTACAGGTTTTGGCTGGAATTGCAGAAAGTTTATGGACTTAATTAAAACCTTGCATATTTTACCTTATGACGTTTAACTTCTAATAGCAAAGCATCTGATCTCAATCTATCTTCACAAAAAGAAAGAAAAATCGAGATGAATGTCATGTAAGCTGACTCCTATCTCTAAATGCCTTATTTTAATCACTCTGAAAGCCAAACTGGCCAGTTTCAAGACCTTTCTTGGAAACATCCTTTTTGCTCAGCTTTATTCCATCTACTTCTTGGGATGGGAAGTGTAACTCTAACGGTAAAGACAACTTTTCAGTGTCCTCAGCATGCTGGGAAGAATAGGCCCTACATTGGGGTCCAGGTGACAGAGGAAACAGAAATGTTTGTGTTTCAGGAACCACACTCACATCAAACTGAAACACCTACCTGCCTGATCCCCTTCTCAAGCAAAGAAGATGCAATTTGGAAATCAGAGATTCAACCTGGCACTGAGTTCTATTATGGGTTGATTAAGCATTTCCTAGAGAGAAGAACCATGTCATTTCCAACTTTAACGGTAGCCTCATCTCATGGCAATGTCCACCATCCAAGGTGCATCTATAGGTACATGCAGATCACACACAGAGCTCAAGTTGGGAATGTATCAGTGTAGTAGTGTCAAAGGCAGGCAGGAAGGAGCACTGGAAAATCAAGGTGGCAAAACAAAATGGGGGGGGAAAACCAATAGCAATGTCCTTCAGGGCTAAGAAGCAGCTATCCATGTCAGAGCACAGTATCTTGTTAGGACTACCTTGAGGCAGAGGTTGGCTCTGTGGTTCAGTAAGTCCCCTGTCCCTTGGGATATCTAGATTCCATGCTGAAATGCCTGAGAGTGAGTCCTGGCTCCACTTCAGAGCTACCTACCTGCTAATGAACCTAGATGGCAGGTAGTGGCTCAGGCGCTTTGATTCCTAATGTCTATGTGCGACACTAGGACAGCTTTGGCTTCAGCCTGGCCTAACCCTGCAAGTTACAAACATCTGGGTAGTGAACAGGTAGATCGATGACCTCTCTTTTTTTTCCCCTTGGACTCCTGCATTTTAAATACATACATACATTCACAAAAATAAAACCACTTAAAGATGACTGTCAAGTGGAACGCACTGGATTCCCAGAGTGGCCAGTTTCAGCAGTGAGAAGAGATATACATCATCCTGTCTCAGCTCAAGTTCTGCCAGAAAAATCTCCCCAGCGGCTTCCTGAGTGTCCTCATCAGGAGGGTCTTCCCTGTCCACAACTACTAGTGGGTACAAGAGCAGGTTTGAGATCCTGGATAGAAATGAGAAAAGTTCATGCTTGTGTGTGTGTCCCTGGCTGCAGCAGTTCCAGCCTCCTTCTACACGATGTCCGTCAAATAAAAACCTCAGGCCTGGTGCGGTAGCCTAGTGGCTAAAGTCCTCGCTTTGTGTGTGCATGCTGGGATCCAATACTGGCACCAGTTCATGACCCGGCAGCCCTACTTCCCACCCAACTCCTTGCCTGTGGCCTGGGAAAGCAGTCGAGGATGGCCCAAAGCTTTGGGACCCTGCATTACACGCATGGGAGACCCGGAAACAGCTCCTGGCTCCTGGCTTTGGATTGGTTCAGCTCCAGCCATTGCGGCCACTTGAGGAGTCACTCAGTGGGTAGAAGATCTTCCTCTCTGCCTCTCCTCCTCTCTGTATGTCTGACTTTCCAACCAAAATGAATAAATCTCAAAAAAAAAAAAAAAAAAACACCAACAAACAAAACAAGGGGGGGTGGGATTTAAGAGACAGACCAGTGGTTTGTCTACATTTACTACCAGAACAGTTTCAATTCTGTTTACACAGACCTGGGTGGGTGGAAGGCAGAGTTTGCAGGAAAGATAACTGAAGTGAGAAGGGGGGTTGCTTGTGCGAGGTGCTTCCTACAGTGCACGGTAGGAACTAAAGAAATGGAAAGCAAGCACTGTTTATGTTTGTTATGATTGCTTTAGGTTGAGTTCTAGTCAACCCCTGCACACTACAACCACATTTCAACTTCCACCTTCTAAACAATGCACAGGAAAGCATTCCGTTTCCCCTTTTGGTTACACTTGTCTCCTGCCATTCAGATCACTCCAGCACTGGGACCATGTGAGCTTTGGCATGGAAGCCACAGCCGTTAACAACTCTGTAGTCCACGGGGGAGGGCAAGTGTCACAGACTCAGTGTCCAGGAACCACAGCATTTCATACACAGTGTATACACAGGTGCCTCAAATGGGACCAACCTCTCCGACTTGGCAAAAAATAACATAGCCGTGCTACAGAGAGCAGGCCGATTCCACCTGCATCACAATAAGACAACCACAGATGACTAAAACTGGAGTGGGCAAGGGGAGGTGCACCATCAAGACATTATCTAAAATATTCGCAATTGGGACAGGAGTGCAGTACAGTGGTGAAATTGCTATTTGGCAAGCTCACATTCCACACTGGAATGCCTGATTCAAGTCTGAGCTAGTCGGCTTCCAGCCTAATCAGCTTCTGGGAGGCAGCAGACGATGGCTCACTTGGGTCTTTGTCGTTCACGCAGGAGACCCACACAGTTCCCTGGCTACCAGCACTGAGGTGTGATCCAGATGCCTCCCTCCCTCCCTTCCTTTCTCGCAAATAAAATGAAAATTTTTGAAAAATGAAAAAAAAAAAAGAAATAAAAAAGCACCAGAAATTATGTCTTTGAAAAATTTAAGGAGAAAAAGAAAAAAAGGAAAGGAGAGGAGGAGGAAAGAAGAGAAAGAGGAAGGGAAGTATAGTTATGTCCTTAGACTTGTACTTAGGAAATCCATAAAATCTGTTCTCTTCATGTTAATAAAAAATAAAAAAACAAGTTACACAGAAATATCCTTATCTTTCAAAAACTCATCATTGAGTTGCAGTATGTAGGCCTTTGTAGAAAGCTAGGGACTACAAGTAACAGTGGATACCAGAACGTATCTGATGCCATGTTACTTAGACTACAGCAGCATGCCCTACACTGGTTTACTGTTTATAAGGTACTTTCATCTACGCCCATCATGTTACAATTTTCACAGCACATCTCTAAAGCATAGGGCAGTGTCTTTCCCATCCTACAGCTGAGGATACTGAGTTAGGGTCACAGCTCAACAGCAAGACATGGCTAGCCTGGGACAGAACCCTGAGCATACTATTGGCTACAGGTAATTTTTCTTTCACTGTGCAGAGGTTTTTAATTTTAAGAAAATACACTGGAGAAGGAATTGCAAAAAACTTTCCAATGAAGATGCTAGTATTGTCAAATTGCGATTGAAAAAATATTAAATATCATGAATTGTATACCTTCTTAAAGATGCTGAATTCAATATTTACTATATGTGATTCCTGGACTCAGTTAAATGTACATTGATAAACAGATGTTCCAATGAAATAGTCTTTCTCTAGACACACACCTACGAAGAAACCTTTTATAGGGTTAGTCTTAAACAGAAATCTAAACAAAAGGAATGTTATATGATAAGCTGATTTGATAAAAAGTATAGACCTCTCCCTTACGGAACAGAAATATTTAATCATTTCCTAATTGAAGATTATGGTGGAGAAGACTTCTATACGGATAAAATGCCAGCGTCAACTACAAAGGAGTAGAAGTGTGCTTCAAACAGCTCATGGAAAATTGTAATTAAAATAATTTTTTGGTGTAAAATAGTTATGGAATACATGCATAGTTTTTGCATAATATACATCGCCATGAACTTTTTGAAGATTTCTTATACAGTTACCAGCATATGCTAAATCAGCCAGATCCCATGTGAAAACTCCGCTTTAAATATTAATAAAGGCACACAGAGTAAGTATTAAAGAGCTAAGCTTTCATGAGATAGACGTACAATCTCCAAGAAAATTATGTTCTAATGTACCTTCTCTAATAGAGTTCATTTTCACAGATCCTTCATGTACATGATACTTCAAAGATGCTCGCAAGATTCTGGATGACTTACAATTAGAATATCTTAACTTCCTTCACATGTAAGTCCTGAAGTATGTATGTATAGATCCATAAATTACACTTGATTACAACAATCTATTATTCCCAAATAGCTGAATTAGTTTCCAGTCCACAAATGAGACTGTCGTTAAGTAACTGACCTCAAATATCTCCTAAAACAACATTCAATTGCAAGGACACAAATACACAGAAACCTCAAAAAGCTCATGGAAAATGCAATAAAGAAGATAACTATTTTGCTGCAAAAATGAGCTGAAATGCATGTTAAGTTTTTCTTAAGGATTATGCATTTTTCATGAACTTCTAACACGCCCTGGCCAGCTCCAGAAGGATATTGTCTGTCAATTCTGTTCGTTTGGACCAGCTTAGTTGGTAGCACTGCTACGAATCCCGATTTCCTACGTCAACCAAAGGTCTGCTGCTGCAGTACTGTGGGCTTGAAGGCTTAGGCATCACATGGAGAAGGACCTTCATGACTGAAGTAGTGCTCTCTTTGGTATTACTTAACCAGGAGCGACCGACCCTAGGTACAGAGTCCCTCCTCCAGATGCCACTGCACTTGGCGTGAGCAGAAGCAACACAAACATCAGGCCAAAGGTTATGTGACCAGCGCATGCATCCCTGTGGGTCAGGCAAATGCCAATGAAGGCAGGGCCCTTGGTCTGTGCTCATTTTCTCTCTTCCTGGGGGGTGACGGGATAATGATCTCATTGAAGCAATGGAATGACTTTTGCTAAGAGAAAGGCATGCAGCATGGAGTCAGTGATAAGGCAAGGGCTGCTTTAAGCCAGCCCTATCTTGCATGACAAAGTGTGTCACAGGGGGGTATTTGCTTTTACAAGGAAGCACTTATCAAATCAGCACTCTCAACAGCATCTCCACATGACCTTTTGACCTCCACCTGACTCCTCCTAACCTTGTCCCTCCTCCTTCATTTCAGCCATCCTGAAACATTCATGAAAATAAAATCTAAGCCTTTAGGTATTTGTGTAGGAAGCCAGAATATAAAACAAAAAATTAGGAAATCAGAAGATGCTCCATTAAAATGATTGTGTAATTGCTACTTAGTGCCTTCCTCGTAGGATGAATTCCCTAATGATAGGTATTATAAGTAATTAGACAAAGCTATTCACTTCTCAAAATTAATCATCAATCCCATTAATTTATGTGTATTACACATCCTATTAAATTAGCACAAATATGCGGCCTTCCCACATCAAAAGAGAAGCATATTACTGCACATTAGTGACTTCAAATTAAGCTGAAAGGAACACAAATACTTGTAATTAGAAGACTACTTTTAGTAGGATTGCTATTTTTCATTTCTTGTATGGTGAGAAAAAAGGATGCTGCACAATTTGAAAACAAGGAAATTTTCTTGTTTTGGCCCCTGACAAAAGGGTGTCAGCTGAACGCTGTTTGTGGCATTCACCCAGAGAGGAGACCTGAGCCTTGGTGAAGCCAGCACATGTAAGCTGGGTTCCAACAGAGAAAAGTATGAAACAGGAAACAGCGTAAGCACCGGCGCTTGGTACCATGGAGAGTCAGCGGGTGCCTGGAGACATGCCTTCCGATGTTGTGTTTCCAGTTTCTTCCTTTCTGCCATGATTTCTGGAGAGTGCAGAAGGCCCTGCACCGAGGCTCACCTGGTCACTGCCCGCAGGAGTGCTAACGCCGCACAGGGATCGGGCCAACTGAGGTCCAGCAAAAGAGCAAACGGAACAGATAGGAATTCCTAATTATAGCCAAGAGCTGAAAACTGACTTCATACGCTTGGACACAACAGGCACTGCAAAGAAACCTGATAGGACTACTTGCAAAATGAGTACCGTGCAGACAGAAGAGGTTTAATGACTATTTTGGTAACACCAAAACATGCACGGAACACTAAGATGAATCAATAAGTACAACATACAGCTACCACTTACCCAATGCTAAGTCTCCCTACATACTTCCCTGAAAATAAGTCACAGGCCTATGATATAAGTTACAATTACAAAGGCACCAATCAGTGAGGCGAGTAGCTGTGAGAGGAAACAGCAGAATCCAACCTTCTACTATACTACTGTGCATTTGTTTGAACTATAGTCAAATGAATGTGTTTGCATTTCAAGTCAGAATTGCATATTTGGGCCACACAAGTCTTTGCCTTGTACACTTAAAAAGAGAGGGTATTCCAAGTGATGTTGGAATTTCAACAGGAAGCATGAAGCATCCTTATCCCACAACTCTCTGAAAAAGAATGAAGACGGAATACTATGACTTTTGAATTTAAGTTGGGGTTATGAGAAAGAAATGATTGGTTACTATCAAATGGAAACAAAGTCATTAATTTCAAATGTACCCATGGAATAAAAAAAGCCAACAGAAAGGAAACCAAACAATCTGAGGGTTTCTTAACACATGAAGTATCTGCTGCTAGGTTTTTCCTTGGGTAGTGCCTTGAGTCCTGGTTTCCCACGTAGGAACTACACACAGGTGGCTGGTTTCTGAGTTATTTCTTTCAGTACCACATTCTGAAATATTAGTATGATACTGGTTGTTTACTTCATACCTCTACTCTGCTGTCTCAAACAGTAGCCTAGTTAAAACTTTCATTTAGATTGAACCATTCATTTTGCCCATCTCTTTAGAAAGTGAAGTAGCATTAACTTGCATGCATTCCTCAACACATTTTTAAGACTCATTTAGGAGCTACAAAGCTTATAAGTGATAGAGAGAAGCCATTATCCCAGCTACTACAAGGCAGGATTACCAGATGGCTTGCTTAGCATCCTGGTCTATGGCTATTGCCCCACAAGTTTACTCACAAAAGCATGATGGTTTGAAGAATAAATTATTTAGATGATCATCTCAAAAAAAGAGCAGAGAATCAGGCATTGCAAACATATTGCTACGTTAAATATGCTTTTATGTTAAATATTATGTGGAGAAGATCAAGCTCTGCCAAACTCCTGAGAATAGACATATTCTTAAAATATTTTTCCTGCTACCTCTTATACACCATGTAGAATAAAAAGACTGTGAGAAAACAGTCCTGCCTAATGGTAGAGGTCAGAAGCTGAAGGTCAGCTGTGTTCAGAAGCTTGTCTCAGGACCACTGTTTATCACTTAGTCTATGGAAGGTAAGACAAAGCTCCGTGGCCAAACCTTTCATTTCCCCAAGTTCTCATCCAAATATATGCAATGGCTGGTTCTAGAAAGTACATCAAATTTCCAACAAGTCCACAACGCCTGCTCCCACTACAGTCTGTGTGCCTTGTTCACTATCAGCTTGAGACGCATTTTGTCTTTGAGTTTTTTTCATAGGATGCCAGAGTAATGAAGGAGAGGCAGAGCCTTGGGAGCAGAGCCTTGCCCTTGACAAGAGCTGCCAGCTGCCTCAGCCTCACCTTCTGGTCCCTGGAATATCATCTGGCTTCCATCCACAGCACTAGCTTCAGTATGGATGCTGCGGGCTAACACACGTATGTCCTCTCTTCACAAGACGTTATCAGCCTGGGCCGTGAGAAGGAGAGCTCTCTGTCAACTACTCATGCCTCACACTCTGTGTGGAGACCGTCAGGGACAGTTGTGCAGATTAAACAATCAGAAAACAGGGAAAAGTGGAAGGTTACATTAATCCTTCACCTTCAGTTGATCTCAAAGTAGCAGGGAACTTTATACATCAAGTTTACTCTCACATGGTAAATGGTATTTCTAAGGGGGTTGGACACTGCTGTTCGTAACTACGTGAAGAGAGCTCTAATTCTGAAAATCCTGAACTGGAAAAAGAGTCCAACAGAATGTGACTGTGCTGAAGAAAGCATTCTTTCATTCCTAGTGTGTTTTATCTTGGAAGTACATCTATACCTTACCCCTGCTTGATGCTGCTATCCTGGGTCTGTGTGGCAGGTCACCCAGAAAACGCAATTTTAGAACTATGCACTGATGTAGGCACATGGTTATGAATGTTGATTTAGTGGCCCCTGGTTGAGATGAAGGATTTTTTATTTAGTCTTACCTATGCAGTAGGGACAGCACTGGCCTTTTCTCAAGACAGGTCGTTCACAGGATACAGAAGGGCAAGACTCAGAGAAACAGCTAATCACGCTATCCATGCACACACAGCTGGTGCAAACATCAGGCTTCCAGGA
Source organism: Ochotona princeps (assembly GCF_030435755.1). Lineage (NCBI taxonomy): Eukaryota > Metazoa > Chordata > Mammalia > Lagomorpha > Ochotonidae > Ochotona > Ochotona princeps. Next base: position 55,799,320 of record NC_080839.1, read on the forward strand.
CTCAGCTGCCAGGAAGATATCCCCTTCATCATTTTTGCAGTAACTAGGCACGCTGTCATTATGGGATGAGGAAGGACGAAGAGGTTCATCTGGAAAAATGAACACACAGGTCAGCGGAGAGGATGCTGTGAGGCACTAGCTGTGCAGCACAGCACACTTCACTCCAGACACAGCGAAAGCACTCCAATCCCATGGCTCTGGGCCCCTCCTTAGAAAGTGGGCGGAGTTGGGGGGGCTCAGTAACAATCAGGAGGTCTGAGTTGGAGAAGGACTTTTCAAACAAAACAAAGACCATCCACAAAGATCCTCATAGGTACTTACGCCACATCCACTCTCCCCTTCTCCCCAAGCTTGACAAAATGCTGATTTTTGTTTGGGATGGCACAGGTCTTGGGTCGCAATGGGGGTAAGCATGCTAAGACAACTCTCTTCCTTGCTTTCCTTGTTTCTTTGCAAATTGGGTGACCGTGTCACTGTGTTTATAGCTAATGGGAACTAAATGCAGGAGGCTTCTGGAGCAGCTTTCTCTTCCTTCAAAGGGTGGGTAATATGCTGTCAAAAATCCTTCCTCATTCTTCCTGCTCTGAATATGCCTGTGCTGTGGCTGCAACATCTTTATCAAACCCTTATCGCTCCTACAGGAGGAACCGAACAGCCCTAAACAACCCAGAATCAATGCCGATAAACATCTGCTCCCCAACTTCTTATCAAATGAATCTGTGCTTGTTTAAACACTGTTTCTGGCTTTTATCTGATTTGCAGTCACAGGCAATCCTAACCAACCAATGCCTGGAGTTTCATGCCCCAAACTACCAACATTCAGGCATCCACACTAATGGATGAAAGATAAGAAATGCAAATTAATCAAAAGGTTGCAACCAAAGAAAAACCACCTAGAAGTCAGGAACACTTAGGCTAGATGTCCCACAAATGAAGTTGCAACTTGAAATGGAGAAAACGCCACCAAAAAAAATCCAGATATATATTTGGATTAGTAAAAACTGTAACTTCAACTACACATACTGAGATCTAAGAACAGAAAACCTGGGGTTGGCACAGTGGTATAGCATCCTAATCCTCCACTTGCAAGTGCCTGCATCCCATACAGGAGACAGTTTGTGTTCTGGCTGCCCCACTTCTACTTTAGCTCCCTGCTTATGGCCTGGGAGAGCAACAGAGGATGGCCCAAGTTCTTGGGTCCCTGAAGTTACGTGACAGATCCAGAAAGAAGGTCCTGGCTCCTGGCATCAGATCAGTTAAGCTCCGGCTACTGTGCCATTTGGGAAGTGAACCAGCAGAAGGAAGACCTCTGTGTTTCCCCTTGTCTTTCTCTGGAATATCTGCCTTTCAAGTAAACAAATCTTTAAAGAACAGAAAGGAAAGCCTAAGCTGGTGCACCTTTTTGCTTATAAAATGTAACTTTTCACAGCTAGAACTTCCAACCTCCCTCAGCAATCACAAGTCTAGACATAGCCACCACAGTCCTACTCGGCAACCCCCTGAGAGCGCCACCCTTTCTCAATGCACACATGACCAAAAAGTTAGGTTCAGTTCCTCCTAGAATCAACTTTATAAACTCCGGAATTTCCAGCCATGAAACAGAAATAATTGAGACAGACATGCAGTGGAGCTCTCAATGCCACTATTTTCTTCCCTCAGCCTCCAGAACATTTCCTATAGCCAATATTAGAGTTGATAAGAGCTTCTTTCACAACACAAGCACTTGCTTCACTAGAGGGGTCCTTTCCAATAAATGGAGGAAGAGAAGCCAGCATAATTGAACTGGTTCTTTCACTTTGTAGAACATCTCTTACTACCAGCTGTGAAGGCACAAGAGAAAAATCAGCCATTGGTTCCATGGCTCCAAATTCAGGTATGATTCTATTTCAATGATCCGATTTCAGGTGTGGTTCCAGAGATCCCATCCACGCCGAGCAAAGATGGTAAAATGGCATTTCTTTCTCAGGGACCTTTTTGGAGTCATCTCTGTCTAGGGATAATGTTTTCTTTACTAGATTGGTCAATGCAAACTTTTGCTTCGGATGGAGAAAGGATAACTCACTTTTGTTCACAGTGGACTCTGGACTAGACCCTGAACATCAATGTAAGGCTTGGTGGCTTGCATTAGCTTGCTCAGCTCCTAGAATGACAGGGGCATAGGAGGTGGCATCTCCTGGGATCGGGCCTCCTACTGAGGGCACTGGGACATGCTGGGCAGCGGAGTGTGAGGCTCTCTCTGCACCAGTGCAAATGCCTCGTGGAATCCAGCCTACAGCACTTCCCCTCCTGGGCCTCTCCTCCCCTTTCCCTGCTCCAGAAGCACCTTCTTCATACTTCTGGTTCAAACATCTGTGCCTTTATTTTCATCAGCTTTCTGTAAAAGTTGGTGGCTAGTCACTCTTTTTCTTTCTTTCCTATTCCCCCCACCCTCCTATGCTAGGCTTGTTTTCCAACATCTAGAAAAGAAGAAAAGCTTCTAAAGTTACAAAAAAAGAAACTTTTCCTGTCATCTCCCTTTTATGCTCTGAGGAAGCTGTGCACCTGCAGGGATATGCCACTTGTCTTCATGAACCCATTTCCCTTCCAGACCTTGTCCTAACCAAAGGACACAGAAAGCTCAAGGGGGGAGGGAAATACAAAGCAGCCTGGAGAGACTCCAGGAGAGATGCAGTTCTCCAGTGTATCATTTTGAGATCACTGGAGAACGCAAATGTCCTAAAATTCAAGGTGCACAGCTTACCAATGCCCCTGTAAAAATCTACTATGCTGAGAAAGAAATGAATGCTTTAAGACCTGTTGTCACTGCAGCAGATCTTTGAGTGGGAATATCCAGATCTACCCTGGGCTGGGTGATTGACTCACACAGACCCTGGTTATGCTCACTCAGGCTGCAACAGGTGTCTTCAGAATAATGATAAAACACAAAGTCCTTCTATGCAAGATGAGGAGTAGCACTGAAGCATCTCAAGTCATATGTGGGCCTAGGTTACTAAGCGAGAAGTCGACCTCAGGAACACAAGCAGGAGCTTGCTAGAGAGAAGTCAAGGAGTGCAGGAAAGCTGTTTTTCCTGCTGCAACCTGTGGGCCTCCACACTACTCTCAGAGACCATGCCTCAAATTGCTGAGGAGTCCCATCTGCGACGGCTCTCGCGCTATGTGGGGTGAACCTCTACATGTGATCATGCTCCTTGGTGACAGTGGGCTAGTGACCCTGGCAATGTCTTGTCCTCCACTGCCTCCCCCATAATCTGACACTCAGACCCTAGCACAGATGTCCTCAGGCGTGCTTCCCCTCTGGTGGAAATGTTCTAGGTTACACGCATGCTCATATCCTCCCCTTCAAGGCACACCTCTTACATTATCATTATTTACTCAGTGTAGCAACCTGGAGTGCTGGGTTCATATTTTGGACTAGTGCTCTGCAGGACAAGAGTTGTATCTGTTTTCATCAACCTTGGGACTCCTGTGGCTCAATTCAGGCATTTCAGAAATATTTCTAAAGTGAGTGTCTAAAGTGGATGTAGATTCATCGTCATCCATGAAGACATAAGCTGGTTTCTGCCAGGAGCTGGGGAACATATATGGCTCAGAATAGCGAAACATTATCCATGTTGGATCTGAATAAAATTGTGATAGTGGGGAACAGGCCTTGGGTCCTCTTAAACTGAAGCATGCTGTAACAGTCAAGTCTCTCAGATTAATGGGAATGGTAACCCTATCAAAATTTTGTACTAAGACGTTATATCCGGACAGTATCCAATCATGTCTCTACTCCTACAAGTTCAACTAATGCAACGGAAAAAAAAAATCAATATAAATCCATGAAGAATTTAGGCCCCAACTACACTGGCTATAATGGTAGGACAACAGATTACGGTTCGCCAACAAAATAATCTAATGTAAAAATAAGTGATAAAATATCAGGAGTATGTTTTAATTATGCAGAAAAAATACTAAGAATGTATGTTTAGAAGGCAAATGGTTGTTAAGTTTTGAAAAATGGAGTACTAACTACAAAATACAACTAGTTCTAACAATTTGGCAATTTTGTGTATCAAATTAAATATCTTTTAAAAATTATGTAGTCTCATGTTAATCAGAAATACTAATTATAAAACCAGTAACTTAAGCTTACAATCCTGATATATTTTCATATTTATTTCATGATCATAAAATTACCTAAAGTAAGATTTTCTGCAAAATAAAAAGAAAATAATAATATTCCTTTTTATCTGTATAGTGCCAGTCCCTTACTATTTTTGGATGTTAGATTATTAATAACCGCAGCCTTGTGGGGGGGGGAACATTATATTTTTTTCTGGGTATCTTCAATCACTGCTATACTTTTCCAATAATGTAATTCATTTTTCTAAATCAGTATTGGTTTAACATCAGCTAAACACAAAGATTGACTGCATTCATTTGCAAAATACTTGGAATAATCTGGGACAGTGTAGCTGTCTCCACAGGCTGTCTCTACTTACATATACTCTTTGAATCCGAGATGTAAGTTTAAGGGGAAACCTGACAAAAAGAAGCCATCTCCTTTATTTTTCCAAGTCACCTTGCGTGTAGGCCAATTTATCTGCATATCCAGTGTAGTTGGTGCTTCAAAGAAGACAATGAATTTAGGAAGCAGGCTGCCAGGTGCTCCTGCCTGGGTTCCTGGGTTTGGCAAGCTGCTCCATTGGGCCCACCCTCAGCTGCTGGGTTCTGTGGAATGATGCAACCCACAGCTGCACCCTTCCCTGCCGAGCACATACCCAGGCTCTGCAGCCATTACCTGTGCACTGCGGGCAGCAGGAGTCCTGGGTCCGGGAGGGGTTCTGGCAGAGCAGCGGTGGACACACCTCTGTCTCACATAGCACTCGGCCACTGTGACAGGTGCACTGTGTACAGGAGTCGATGTTCCAAGTTTCTCCTTCCACAAAGTACTCTCCTCCAGGAGCGTGGCACACGGAGGGAGTGCTGAGCTCTGGCTTCTGCACCACAAAGTCATCTGGAGAACGACACAATCAAAACAGGAGGCACTGTTCATCTGCTGTCTTTCCAGGGTGCTGTTTGCTTTAAGAGACAGAAAAGATGAACAAGCTGAAGAGTATCTCTATTCTTATCAAAAGAACAGTGGTGAAAACAGTGTTTCAAGCACAGAAACGGGAGACAACTGCAGAGGAGCTCATCTCAGGAAGTGAGGTCCAAGTGGTTCAAGTCTGTCAATAGTCATAAAAGAACTAAGTCAGAGAATTAAATTACAGGAAACAGAGTAAAGGCCACTTTGGGCATTTTGGACAATGTGTAGGAGTTGTCTGGAATAAACAGCTCTCATTTATTGAATGCTTGTGATAGCCCAGTTATTTTCAGGTTAAGCACTTCACATTTTTTTTATTTATTTCATTCATTCCCAACTTTGACCTTGTGAGGAGGAAACGGAGGGCTCACAGTAGGGGGAGCAGACACAGGACTGGAAGCCAAGGTTGTGCTATGTGGACCCTGGATATGCCTCCAGATTAAACAAACCTTCCAGATGATCTATGTTAGATCCACTTCATTATCTCTGGGATTCCAAGTACTTGGAAACACATCCTGCTGTCAGCAGGCCACACCCCACTCTCAGCAGCCTGCCAGCAAACTGAGCAGGAATGCTGTTGCAGAATCAACAGTCTGAAAACCCTCACCTGAGACTAAACATTTGCATGGTGATATCATCAGCAACAGGGGGAATGCTAAGAGGCTGATGATAACTATGATTTCTCTCCCCAGAAGAGAGCTGGGTTTGGTCCCTTGGGGAGATGATAATGATACAGAGGGAATTTCATGCTGACATGTTTGGAGAGGCACTGGGAGTTTCCCTGAAGTTGTGCTGGGGGTGGAGGGGTGGGGGAAGGAGCTGGATGAAGACATTAACCACATTCACGTAATCCAAATACAACAAGCACTTCAAGGAGGTGCTGACAGTGTTGACTCCTGCTGAGAGGTAGTCTGGAGCCATCACAGCCAGCTTGTGATTGGAGCTCATTGCAAGTCAGGTCCCAGAACTACCTCGTCTGTGCAGGGATGCTAGGGCTGACCTCGCCTTTCAGTACCCTGGGGCTGAGACTTTCCAAAGTGGCTGCGAAAAGACACTCCAAGTGGCCTTGGCTGATTTCCAGCTGAAGAGGAAACTGCTAATGTAGCTTTAAGTGAAGGGAACTAATAAAGACAAGAATTTTGACCAAGTGGACACATTACAGAAAAACTGACATTAGCCAATATTTGTAACAACTGTTATAGAATTTCTAGCCCATGCATAGCCAGGAGGAAGAGAATCAGAATGAAAACTGAGCTGAGGCAAGATAAAATAAGTTCATTTCCAGTGATTTAAGGGAAAAAAAATTGTTCCAAAGGGCACCAGTAAATCAATGCTGGAGAAAACCTCGGCGATGGGCCTGGCAGCGTGGCCTAGTGGCTAAAGTCCTCACCTTGAAAACGCCAGGATCCCATATGGGTGCCGGTTCTAATCCCGGCAGCTCCACTTCCCATCCAGCTCCCTGCTTGTGGCCTGGGAAAGCAGTCGAGGACGGCCCAATGCATTGGGACCCTGCACCCGTGTGGGAGACCCGGAAGGTGTTCCAGGTTCCCGGCTTCAGATCGTCGCGCACCGGGAGTTGCGGCTCACTTGGGGAGTGAATCATCGGATGGAAGATCTTCCTCTCTGTCTCTCCTCCTCTCTGTATATCTAACTTTGTAATAAAACTGAATAAATCTTTAAAAAAAAAAAAAAAGAAAAGAAAACCTCGACGAGGATGCTGGCTGCTCTTGTAAGTGCTGCCGTGGAGGGAGGTGGCAAAGGGTGAGACCATCCCATCTTCTGAGCCCTTGTGCCATACTCTGGGCCCCAAGGCAAAATGTGAGAGGGGCTGGTGAGAAGGAAACAAGAGGAAAGTCATGAAAAGGTAGAGAGTAAGAAAAAGAAAAATCTGGGAGATTTCTGCTGACCAGTTGATCAGAGGAACTCAGGTACTGTTCACTTATCTCGGGAAGAAAACCAGCTGACGCGCGCCTGGAGAAAATCCATGTACAAATAGGAACCCATGAATGAAGCAGCTTTAGGGTCTTGAATCAGAAGCACAACATGTGGCAAAGCACTATAGATGGTACTGGGAAAAAACACCCTACTTCCCATCCATCTACAGGGAGGTGCTTTAGTATGTGTCTACCCAGATACTCACACACCTGCTCCAATATGTCAGTGTCTCCAAAACCTACAATATTCACCTTTCAGTTCTTAAGTCAGTTGTCTGATACTTCCCTAAGAGTCAACAGCTCTAGTTCATAAAATTGCTTGTTTACCATCTGATGCAGTGGACACTAGTTGTTTTTCACATTCAACTAGCAAAAGTAAACAGTAACAAAGTGTCAGAGTGAACTATAGGAAAACGTAACAAGCCAGCTCCTTTTCAACGTGTCCTGGGCCTCTATAGACACATTTGATTTTGTACTCAGTGAAGTGTGTGATATTGCAGAGCTGAAGGGCCTTTGAGAGTTCCTCTCATCCCCTACCCAGCAGATAGTGGAGGTGCAGCCTGGCCAGCGTGAAGCATCTTCCTGACCAGCTCCCACCTGTATCACTGCAAAACGACCAGGCCTTCCCAAAGCTGGATTCATGCACAAAGAGACACAGAGCTAGGACTGATGACAGGAAATGGAATTTGATAAGAAAAGGGAAATCAGATGTGAGAATCAAGACTTCAGTTCTCCTCCAATTTCTAGCTGATGTATGGTATTATTCTGGATAAGACAATCTTCCCATGTCTGTTTTCTTAATGGAAAACTTGCTAAGAGTATTTTTCCTTATCTCAAAGTGGCCTGCAGAGTGGGAAGAGTTAACAGTTTTACAACTGTGTTGACCTCTTTAGGTAAAAAGCATTAGATGAAACTTTTATGGTAATAACCGCCGTTATTGAAAATCATAATATAGACACCCATGATCCATAATTCTTTTGTAACAACGTATCTAGGTTGCTTAAATTGTGATTTTTAAATGTTTGGGATGTATGGTTTCTGGAAATGTCTTCACTTAGCCAGATAGCCTCAGGTCCATTAACTTAAAAAAAAAGAATGCTAGTAGATCTATGCCTCTCAGACATCAGTTTATAAGCAATAAACTTTTGTGGAATAACACTGGCACCAATCCCCTCACATTAACTAAGACATGTAACTTTCATAATACTATCAATGAACTGGAGAGCTGGAGTTTAACGTGAGCCTACCGACATTACAAAAATGCAATTCAAAGATCTACAAACAATTAAGAAAACCATTCCAAAGCTAGGAGAACTATTTCTAGAGTTTTCTCTGGTCTTTGGCTAACCATTTGTAGTGCCCAGCTGATTTTGTGGCCATTGCTGACAGCAATCATGGCGAGCTGGAAAATGTGCCAGGGGTTGTCCCTGGCACTTTCCCCCGAGATCCAGGTGTGTACAAGGCCCTGCAAGGCAGAAGTCAGGTGGAGCACCCAAGACGGCGGCCAGCTTTTACCTGCACATGACGGGCAGCACTGTCCAGGATGAATGGTGGGGTTGCCACAGGCAGGCACCGGGCAGGTGATCAGGGCACACATTTCCCGTCCATTGTGACAGTAGCATTCCCGGCACCCATCATGCCAGCTTTCCTCATTTTTATGATGATGGCCATCCATGGACAGACATGTGCCTGACAGGACGGGTGGCCCAGCTGAAGCAGGGACCTCTGGACAGACAGAAGGCAGCCTGGTAAAGAAGTAGCCACTGCACGGCAGAAACAGCCCCTAGAGTCCTTAGTGTACTGGAACCCAGTCACTAAAATCACACTGACAAAGGGCAGTCAGGGGACATGGGGACTGCTCACAAGAATTTACATCAGTATGCATTCTCAATGTTGGAGGAAAGAGACAGAATCCAACCAGCAAGTAAATTTTTCTTCTATGGGGAGGGGGAAGTTCATAACGGCACTGTATTCTTTCACTCCACTTGTTGATATTTTAGACATTTAACAAGCGTCGACTTTATAATGGCTATTGCTCACATGTATCACATATACACAGATATACATAGATATAGAATGATTATTCTATAAGTTCCATCCAACAGGGGGAATCCTGAGCCTGTTGCAACTAAGATTCCAGTTTAGTGGAACAACTACAGCAGGGATTAGGATTTTTTTTCTTCTCTGGTTCTTAAAAACACCATGAAGGGATTAACTGTCAGAGCAAACTTTAGGAATCATTTATCGCTTCATCTGCAGATCATGCTGAAAACTACCGGGCGATGTGGGGGGGTTGCAGCCTGGGTAACGGCAGCTAAGGCACACACTCAACGGCCTCAGGAATGTACCTGGAGCAGGGATGCTCACACAACAGGGACACGCAGGACCTGTGCTTACACAACAGCTGCTGGCTGGCATGTGCTTATTCAGAGGCTAAATTCTCACGGACACCTCTGTGACCAGGAAATACACCAGCCAGGTCCTTGAGCTACAGCAATCTTCAAGGACTTTGGAATGGAGAACTTTACTGTAGCACTTGCGCACACGGGAGACTCCGTGGAGGTCAAGATTAAGGAGCTTCAGGCTAAAGTTCCTGAGACAAGTAAAAGTGCAGAGCTAAGCAGTGATGAACCTGGACAGTGTTCTTGTCCATCCTGTGCTTTCAATTTGATTCTGAGCTTTTACTGTGTTAAGATCAAAGGAAAAGGGAATCCTGTGGGATGGTCCCATGGAGAGCAGCATTTGTGCCAGGGAAGGCAGCAATCACTGAAATGGTCTGGTTTACACAATGTCCTTCTGCTCTTGGTCTTGGTGCCCCTGGCTGCTTGAGGGAGAAGGGACATGTGTTCAAACTTACCTCGGCACTTGCAGATAAGACAGCCGTGACTGTCCTGCTGGAACCCCAAGGGGCAGATTTTACTGCATGCGAGCTCTGGACATTTCTTACAGCGACAGATGTCACAGCCGTGCTTATTCTTCCTGGGTAATTAAAATTTTGTCAGAGGTCAGGAAAATCACAAAGTCTCAGATGATGCCCAAGTACTCAGACCGAGGGTCAGTGAAGTGATATTGCTATTAAGCGGGGTGACTTTTGCTTGAAAGGCTCTTGCAGTGTTGTGTAATTAGCTCCCTGTGGCTCTAACCACCACTCAACTCTAAAGCCCCCAAGCCTTTATGTGCTTCTCATACGTGACTGTCAGAATCCCAATGACATGACTCTTCATTTCATTAGGGAAAGTGCTAGCATAATAGAAAAAAATGAATGTACCACTCATTGCTGATCAGTGCTGAAGGCCAATAGTAGAGGTGAAAGCTCTTTTTTTTTGTTAGGTCTACACCTTCCTTACATCATCACATTCTGAGTGATTCTAGATGTTAGTTAAAATTTCAATGAAATTATCTGCTGAAAACTTTGTAGAAGAAAGAAAAAGAACTTACGATCACAAAGATCTGGAAATGCTACATAAGCATTGATGATCAAGAGCCACAATGACTTTTATTAAATTTATAAGTTACTGAAATTAAATTTGCTGATTTTACTAAATCTGTTGTTACAGAAAGAATAATTTCATGAGCCACTAACTAGACTCAAGAAACTTCTGCCTGGTAATCGGGATGCTATGCCTTGTGAATGCACTGCTGTCAATCCCTCAAGCTACTGTTTAAATAAATGACCCCCGAACACTTTAGGACCTCATGACAATTTTGTGCATTGTTTCAGCCAGTCTCTGAAGCGTCTTGCCTGGGAGAGTCTCACATCAGAGGTCCAGAGGGTCTATCTGGTCCATCTCCATAAAATAGCAAGAATAAGACTGGATTATCTTTGGTGACACAATCTTTTACCTTTGTTCTGAATCACGTGGCAAAACAAGTACTGATATCCTGGACTCAGCTTATTACTGATTCATTCACCAACACACAACACAGCCAATAGAATGAGTGCGACTGTTCCATTGAGGTGACCTTAATATAAGAAATACGTACAGGTATCCAAGTGGACAATACTTGTCACAGATTATGGGTCTGCACTTCTTGGGCCGTGGGCGGCACTGACAGATTTCACAGTTGTGGGCGTCAGTCAGGAAGCCAAAGGGACAGTCCAAGGTACAGCCATGTTTGAGACCTGAGCACAGCTCTTCCCCTGCGAAGACACACAAACAGCATGTTGCTGCCTCAGACAGACCAAAACACACTAACACAACACGTTTCTCGAATCCTCTTGTCTAGCAAAAAATTGACACCCCTGGGTGGGTCTACCACAGCATCACACATGGTTGGGCAGTACAGACTGTGTGACTTGATGGTTGACTCAATGTGACTCCATGTTCTGAGGACAATATAAAAAGTCCAACTCTGAAGAATGAATTTCTTCTTTTATTAATTTACTTTATTTGAAAAGCAGGATTAGAGAAAAAAGAGAGAGAGAGAGAGGAGAGAGTGTAGGTTTCCACCCAGTGCTTCACTCCCCAAGTGGCTGCAGTCAGGGTTGGGCCAGGCTAAAGAACCCAGGAACCTAATCTGGGTCTCCCATGTGGGTGCAGGAGTTCAGGCATGTGAGCCATCCTCCATTGCTTCTCCAGGTGCCCCTGCAGGAAACTGGGCCAGAAACAGAGCAGCAGGGACACGAACTGGCCGTGAACTGGTGCCAACGTGGATAGCTTAACCTATTACCCCACAATACCAGTTCCAGAAGAATGGATTCTAAAGACTGTGGATCTGGCAGTAAACGGCAGCAAGCCAGTGACTGTTAATAACTAAGGGTATTCCTTGGTTCCAGTGCAAGGCGGGACTGAGAACGGAGCCAGCCCAGCGATTGCAACCACCAGCTGATCGTGGCGATGGACTGTGCCGGGCCCGGTGCTTGCTGGAACATGCGGGAATCTGATCTGGGAATACCTCTAAGTCTCTTTGGTGATCTCCCCAATCGAACTGCTGGACTCAGAGCCCTGGCTAGGAGAGGATGGAGGACGGAGGACGGAACAGGTCAATCAACCACCTCAGCTAAACGTTGGGCAGTGAAATACTGGGCAAACGAAGACTCCATGATGGACTGTGACAATCAGTGGCTTCTTCAATGACCTAATCGAGCTGGGAGGGATGTGACTGGCAGCGATCCATAACTGGAAGACTATTAAGACCACTTGAGCAAGTATCTCAGCATGCTCCACATCTGGGACCTTGGGCGGGTGTGAGACTGGGTGGGGATTCTCCCTCAATATCCCCCTTCACCTCAGATACATAAATAATATAATAAAAATGTATATATAAAAAATAAAATAAAATTAACTTCAAAAAAAAATAACTAAGGGTATTTTTTCCTGAGTTTTTAATGTCACCTTTAACCACTTATGTTAATTTATGTTAAACTGTGGGAATTAGGAAAAATATGCTCAATAGTTTTCATTAGGAAGTTGATTTACTTTGCATAAATATGATAATGCACGTGAAAATGTCCACATAATTTTACCCTATGGGTGTTAGATGCTATCATATAATATGCTATGTTATATGCATAAAAGATTTCTGACTCTACCTTTTAAAAAAGGTATGGGAGCAGAGAGATCTAGTTCCTGCCTCACTTTCCAAATGCATGTAAGAATCACAGCAGGGCCAAACTTAAACTACAAGTTCAGAATTTTATCTGAGTCTCCCAAGTGGATGGAAGAGACCCAAGTATTTGAACCATTACCTGCTGTCTTTCCTACAGCACACACTGGTAGGAAGCCGGATTGGAACTGGAATAGCCAGAATTAAAACCAGGCATCACCTAACTGGAAGCAGATGTCTCAAGTAGTATCTTACCTGCTGCACAAAATACCTGCTCCCAACACATACATTCTTTATTTTTAAGGAGGAAACCCACAGGAAAAAGGAAAGGGTGTGGTGCTGTGGTGTAGAGAGTTAAGCCACCACTTGAGACCCCAACATCTCAGAGTGCCTGGATCGAGTCCTAGACACTCTATTTCTAATCCAGCTTCCTATTAATATGCCTGGAAAGATCATGAACGATAGCCCAGGTGCTTAGGTCCCATATGGAAAAACAGGACAGAGTTTGAAGCTCCGGGTTTCAGTGTGGTCCAGCTCTGGCTATTGCTGCCAGACAGCCTGCTCTAGCTTGCTCTCTCACTCTGCTGTTGTACTGCTCTCCTTTCTCCTCTCCCTCCCACTCTCTTCTTTTTGCTGCTCTGCAAATTATTAATGAATGAATCCTAACCACCACAACAAAAAGAAATAAAGCAAGAAAGTGATTGGCAAAATAAACTACTGGAGAGAAGAGCTTCATAGAATGTTCTAAAATGATATCAAAAGGTTTGGATTAAAGGCTTAGCAGGGAAATAAGTGGAATAAAAATGCTAAGGTAAGAAGCATGCTTGGCTATATAAATAAAGCAAGCTGATACCTGTCTGAATTGAAAACAGTATTTGAAAGACAGGTTTGAAGCAGTGAAGTCGATATGATTAGGCAATGTTTGAATACTGGTGTGCAAAGACTGGCAAGATGGGAACCAGAGACTATTACTGTTGCAGTGATAAATCAATTTTTATTTTGTTTGAATATCCTTTAAGTATAAATACTGTGATAATGCATAAGGCACTAAAAAAAAAAACCCCAGAAGCTATTTACACCATCCACACACAAATCTTATAATCTAAAATTAAACTTTAACTACAATTAAAGGGTGAAATGGGTCCATGTTTTACATAAATACTTTCAGATAGCATCTTTTATGAATCTTGGTTGGAAACATTTGCATATTAATTTGTTATCTTTTAAAAGGAAAATGTGATGTATGGGATAATTTTCTGCTTTGTCATTATCATAAACCTTTCATTACACATTTCATATAACCTCATGGGTCTGTATCACGTTGTGAAGCAATTGAATACTAATCTGCAGCTTTAAAAGAGAAATTCTAAATGGCTCATTAAAAAAATTTGTAATTATACGACTTGGAAGGTCACCATTTTCCTTCCCCATTATTACAGCAATGATGAAAAAGTGGAAGAAAATATTCAGAGCCACATTTCTCTCACTGACACACAGGTCTACGTTGTGACCCATTTTTTAATCACAAGAAGTTTTAAGTCATGATATCAGCTGGATTATGTTAGGAAACAGGTGAATTAAAAACACCCTCAGAACTTCTTGGAGTCTATACCCTTGGGGACTAAATTCAGGAGAACTCTAAATTTTTAGTACCTTTGTGCCTTAACTTGTTCTAACATCAAAGTAATTTGGTAAGACCCAAATTTGTCTTAAATCTACCCTTGCTCTTCGCTGGAAGAGAATTCCAAATAAAGGCTGCTATGTTTACTGTATTCAAGATCTTCTCCAGAAAAACAGCTGGGCTGTGACACCAAGGAATGAGATGCTCTCATGCTCCCCAACTTGCCGCTGCTCCCCTGTGTGCTAACAGTCTGGAATACATCAACTCTGCTCCCCAACAAAAGGGAGAGATCTAGGACTGGGGTGTTACCTTCTCACGGTATTCATATTACACAGATTATATTAATACACAACTATGTTACATGTTATATATAGTAACTATATTAATGTTATAGTATGCTCATTATTATTAGTGGTAGCAATATTTTCCATGACAGTTTTGTAGGGACTATCACACTGTTTAGCAAGGAGTGGGTTTCAATAAATATCTGAATGAATGCGTGAATCTATGTTCTTGCCACTTACCCTTCTGTTCTCAAGGCTGCCATATTGACAGAGAAATAACAGCATGAAAAAGACTTGCTCTGATAGTATTGAAAAATTTCCAGAATATTGACATTTGCTAAATATATTAAAATATTATCGAATAGCTCAGAAACAGGGGACATTAAGGATTGGAAATCAATCCTAGATTCACGTTTCTTATCTCAGATTTTTTTCTGAAGAGAAATATATCATTTAGGAAGACATTTAAATAAAGAGCAGAATGAAGATATTGGAAACAACTTATTCATGCAAAGGAGGGAGCTTATTCGTCTGGAAATCATAGTACACCACTTGAGGCAACTATGAGGAAAGATGCTGCTTTGTGGTCCTGATTTTTCGGTACTGTGATTTTACTGTGATCTAATATTGCTTTCTAATCCATTGGGGAAAAATGACCACTGAAGAGGAAGTGATTAACACTGGCAGAGTACAGAACCTGTGCAGTGTAGCTGGCAAGCAGTAAACTTTCCATTCATCCAGGAAAAACAGAGAAGTTTGGTCTAGGTGTCAAGATACAAGGCATTCTTAATCCTGAGTGCAACTGCCAGGCAGAGCACAATGCCAGCAGGTTGCCCAGGGCGGAGATGTGTGGTTTTTGCTGCTGTGTTCCCAAGTCATGGATACCTATGATTGCTACGAACTGCTAGCAAGAACGGCTGGGAAGTTCCTGAGACTGTTAGTTAATGAAATGCAATGCTGTAAATGCTGGTTACATGCTCGACTCTGGCAGATGTTGGTTCACAGTCATAATACTAAAGTGAAAAGCAGCAGTTTACCTTCCTTTGTTTAATGCTACAACCTCTTTGGGGTACTTGGTTCACAAATTTCATGAAAAATACGAAGGCTCCTCCCTCCTTATTTTATATGAATACATGAATTTCTAGATCAAAGCAACCTTAATTTCAAGGTTTACAGCATATCAGAACTAGAATTTATCAGCATTGTAGTCATATCCACTTGATTTCAAGATGTGATCAGTAAGATGCTACAATATCAATGCCATTTAATTTATAGAGATGTGATTGAATTCATACAATTTATACAGTAAGCTGCAGTATATTGTGTGTGCTAAGTTTTTATTTTTGGTTAGGAAGTAACAGTACTCTATGCCCAAAAAAGTCACCTAGCACCTTATTTAAATTATTTTCATTTTTGCTGCTACCCTATCCTCTTAAATGTTTTCTACCATGTTTCCTTTTTTCATTCTAAACCTGTTTTTAAGAACTGAATTGGAGTGATTTAAATTCTCCATATGCTCTTGATGCAAGATGATTTTGCTTAGCACTGCTGCAAAAATGTTACAGCATAAAAACAAAACCTCAGTATATCAAAAAGAAAAAAAAATCTTTGTCATATGCTTTTTGAAGGACATGTTTCCAGATGATTTCAGAGGATTTTCATTTCAATCATATTGAGACTGTGTACAGCAAATTATATTGTAGCACAATTACAATATATTAGCATGATACCAATATCATCAACATATTACCAACATTGATTAAGTGTAAGGACGATTTTATCTTACTTTTAAAAAAGCTATTCAAGATGGACAGAGTGAGTCTCTTCTGCTGGGTCACTACGCAAATGCTACCACTGGTTGATGCTAGGAGCTGGGAACTCGATCAGGGACTCCTTTGTAGGGGACAGGGACCCAGCTACGATAAACACCTGCTGCTTCCAGGTTCCACTTTTATAGGAAGTTAAACTCAGTAGCTAGGTTCAGAAATGGAACCCAGGCACTCTGACGTGGGACACAGCCATCCTTGAAGTTAAGTCAAAGGCCTGCTTCTTTACACTGTTGGTATCCCTCTAGTACTCAACTCGGCATGAATTCAACAAGTGCCAGATGATTACAAGTATGACTGACTGAGAAAACAACAAATTGATGAGGACAAGAGAAATATTTATTAGGTGTTGGCCTTACTTTCAGAAATCTTCATGCTAACAGAAACTAACCTGTAAGAGAACACTTTAGTGTGACAAGTCAATGTCACTGTATGTGAAAAGGCCTTGGATGAATAAATATTATGATGGAGAATTTTGGACAAGGCAAATACTTATCAAGTAGCTACAGTTGGAAAAAGAACGAACATACTGTGCCTTACTTCACGACAAAGAGCTTTGTTATGAAACTCAAGAAGGTACGGACTGGTATTGTTGGAGCATCACTTGTGATGTTTGCATCTCCTGTGAGTTCTGATTTGAGCCCCGGCTGCTTCACTTCCAACCCAGCTCCCCGCTAATGTGCTTAGGAAATACAGTCATATATGACAGGTACTTGAGCCATTGTCTCCTATGTGGGAGACTTAGACGGGAGTTTCAGGTTCCTGATTCTGGCCTGGCACAGCCCTAATCATAGTGGTCATTTGCAGAAAACCAGTACATGGAAGTTCTTCTCTCTCTGATTCTACCTTTCAGATAAAAAAAATCTTAAACACAGGAAGGAGAAAGAATAATTGAAGATTAAAATTACAAAGTAAAAGAGAAGGTAGATACAGCAAGTATCTCACAAGGACCGAAAGAAGTGGAGGCAGACAGGTTTGAGAACACAGGAGGGAAGCTAGGGGCTTTCCAGGGCGCTGGTTTGAGCTGACTCAGAAAAGGATGTTATAAAACAGCCAGAACACACACAGAACAAACAAGTACCATTCATCAGGTGATGAAGCCAGCTCCATATCCATTTATTTTGTTCCCCCAATAGCCCATCAATTAGGTACTATTTCCTGTCCCTCATGGATGACAACACAGAGGCCAGAAGTCAGGCAGTCTGTCCTGGCCACCTAGTCCTGTGATGCCACAGCCTGAGAGGAGAGCTGCTCTCACAAGCATCTAACAACCTAGGATCCAGAAACTTGGTTTTGACCAGACTCAGTTCCCAAAGGGGTGTCAAATAGGATGAGTAACAGGAATTGGGGAAGTGAGAGCAGAATGCTATACACCACTGTTCTACTTGATGGAGATAAGTGAACAAATTCCAAATGTGCTTAATCAAGTTTTCAGGTGATTATATGGACACTGTAGGATTCAAATAAAGAGAACTTGCAAGGGAATCTTCAGCAATATTAGTGTCCAAAGGCACTTGTTCATTCCTATAGCCCAGTACCTACTGAGCACAGCCCTGGGAGATGGGTAGTTACTTTCCTAGTCTTCTAAGCTTGAGCTTGAACTTGAACTTGAGCTCTCACTCTTACCAGGACTATTAAAAAAAAAAAACCTTTTTGTTTTAATCTGAGAAGGAGGAAGGGAGAAAGAGGGAAAAAAAGAGAGACAGAGAAAGATCCATCATGTACCAGTATGGCTGAAAGGTTAGAGCTGGGCCTGTCTGAAGCCAGGAGCCAGGAGCCTCTAGGTCTCCCATGTGGGTGCAGGGGCACTTGGGCCATTCTTCAACTGCTTTCACAGGCACACCAGCAGCAAGCTGACTGGAAGTAGAGCAGCTGGAACTCAAACCAGTGCCCACGTGGGATCCTGGCAATGCAAGCAGCAGCAACAGCACCCCGCCCAGTGGACTTACTTTTTAAAGTTACATTATAGAATTTAGTTTAGGATGGTGCTACCTCATTATTGTTTCAACTACAGAAATTCAATTTTTCCTATAGCAGTGTGTGCATTTTATCCATCTTTGTGAGTTCAACACTGAGGGTAGTACCTGAAACTTGAAAAGTGCTCAATAAATACTAGGTTAAAGAAGAAATTAGAAAAAAGGGAAGACTAGATATTGCTAAAGATAGGTGAAATATGTGAACACTGAATGTTTCATTAAAACGTCTGTGTAGGAAACATGATGTAAAACATACTGGTCTCCTGCACAGACCTACATTTGAATGAAACGGAGGTACACGGCAGGCTACACAGATGTTCCTTCTAAAAGACAGCGTGCAACCCTGTCAAAGACATGGGAGAGGGAAGCTCTTCCTAACAGGCTCAGTTTGCAAAAAGCCAATGATAGGATCTGACTGCTTCAATTAGAGTTGAGGGAAATTACTTCTTTAGACTTACTGATGGAAGGTGAAGTGACAGGACTCTTATGTAACCATCATCAGTTGTCAAGCTCTCCAAACAGCAAACTCAGGTGAAGGCAGAGCATGAGGTGACGGGGAACAAGAAAACTGGCACTTTTAAAATGTTCTGAAAAGAATTTAAGGTTTGGTCCCATGTTAAGCCAAGAATTGTACAACTAATACCTGTAACGTAACAGGCACTAGAAGGACTGAAACATAAACTCTTCATTACACAATTAACAATTTATTTTGACACGGAAAGAAAAAAAGTTGGCCATTTGAGTAAACACAAGTGGCTGCTAAGGCAACTCTCTGATGACCTGGGCTTTCTAAAGGGAGGCACAAAGAGCAGACTGGTGTTTAAGAGGGCCTGGTGCTTTCCTGGACAGAAACAAGTGCAGGAAGGCAAGACAGGCCCAGATGGACAGAGGCTTACAGAAAATCTACAAATGGCAACAACCATGAGCCCAACAACAGTTGCATAAACTCTGGTTTTGCACAAACTCTACTGTGAAGATTATGTGCCTATGGTAATATAACTCAAACAGAATTACTCAAACTCCCATTTTGCACCTTCGGTAAAAATGCTGCTACCAAAAAAAAGTGATGAATTAATAAGGTTAAGAGGAATGTAATGTCCCACTGTCATGGAGAAGGTGAGCACCTACCTACATTAAGTCTATGAGCCTGGGATCACTGTTCCCAGAGGCTCACAGGGAATCTGCTTATTACAGCACCATCATCCTTAGCTGGGAAAGATCAGAGAGAATGGAAAGAGATTCTGGAAAGGAAGCCATATGACAATTTAAAAGAGTTACAGAAAACTAAGTTTAACGTTCACAATGAAACTTCTTCAGGAAGGACTGTCACATGATTTACAATCGTTAAAGAGGCAAGCACTGACCCCTGGGAGCAGGCACAGGTTCAGAAGAATAAGCCATGCTTGACTAACTTCAGTTTATTCTCAAAATACAATTCGCAGCAAAGGAATGCTTTAAGCATGATGTGTTCTGAGTTCAGACAAGATACAGGCAAAGTGTTTCAGGACTTCATGGTGGAAACGGAGCTGATCTGTTCAGAGTTAACTTCATTCAGGGAAGCAGCAGCATGTTCAGTGTCATCCTGAAAGGTCTTCAGAATCACAGGGCTCTGTTCTCGGCTCTGTTCTATTTAACTGTTTTAGATGAGGCTGCATAAAAGTTATGCTTATATAACATTAAGTTGCCAGTCTAAGTTCATATGATCAAGATAAAAAAAATGCATCCCAATTAGTTACAACATGGTTTTGAACTACTAGGATAGTATGTTTTAACTCTGACCATGGATCTACATCATCAAAGGAGGAAATCAGGGGTGCCTGGATACCTATTCCATTCTGAAGAGCCTAGCTTGGAGTCCCAGCTACACTTCCAATCCAGCTTCCTATTAATGCCCATCCTGAGAAGCAGCAGGTGACCGCTCAAACACTCGGGTCCCTGTGACCCATGAGGGAGTCCCACATGTGGCTCTGGGCTTCTGATTTCAGCTTGGCCTTAACCTGGCAGTCAGTGCCATTTGGGGAGTGACCAGCAGATGGAAGAGCTAATTTTCTTTCATATATAACAGTAAATGAATAAAATGTAAAAACAATAGCAATAGCAACAACACAAAAACGCGAATCAAATGGCCAAATCCAGAATGGATGGGAACCACCTCACAGCAAATGCTGTGATTCTGGCTGATTACCAACTCCGTATGACCCAGCAGTGTGAAAACCCAGAGTGAACAGAGGCCATATGACAGCACTGTACTGATCAGACTGAAGCCTGGAGTACGCTGCTTGTTTCTAGGCCACTTGTTATGTAAAGACAAGGACACACTGCTTGTCGGGACACAGAAGTTACCAGATTTTGGAAACCCTTTCACACCTGAGGAATGGTCAAAGGAACAGAGGCTGTCTGTTTTCTGGAGAAACAAGTAGGGGAATTCAGTTCAGTTACACACATACAGTGTGAGAAATGCTATATATTCTATCCAGCTTCAAAGGTCATGGCCTGGAGACATAGTTGGAATTGTCCACGAAGGCAGGGCTGGGGTCAATACAGCAAAACACGCTCTGGGATTACGGCTGCCATACATGGAACGTGGCAATCTGTGTGGGTGACCTACCTGTTACTGGGACCCCAGAAAGACTCCTGTAGAGAGAGCAGAGTGAGTGCCAGGAAGCACATATACCAAAGCCACTCTGAGGCAACTGGATAAGAAAAGCTCTATTACCATAGCATGAAGTTGAAAACCAGGATCAAGGAGTGGTTCTTTTCGCCCAAATTACTTTGTGCTGTCTCTCCCTCCCACTTTCTTTTAGCTTGTCAAGGGAATGTTTGAACATGACTGAGAAAGATATTCAATCACATAATATGCTTTGACAATATCATATTAGGTCTCAGAAAAAAAAAAACAACTACAGCTTTCTATCTACTCACTGTTTTTGCACTGACACGTTTGACAGCCATTGTGATCAAGCTTGAAACCATAAATGCAGTCCTTCTCTGTCAGAGTGCAGTTGGATAACTCCCCACACGCAGGGGGATCAATTGTGATGTAGGTTGGTTCTAATAACAAAAAGAGGGAAAAAAACAATGAAACATGATTACCTCTTAGAGATGCTATTCAATCTCTGAAATCCAACACTACAATAAGCTACAAAGTCTAATCAATGATTTTCATCAAATCCTAAGTTTTCATCCTCTTGCTGTGTTTTTAACCCTGAAACAGAAATATTTTTATTTAGATTTCTGAAAATGTGAATGTACTGCTGTTTTGGTTGAGTCACTTCTCCATTTCTGGGATCGACACACAATACTTCTCTGGGAGTTTCTGCTATGGAAGCAGGCAACAGGGATTAAAACAAACTTGATTTAAATTGTTCACTATTTTTTTAATAGGAATCATGGCATTAGCTGCCAACCACCAGTTATCTTAGCCTCTATTCTGCCATACTTCTAAAACCCGTGGGAGCTATCATATAAATGAATCAGATGCTTTGGAGACTAGTTTAAAACAGCTGGATTTCTCCCATCTTTTATGTGATATTCTCTCAAGTTAGGACAGATGATATGACAGGTAACAGTGACTCTGGGCTTGGTTCCAGGGCCCTGAGGCTTATGGGAGTGGCATGTAACATGCTGGAATTTTGGAGAGACACTGGGAAGCCATGCTTGGAAGACAGCACAGAAGGACCAGAACAACTCTGGACAGAAACAGTAACTATGCAATATATCAAGCACACATCACATCCACAGGATGTGCACTGTGCTGGTCCCAAATGCCTCCACTGGAGAACCCTGTCCTGTCTGTGCTCTCAGCATCAGGAAGTGGGGGAGTGAGATGCAAACCCAGGCATGTTA
Organism: Ochotona princeps; assembly: GCF_030435755.1. Taxonomy (NCBI): domain Eukaryota; kingdom Metazoa; phylum Chordata; class Mammalia; order Lagomorpha; family Ochotonidae; genus Ochotona; species Ochotona princeps. The sequence goes on from NC_080839.1 coordinate 55,821,422, forward strand.
TTGCCTTTGGAGCTGTATAAGCCTGCTGCTACGGCAGCTGTTCTGCACTGCGTGGATGAGGGATACATTAGATGATGCTAAGCTGCAGGAAGAAGGAGACAGGACATATTTACAGAGCATCTTTTCAACCCAACGATACTATGACCTTCTTTCAAAGGAAGCTGTCCCTCACACTATCTTTGTGAAGTAGTTAAGTACAGAATATCTCTACCTCTGTTTTTACAGATGGAAAGTATGAGGTGCACAGAGGGTAGCTGACTTATCAGAGTGTACATAGCAACCCAGCAGCAGGCTGGGAATAGCACGGAACAGAGGTTCCTGACCTTCTGTCCAACACTCCATCCATTAGTCCACACTGTCTTCTCAAGTTTCAGCCCTTGTTGCCATGGAAGAGATACCAGAATAAGTGTTTTAAGCTTCCACTGCTAAGAGCAAGGGTTCTAATTTTTCTTTGCTGCTATAAGGGGATGGTGATTCAACTCCTCACAGGTAGCAGGCAGGGCTGAGTTATTACAGGGATGTTTGGGTCAGCAGTCTCCAGTAAAAACACTCATACAGTAAGCATAGCACATTCTCTATTTTTAATACAACAAACATTTTGAAAAATGCCTTGCTGAAAATTTGACATAAACTTTCCATTGTTACTTCTAATTTCTTTCAGTGACTAAAGAATTCTTTCTGATAACTTATAATAAAGTTTAAAAGCAACTTTGAAGACACAGTAAATTAGCTACTTTTACTGCTCCTAAAATTTATCATAAACATCTTTAGTCTTCAAAACTATCTGTTCTACTGATACTCTCATTCTCCAAAGATAATGATTCTATTCCAGACTTCAGTCACAAGGCTGCCAATGTTTTGACAAAAATTACTCTAGCTGCGAAAGAGCGAGCACTGGGGACGTGTGTCAGCGCTAAACCAACCATAATGCAGGTTACCTTTGTGAAGAAAGAATTCCAGGTTCTGAAGAGCTATCGGACCAAGGACTAGGGACCGGTCCCGAGTGCTGTATGTACTGCTGCAGTGGTTGGCTTATTATGGGTAGAGAAATGTCTTCGGTATATTTACATGGACCAATACCTTGCACTCTTTACTGACACTTAGATGGGAAGCTTACGAGAAACTTGTGCCTTCAGAAAATGTTACACAGAATCATATATTTTGGAGGAGTAAACTGACACTAAAAACACACAATCCTCATAGGACACGGGGAATTTTATCTCCAGCGAACTGCTGGTATTGGTTGGGAGAATGCATTGCCTAACATGCTCTTCAAATTCTAAGTGAAAATTTTCCAATAGTGATGTGGGTGCTGATTTTGTGTTTTATACTTGTTATGATTAATACATGAGATCTGTGGCTACAAAGTAAATGAGAAAAAGGACTGAGCTGTTTGAGGATCGGAAGTACAAGCCAGCAGTCCTGAGTTTTCTCTCCAGGGGCTCATCAGCGAGGCGTGCAGGCACGGATACACTGTCACACACACCTCCCCAGGAGAGGAAGCATACTCAGCTTGCTTCACTGCAACTCAGTACCACTGCTTTTGTTCAGCTGAACAGATGGAAAAATATACACACAAAAAACAGCATTTCTGTACGTGCTGGTCCTACAATGTGCATGCTAACTATTTTAGGTAAAAGAAAAAAAAAAGATCCTACTTTAAGAACCTTCCTGTCTATGCCTCAGGCAATGTAGTGATATCCAAGAATTAAAATAACTGGTACCCTTAAGCTCAATGCTTTCCCATGTATTTGTGTTCTATATTAGATGGAAGCTATCTGGCAGGAATGTACATTGAAATTCTGATACCCTCAACACTAAAGTCTAAAACACAGCAAAAGTCATCCCAAACTCCTTATTCACTAAAACTCAATTTCTTCTGGATAGATGTGGCTCTGTGATATACTCAAAATAAAAACCAAAGTTTTTAGAAAAACATTTTAATACTTGACATCTTGTTTGATTATATGTAACAATTAAGTATTATTTTCCTGTGCAGATGTAAACTGGAACAGATTTCAAAGCCTTAGCGGTGGTGCAGCACACTCTGGGATCCTGACTGCTGCTATCCCGACAAACTGGAGTTTCTGCCGGTCTGTAACAGGCACACCTGCAAATTCCACTCGTCTCTACCCTCCCGCCTGAAGTCATACATTATGTTCCTCTGCCTTTCTTCCTTCTGTGACATTGTAGTGCACACTACCTAACACGGAGGTCATATGTCCATGTGAATATCACAACCAAGATGCATCTATGATGATGCAGCACTAAATCTAACTCTGAGAATCCACTTCCAGCTCAACATACGAACTGACTGCTATCAGCAACTCATGGAAAATTGTCCTTGAGAAGGATGTGCTGCTAGACTACTGGAACCCAATTTCTTACTCTTATCCCAAGGGAGGTGCATCTGGTATCATCCTGATTGAAAGCTTTGAAAATCAACACTGTATTTATAACCCATCAAGAATGACGACCACAACCCTGCTGTATTTTTAACTTTGTTTTGTAAGGTCTTGGTGGGAGGAGAGGAGATTTTAAACAATTCAGAATTGTGGTACCACAGCATGACTACCTCTCATGCAAATACAGAAAAAAGCTTGAAAGAGTGTTGTAAAGAATGTTAAATGTGCATTCTGTTTACTTAAAGTTAAAACAGCCTGAACTTTGTCAAGAACCATGATCGTTCCACACCTTTGCTAACATAGCACTGGTGGACTTGTACAGAACACTCTTGAGTCTTGGCATGAAAACTGGAAGATTCTCAAGTCAATCTTATACTTCTGGGCTCCTGTGCTACACAGGGTCTGGAACTGAAATCAGGTGCCAGAGAGGACCCATTTTTCTAGAGGGATGATGGTTATCCCGTGCTGTGAGTGAGTTTAGTGAACAGAGCAGGAATGAACAGAGGAGCTGGTAAGACTGCTGGAAGTAATGACACATCACTGTATGTGGCATCTCTTGCATGGAGCAAAGCAAATGATGCCTCTTTAAATCGGCTGGGTGGACACGTGTTAGTAGAGGCCTTTCTAAAATGAGACATGATCTTGGGTCTTCTCATTCAGGAGAATGAGGAGCTGCTCACACAAAGGAGGAGAAATTCAATGACGTACTGCTTACAGGATCACCCTGAAATTCCATCTCGTCTTATATTGAATGAGCTGAGGAATTAAAGAAATACCTTAAAGTCCTCCAAAGGAAGAAGGCTTGAAACAGCAGGAATTCATTGTCTTTGGCTACAACTATTTCTAAAGGGAACCCTGGAACAGCTTCTTTGTGGAGAAGGATTCTAGAAATAGTTTCTGAGCCTAGAAGCAATAAAGAACAAAAATGGGTGTTTGTTATGTCTACATTCAGTCTGCTGTTCCCTGCTCTCTTGCTGAGTGGGAACCGCTACTCCCTCGTCCTTTCTTTTTCTTGACCAGTTTTTAAAGACTCTCCGGCACCTTGCACAGGTCAGAAGAGCTATTTTTGCAAGAACCCTTGCACTGTGTGGGAAGTCCAAGCTGTTATCTGCC